>NC_089733.1:15120073-15435698 GCF_035083965.1 Branchiostoma lanceolatum
GGCGAAAGTAGTACAGGGCACAGTACAGCTGTAACGTTATACAGGGGGAATCATGTATTAAGTACTTAGTTATGGAATGCTTCAATACCGGCAATTGAACGTAACGGTGCCACCAGTGCAAATGTTCCCTACAAGTGTCAGTTCAGAAAAAATTCATAGCTGTCATTATTATAGCTCACATTTAAATCGGACCTTACGATAAGTTTCCTTGTACTGGTTTCCCAAAAATATACAGAAAATGCGATGTGTCAGAAACTGGACATTTTCTGGCATTCGTATAACTTGGGCGTTGCCACTACCTTGATACAGCAATCTATACCTCAGAACATCCTACCTTCACAAGTTGGCAGGCTTCCTGCCCAGCTCCCGTCAGTCTGGCAGGTCAGTGTAGAGACGCCAACCAGATTGTAGCCCATGTAACACTGGAAGGTGACAGTGTCTCCGGGAACGTATTGGTTAGAACTGGCCACGTAACTGTTCACAGGAGTCGTCGGATCAAAGCACTGTGTTGCTGTATACAGATGCAAAATGCAATTCGTATTCAGTTATTGTATGCTTCACAACACAAGTAAGCAAGCGAACGTGCTTTTCCTTGTTCATTAATCAGTGAGAGGGAATCTGTCATCTTCCATTTACTTTGTCGCATAAACTAACTGGAGTTCCATGAACCCGCACCTTCACCAACATGTAAATATTCATGTTGTTTAATGGTGCTGGTGGTGAGACCCGGTCTTTCAGACAACACATACCCAGAAATCTTAAAGTTAAACTCCTGTTTCCACCAAGTTACCGAAGTATAAGGTTTTAAGTAGCACAAGTAGTATGTTATTGTTATATGAAAGTTAAAATCTCGGCCAAAGGTAGCTTTAAGCCAAATTGCAAAACACTACCCTTATTCCTACTTGACCTACCATGTTTCTGAGTATTACATGACATAGTATTGTCGGTATCATCAAGCAATGACCTAATTAACATAATTTACAGCTTTTCATGTTGTGTATATTCTAGCTACCTGCCATGTAAGTATTACGATCTTATCATTTGGAATACTAAAGATAAAATACCTTACGAAAAACAGCATTTCCTCATTAATCATAGAAATTAGTTCAATCCATTGGGGGCAACGTGTAGCTCGTAGCTATTATTGATATGGAACTGCTAAAATTCACCGCCAATGAGATATATATTTCCCACCAAATATATTTGTGAATACCTTTTCCTCATTAATTAGTCGTGCAAATCAAGTTCCACTCAGACTGACTATCACGTTGTTGTGCTAATCTTTAATCAACCTACCCACATGCCAGAATGATTGACATTTGTTCATTTCTTCTTGGCTTGTACCATGTAAGAGGTGTTCACAAATATGGCAGAAGAAGGAAGAAGAAAGAAGAAGAAGATGAAGAACACAACAGGACAAACAACATATTTAGAGGGAGATAAAGAACCTTTCCTAGACTCCTTTTGTTTCTTGCAGACCTGAAAAATACGTTGCTGAAGAAAAATACTTGAGAAATACAGATATGCGGCTGTAGAACGTCGACTTACCTGGACAGGGCATACCCGTGTCGCAGGATTGTGTCCAACCAGGTGGTCCAACACAGTCTGCCCCGCCGTTAGCTGGTGCAGGATTGGTGCAGGCTCTGTCCCGAGTCTGCGTCCCGGCTCCACACGTCACGCTGCAGTCAGTCCACGCGCTCCAGTTGGACCATCCGCCATCAACTACACGGAAAAGAGATTTCGGGTAGTCTGAAGCAAACTTAAACGAACCTTTCCCAAATAACATGCTATGAACTCATTTCGTTTCTTTCAGACCTCTACAATACGTTGCTGAAGAAAAATACTTAAGAAATACGGGTATGGCAGTAGAACTTCGGCTTACCTGGACAGGACACATCCGTGTCGCAGTCGTATGTCCCCTGAGGTTGTCCAACACAGTATGCCCCGCCGTTAGCTGGTGCAGGGTTGGTGCAGGTTCTGTACCAAATCATCGTCCCGAATCCACACGTCACGCTACAGTCAGAAGATGGGCTCCAGTCGGACCAACCGCCATCAATCACAACTACGTGGAAAAAAATCAGGAAGTCTGGAACAAACCTAAAATGCAGCTTTTAAGAAGACTACTAGTAACTCCTCTCTCTTGTATTGTAAGCAATGAAATTCCTGAATTCCCTTATTCCTTTGTGTTTAGCCACTGTAGGGCCCCATGGAGGATGCCCTTGCAATATTTGCCCCACTTTTTTAGCTGAGAGTCGCATTTCCGCCAAAACTTTGCCTGATTTACTTACCTTACTTATGCAGCAATAATGGAATTTCCGTTATTTACCACTGTGAAATACTATGCTTGTATCATGCAAATTAGATCTTCATTTCCATAATTGATATATATCCATATTCCTATCTTTCTCAGTTACATATACCACATGTTTGAGAATCCTGTCATCGAATGCATCATGAATAACTTAGGCTTATGAAGTTTAATTATACAAATTAGATTCTGATTTGCATAATTAGTAGATAATTGGTAAATCATTACTTAAATGACGATCCGTCATCCTCTTTCAAACTTGGCCCCTACAGATCCAAACCAAACGCCACTAGATGGCTAAATGGACTTAATCTCCCTCGAAAGAGCTATCTACCACTTAAAATGCATGGCCATAGCCTGACTAAAACACAAGATAACAAAACAATAAGTTCCGTTGCAGTACCTTAGACAGTCACCAGTAATCCCATATGGGTATTTCAATAATCAGATGAACAAAAGGGAAGTCAGTGCGGCAGGTTTCGAAAAATAGCAAACTGGATATTATGTGGCAAATGAAAAAATTTGGCTTGGAGACAACCTTAATGCACCAATTCATACTTCAGAACACCCTACCTTCACATGTTGGCGGACTGCCACTCCACCCACCAGACGTGCAGGTCAGTGTAGAGGCGCCAACCAGAGTATAGCCCGAGTTACACGTGAAGGTGACAGTGTCTCCGTATACGTATTGGTTAGAACCGGGAACGTCACCGTTAGCGATCGTTGGAACAAGGCACTGCATTGCTGTATACAGATGCAAAAATGAATTGCATATTAAGTTATTGTCTGCCTCCCAATACATTCAAGTAAACGAACGTACTAGTCCTTGTTTATAGATCAGTGCGAGGAAATATGTAATCTTCGCAGATCCAGTTTTACTATATCTCCAATCAACTAAGGAGCAAAAGGGATATCAATGAAGAAATTAACAAAGTTAGATGTCGGTGTAGGGCAGTAGCTCTAACGTTATACAGATGCAAAATGTACTGCAGAATCAGCTAGCTATGTAATGAGTCAACACCAGTATGCGAACGTATCAGTGCGAGAAATCTTTCATTGAAATACTCGCTTATAGGGCCATGCCTCATGCAACGAAATCAGACCTTTGATGAACACTTTATACTCTGCACTATAGCACGCTTCGGCTCTAACATGAGGTTCACTTCAGTAATAACGTTGAAAGATTAACATTGCGTACATACTGCCTTTTCAGTTCATGAATAATTAATGAAGGTAGAGCCAAACGTCTTTACTAATCAAATGTTTGATACATTTTTTGATCTGATATTCCTTGACTTGGAAAACAGATCAGAACGTTGTTTCGTTGTACTTTGTGTATTGCCCCTGCCCCAGCTGGTATGTTACGCCGAAGGGCGGTTATACCGGCTATATAGATACAGATCAATGCAACCCCCTCTAAAGACACATAAATAATGAACAAATAAATAAATAGATACATTACAAACACAGAAATGCAGAAATTATAAAATACGACCTGGATACAGCTAATCTTAAAAGTTAAAGTACCCACAGGGTTGATCTGTTATTGCTGTTTATATGATCAATCTGTACCTCGATGATCACAGGATGGTAAAGAGATTCTTTAAATTTATATGTAAAATATAGGAAGTGCAAAAGCTTAATTGTATAGAATCTGCGCATTTTTGTGGAGGTTAGTTTGGCTTGATCACATTGCTGTTGGTCTAGATCTGATTTGGAAACTTCTTTTATACACCAATCCACACCAAGCACCTCAGAATATCCTACCTTCACAGGCCGGAGCATTTCCACTCCAGGACCCATCATCACCGCAGGTCAGTGTAGAAGAACCAACCAGGTTGTATCCCGCGTCACACGTGAATGTGACCTCGGTTCCGTATACGTAGGGGTTGGAACCGCTCACGTCACCGTTTGCTGGCGAATTCAGTGTAGGGCACTGTACAACTGTGACGTTATACAGATGCAAATATTATAGAATGCTTCAACACCGGTAATCGAACGTAACAGTTCAAGAAAACATATCGTCTTCACTTGAAATGTTCTAGATGCAAATATTGTAGAATGCTTCAGATCAATGCAACAAAGTACAAACGTTCAAATGGAAAAAAAATACGCAGAAATGCAGAAAATGCGACCTAGATGCATCTTAAAAAGATGAACTACCCATGGCACTAGATAGACAGGGCATTAGAGGATATTTGTTTGTTATTTTAAAAAAAACTACTGTCGACAGATAATTGAAAACATTACATTTTTTACACTCAATTACCCATAGGTAAAAGTACAGGGCAAAATGTAAAATTCCGTAAGATGTAGATGGAGGTAAGTTAGACGTTTCTTGATAGCACCACTGTGCGTATGTTTACGCGTTGACCCGACTTGGTGAGTCCCTCGGGGATGCTCCCAGCTGGAGCTCCCGGCTAAGCTGGGCCAGAGGCACATAGCACCGAATGCGAAGGGCCCAAGGAAAATGTCCAGTGTACCCGAGAGCACATGATGGCTACGTTCGTTTTAGATTAACAGTCACAAGAAGACCGCAGTCACAATAACAAAGCAGTCACGAGAACTTGAATACAGCATAGGTATACATGTAAGGAATGGGCGTGGCAACGCATAGAATGACCATTAGCTACATATATATATAGTGAACATAAACGGAACGTAAGAACACGGTTTAGCTTAGTTTAGTTTAGTTTATTATGAGACCATTTAGCTCCAAACGGGGCTAATCCTCACGGAATCAGAACCAAAATGACATTTACATATACAGTGCAAAGGGCAACAATGCTTACAATAATACACACTAAATCTTAAATCAATTTGCCTTTACAATCTGGATCATTTTGTTTGTAAACAGTTTGATATTGAATACGGTCTTTACATCAGATGACAGATCATTCCACAAGTTTACAAATGTACACACAAAAATCTTCTTCGATCTCCACTACCTCCTTAGGGTTTTGTTAATGAGACTGTACATTGACTGTCTTGTTGAATAGCTATGTCGTTCGTGAACTGGCACAATGTATTCGTTGATGTCCTTTGGCTAACATGTAACAGCAATTCTAAATACAATGCTAAACTTTCTTACAACACTATCATGGTACGGATGAAATTTCCAACTACCACCTTCGCCTTCTTCAGGATAAATAATTTTTTTTTAGCATTGTATTATGATTACTACCAAGTTGAACGCAGATGAGTCTCCATGAGAAATTCTAAATAATAGTTTCAAAGGTTCCTGGCATGTTAACCTTTGAGCCCTGTGTAACAAGATGGCATCTCAATATGGCCGGAAGTTATAAATATACGTAATACAGATTCTACTATTCCTAGTATCGAAATAGGAAGGGTGGAGTAGAGAATGGCAGTTGATGCGTAACAAAGAATAAGGAATATATAACCCTACCTTTCTGGCAAATATAGCCATTTGATGAGTCGCAATGTACTGCTTTCCACACAGGCCAACCTGTATCACTATCAGAGATGCTGAGTTGAGCACAGTTCTTTGTGCCGCGGGTGGTTGGCTCAAATGGAGCCCAGGCTTTAAAGCTCTCACTAGTCAGCCAAGTGCTGTCACTCCACATCCACCCATCGTTGTTGTTGCGAATAAGGCCTATCCACACATCTACATTATTCCTACTCTCTATTAGCCTTTTGAGGAAACCGTTGGTGTCCTCGTCTTTCACCATAGCAAGCTTAGCTCCGTAGTCTGCACACTCATACTTGGCTCTTTGGTACGTACGTGCGTCAGTGAAAAGTTTGAAGCAGTTCGAGCCGTGAATATAGAAGTTTGCCCCACAGGTCCCTGAAACAGGAAAAGTTGCAATACATGAATTGATGGTAATTTTCCACGTAACTGTGGTAGAGATTGTCATGCAGAAATTTGATGTACCAATACTGACTGGTCAGAGATCTATGAAACATTGGACGATGGAAAAGAAAGAGAAATTCTAATTTTGACTAGTTTCTATGTAGGTTGCATTTGTGGACGTGTGATAAATTTGAAAATAGGAACCTTAGTGCTAGGGTCTGCTTGATGTATTCAGAAATATCTTCCATTGATGCCAGGACACACATGTCCGTAACTCACTCTTCCAATAAGAAAAGCATTAAATTTGCTGGCCTTGAGTCTGGACAACATAAGCATACATTGAAAAGTAGGAACTAAAACGAAAATAACGTCATTAGTTATCAAAAAACCTTATGTATACGGATGAATCTGATTTGAATGAATGTAAGAAGTTCTACTAAGACTGACTGTATCTACAGTTGGTAAGAGGTCAATATATAAAGTGTAACCCACCTTGACTGGCCTGAGTCGATACTTCTTCTATTGGCGACAAAAATATGAACACGGCCCCGAAGAAAATAAGCCACATGTCTGTCTTCAGTGTGGTGAAATTCCAAGCACAATTTGTGCTTCCTTTAGCTAGATTCGTCCATGTACCTTTTAGGTGTTATTACACTAACAGACAACGATCGACTGCACAGTTTTGGTATCCTGTTCATGCTACGAGACAGTTGCCAAAACAGGGTGTGTTCTTCCACATGTTATGTTTTATGACTTTTCATAAAAATGATGCACCAAATATATATTGTGTGAAAACTCACGAAACTGTTGTTTCTGATATACCCGTGCGCTTGCAGCATCACATAAATGATATGTTTTCGTAGATATAAATGTAAGGTAATATTTAGTATCTGTCTACCAATATTTCTGTTTAGCCCAACTAGTAACAGCCTCATCTATTATGTATGTGTCACAAGGATCGTAAAAAGAAGACCATGCGTATTTTCAGAGCCCTTCCTCACCAATGCACCAAAAGGCTTGGTACCATCCTTTTAATGTCAGCAATTATTCCAAACCAACAAACATATTGTAAAGAATTCATTTTCTTTGTTGCGTGCGAGAAACATTAATGACCCTGGAGCGCCGAGAAACAGTGTCACATGTCATCTGACAGGACGCCATGGAGTGTGCATGCATTTGTCCTGAGTTGACCTTGTATGTACCCCCCTCCCAAGGAAACACACCACACATATGCCTGTTGTATTAAAACATGAAGTTCTTGCAATAACGGGTGACAATATGTGACACAAATGTTGCATTTCACCAATTTATCATTGACGATACTTGTCGATTAAGCACATATGCAAAAAAGACGCTCGAATATCTCTATATACACCTTTAACCCTTAAGCTGCCAAGCTACAGAAACATGCCCTGCGTGCTGCACCCGGTTATAAAAGAGATGCGTAACGGTAATTTACGATTTTGTACTGCGCTGAAATTCCAGCAGCTTAAGGGAAGCCAACAAATTCAATATCACAACCTCATCTCCACCATGAGTAACTCCTCACCTACATGTATTTGTTCTTTGTAGACTTGCTTATGCCATAGCTTCGCCCCAGTCTAACTCCACTTCATTGCATGCGTATTCCTTTCTATGTATGTATTTTTTTGAATACTAGTATACGTTTTAGTCGTGTCATTGTGCTTATATATATATATGAGATTTTAAGTATAGATAAATTGAACATAAATCTCGACTCGTGACTGGAAGATCTCGACACAAGCAAGTAAGCAAGCAAGCAAATTGAACAGTCCCTAAACGTCGCGTATCAAAACGTCACGTATCCCTTTGCCATCATGTGTACGAGTTTTATTTATGTACCTGTGTTACTGTAGTCGACACAACCATGACAGTCGCAGTGGCTAGCCGTGTTGCCACACCACCTTGCCGTGGAGCAGCATGGGTAAATACCGTCAGGGTCGCATTCAGCAGGGTTACCGTCCTCGGCAGGGTAGCCCTGTCCGCATCGATTATCGTCACGCCACTTCTTGGTAGCTGTCAGGGGAAAAACACATATGTAAATCACTTAAGACTTCGCTCAGGGGAAAACACATATGTAAATCACTAAAGACTTCGCTCAGGGGAAAACATATATGTAAATCACTAAAGACTTCGCTCAGGGGAAAAACACATGTAAATCACTAAAGACTTCGCTCTGACATAATCATACTAACCATACGTACATCTAGAGGTCAATCATGGATGAATACGCTTTAATGGTAGGCTCCTTGTAGTTTTTTGGAGATTATTTTCCACAGCAAAAGATCTATTTGCACAACAGTATTTGCGCATGTGAGTGATACGAAAACACGACGCAGGGAATCGATGCATAGCTTGCATGTAAGCTGGATAGGACTGGCAGGAATGTGGTAGGAAAATGCGGTGCCGTATGCTTGGTTAACGTTACATATTGTATCATTACGCTGTATGACATCTTTTCTCGTGAAGAAATTAATTAACGTCTGTGCGACTTTGTATCTATATCTATATCTATATATATCTGTATCTATCTATCTATCTATCTATCTATCTGTCTGTCTGTTTGTCTGTCTGTCTCTCTCTCTCTCTCTCTCTATATATATATATATATAATTATATATATAGTATAGTATAGTATAGTATCACACGGTATATTTTTTGGTATTTAAATCTAAAATCAATTGTATCTTAGCCGAGAAGGTAGCATTTGTATTGCCCTTTGTGTTTGTTTTCTTTGTTTGTGGACAGTATAACTCAAGAAGATGTGGATGAACCCGTTTAGTATTTGATAGCTGGGTAGGGATCGGAAAAAAGATGGTCAAGTTGGACAGTTTGGGTTTTTGACATCACGCTCAACATAAAGGTAAAATACGAATTAGTTTACGTTTTGTGTCTTTCGTTGTCTTTTTAGTCATACTTGTACGTTTTGCATGATATTCGGAATATAAAGTCGAGGGTAACACAAATCCAATTTAGGACGCAGCGAGGCCCAGTGAGATTGGGACTTCAAGGGGCTTCTAGTTGAAGAAAGCCTGTAGTAACAAAATTATTTGTCATCTTATTTGTATGTGTAACGTTATACGGCAATCACTCTTCCAATAAGAAAAGCATTAAATTTGCTGGCGTTGAATTTATGTCTTCTATGTCTGGACAACATAAACGTACGTTGAATTGTAGGAACTAAAACGAAAATAACGTCATTAGTTATCAACAAATCTTATGTATACGGATGAATCTGATTTGAATGAATGTAAGAAGTTCTACTTAGACTGACTGTATCTACAGTTGGTAAGAGATAAATATATAAAGTGTAACCCACCTTGACTGGCCTGAGTCGATACTTCTTCTATCGGCGACAAAAATATGAACACGGCCCCGAAGAAAATAAGCTTGACGAGCCGCATGTCTGTCTTCAGTGTGGTGAAATTCCAAGCACAATTTGTGCTCCCTTTAGCTGGGTTCGTCCATGTTCTTTTTAGCTGTTATTTCACCGACAGGCAACGCTCTACTGCGCAGTTTTGTTATCCTGTTTATGCTACGCGACGGAGCATGGTTGCCAAAACACAGCGTGTACTTCCACATGATATGCTTTATGGACGAAAGGCATATCGTTTGTATGTTGATGGAATAATTTGCAATTGCTTTTGTAGCTGGAAAATGTATTATTAGGTAGGCCACTACAGTGCTCGATATGTTGTTCCGAGCCAAGAAGAAATGTATTCCCTTTTTAGACCACCTGTCACTTGCAATATCTTTGATTGATGGATACTGCCATTGCAGCGTTTATACCGTGTTACACCCACAAATCTCCAGTTACCGGAACGAAAAGGAACACAAAGGAACTCATGTAATTACTTCTCACTTAGGATATTACATGTCAATACCTGCACAGAGTTCATTCGCCTCTAGGTACACAATCGATGTGAACGCAATGTGGGCTGTTACTCAAACTCAAAATGTTTTCTATGTTTTTAGTGCTTTGAGTACACAACAACAGCAACAGTACAGGGTCTTTTGTAAGCTCGTTTACAAGTAAAAATACACAAAGATAGATACAGTGATTTTAGCATTGCAATGTTTGTCAATAAGGTCATAAAAGTACCTTCACACTGCACTACAGTTTCTGATATCAAAACAAATGAAAAGGGTCGAGTGCAGGGTGGCAGAATTTATTTCGATGAGTTGAGAGAATAGCACGGAATAAGAAATATAAAGCCCAACCTTTCTGGCAGATATAGCCGTATGATGAGTCGCAAGTAATGTCCTTCCACGCATTCTGATCTGTACCAGACACGCTGAGGCGAGCACAGTTGATGTCTCTGTTGTCGCTTGGTTCACCTGGAGCCCAGGCTCGAAAACTCTGACTTTCTAGCTTTGTGTCGTCACTCCACATCCAGTCATCGTAGATTTGGGAACTAAGGCCGATCCAAGCATCTACACTACTACCCTGTGTTAGCGTTATGAGGAAACCATTGGTGCTCTGGTCTTTCACCATAGCAAGCTGAGCTCCCTCATTTTCACATGCAGCTTTGGCATTTTCGTACGGAACTGATGGCTCAGTAAAAAGTTTGTAACAGTTTGAACCGTAAATCTCGGAGTCTGTCCAACAGGTGCCTGAAATAAGAAAATTGTAAGACATGAGCTATTTTACACGTGACTCTGGTAGAGACTGTAATTTAGAAAGAATCAACACCCGAGTTGTCAGAAATCCATTGAATATGGGATGATAGAAAATAAGCAGACAATCGTATTCTTATTTCGGCAGGTATCTGTTCAAGTTGTGAACTTTTGATGTAATTTAGTTTGTATATATATATAGATATCCATTTCCGAACATATCAGTATATAATATGTATATATATTAAGGCATGCTATTTTAGCAATGTAAACTTCATTAGGTATTAAGAACTCTTGAATCCACTCTTTATTCAATTAACTCTTAAATATATGAAGTTTTTCTTAGACTTCAGATGAAAAAGAAGATATATCTTGACAGATGCCGCCCAGGCCAACATATAAAGGGTGACCTACCTTGACTGTTATCAGTAACAGAAAATACTTCATCTATCAGCGCCAGAAATATGAACACGGTCCCGAAGGAGATAAACTTGACGAGCCGCATATCTGTACGGCTATGTTCACCGTGGTAACATTCCAAGCACAATTTGCTGCCACTCTATGTAAGGTCGTCCATGATCCCTTTAGCTGTTGTTTTCACTGACCGACAATACTCTAAAGCAGAATTATACAGGGTTGCCAACACAGGGCATGTACATCCACATCATTTATCCTTGAGGGCTTTCCTTAAAAGGGATGCAAGAAATAATCTATCTTTAGATTTAGAAAATTACTAGTATTCGGTATGGGCAAGACTCAAATATTTCGTCAGTTGTTCCCATGCATTTTTAGCATCACATTGAATGGTTTGTTTTCAGTGGCATAAATGAGAGGCAATATTGGGAAACTATTTGCCTATATCTTGTTCAATCCAGTCCAACGTAGAACAGCCTCATCTATTATGTATGTGTTACCAAGGCCTTATGAAAAGAGCGTATTTTGCATCCTTTCAGGGCCAGTCCCTGCCAATTTACTTAAAAGCATTTCACCATCTTTTCAGTAGTCTGCAATCGTTCCAAACCAGCGGACATATTGCCTTGCTATTTTTACCTTCGCCGAGAAGGTTATGCAGAGGGTAGCGTTTGTCTGTTTGTCTGTCTGTTTGTCTGTTTGTAGTGGCACAGATTAACTCAAGAACGCCTTGATGGATTGTCTTGGTATTTGGTATGTTGGTAGGTTTTGGTAGGTAGACCTAAAAACGATTAGATTTTGGGCCCCCTAGCGGCTTCTTACGGTACTGCATTGGAACTTCCTGGTTTGATATCTCGTGTTCTGGACATGCTATGGAAGTTATTTTTGAGTGGTAGATAGATCTTTGGACAGAGAGTAAGTGGTGTGGGTTTGGGCCCCCTAGCGGCTTTTTTGGAACTGCAGGAGCAGGTTTTGCGTCTGATTTTGAAAGGGAATAACTCAAGAAGGGCTTGATGGATGGTAATGATTTTTGGTAGGTAGATAGCTTGAGTGATGATGTACATGATTAGACACCTCTTATGCAAATCAGTATCTAATTTGCATAATTAATGAGGAAAGTTTATACATCCGCCAAATTCCATGATAGGACTCTGAAACATGTGACATATGTAACTGAGGAAGAGAGAAATATTAATTGATATGAACTATGCAAATGAAGACCTCATTTGCATAATTAATGAGGACATACTATAACAAGATGGGCTTGATGGATGGTCATTATTTTTGGTATGTAGATAGCTTGTGTGATGCTTAGTATGATTGGACAATAATTATGCAAATCAGATTCTAATTCGCATAATTAATGAGGCAACTTTAAAAATCCACTTTGTTCCATGATATGACTATTCAAATTGTAACTGAGGAAGAGAAGAATGTTTATAGATAGAAAATATGCTAATGTGGGCTAATTTGCATACTTACTGAGTAACTTCTCTAATTCCACACTGGCAAATGACGGCAATTTCATACATTCAATCCTTTTTTTTTGGCATCGGGACGTTATGTGACTGTAAAAATCGTTGAATGAAATTATGCTAATAAGGGCCTCATTTGCATAATTAATGAAAAATATCAGCATAACCTTCTTTGTTGAGCTCATAATTTGTTAAGCTCATACTTTGGACATGTTATATTTTAAGACAATCAACTGGTTTGTTTGTATGATTTATAATTGATGAGAAACACTCCTAATACATCAGTCATAAAGGTTAAAATCATTTGGCGAAGGTATGAGGTCGCGGAACTCTAGTTTGTTGCTGAAAACACTTTATGACCTTTGATTCGCTGATTTTTGTAACATACATACATACATTCGTACATAGTCATACATTCACAAAGCTTAGTCTCCAGTTTTCTCTGCTATACATAATTTTGATCAAGTCTTTTCCACTCAGACATGTTTCCGAATCGATAAGGTTCTTTGATGTCAAGTATGGACGGCCTCTTTTCCCACTGGTTTCTGGTGACAAAAGAAGCAATTTACATAATGCCACATGACGAATTACATGACAAGACTCCATGGAGGATGTATGTATTTTTCTTAGTTTGACTAAGTGTGTAACCCCCTCCCCACACACTAATAGCATACCCGAGCATTGAAGCAAGTAGCATGCGTTAATAAGCAAGAAAATATTTGACACGAATGATTTGTTTTTCCATTTTATTTTTGATGATATTTATCCCATACAAATCGTATTGTTTGAAGCATGCAATAATATCTTATCAACGTACCACTATTGTTGTGTTTTATTTCAAATTTTCACTAATCATCATCGTCATAACCAGTGTCCAAAAATTATATAACATTGAAATCTAATATCAGAAAGTGAGCCAAGCACTCATATTAGCATGTATTTTTTTAAAGAACTTTCAAAGTTTCTCCGCTTCAATTGTTTACCACAAAGCGTTGGTAAGCAGCGTCCAAGTGTTGAACAGACATGTAAGTATGAGAAACATTTTTCGTATATGTGGATAAAAATTGCAATCTGCCAAAATCAGTAGCGATTCCGATCTCCGAGTCTCAATTGAGAGAGATCGCTATCAGGATCTCTGCCAGCACTAGTACTATTGACGATTCTGTCGGTGGATAGTCCGATTACTCTCCAAGCAGAGGAATGGGTCCGGCTTGTTTGTTACGTGTTTTAGGCTTTTTTTGTCGGGCTTTCTGTTTTGTTATGTTTTCTTTATGTCACCAACCAATGCGTTGTGTGGGCTGGCGACTTGAATAAAACATCATGCAAAATAAAAAAGCACGACAAAACGCTAACCAAACACATCAAAAACCAGCCAGAGCACGACCTCTGCTTGGAAAGAGAGCCCGATCAGGATCTGTTAATTTTTTTGTTGTATATGGTTAGTTGATAAAAGACAAGTGGAGATTTTAAACTTTAATTTATTGTTCCTTTAGATCAATGGGCTTACTCATGATTTATAAAAAAACACCTAGCATCCCCATCGCGATTTCTGTCGAAATAGACCCCTATCGTAATCTCGACCGGGCAATTTTTGACAGATCACAATCTACACATGTACTGTAGACATTATCGTTGTTGCTTTTAGATGTATATATATAAATAATTAAATGAATATATACTGTTAACCATTCACACAGCAAAGCGATGCCACCGTCCAGCAGCAATTGAAGTGAACAATTATGTTTGTTTGCTCTACAATTATTTTGTCAAGGGCAACCTAAAGTTACCCCACGCTCTTCTACATCTTTTGTTCACTGCTAAGGCCATGGTGATTAGATTATATGGATGACATCCGCGCGCGCATCAATTTTCGTCCGTTTCCAAAAATTCGGCCATCCTGTTAATCGAAAAGAACAGCTTCAAACTGACAAAACGCATGCTGTAGATTGAAAAAAAAATGGAAAAATGGATAATTATATTGAATGCCAAAGTCAAGTCAATTCCAACAAAGTAAAAAAAAAACCTTTGAAAGAACAAAAATGAAGAATGTGTACTTTCGCATTCCATACTCTGTGTATTTAGGTTTGTTCGTACTTCCTGACCACGTAGACAATCATAATGCAGCTTTTTTCAACTTTTCTTTTATTCGCACGCTTGCATCAATTTTAGGGTCCCCAGAAGTTGTCATCCATGTAATAAAACCGACATGGCTTAATTAAGACAGACCATAGAGCTGTCCTGCACGACTACTGATCGTGAGTAGAACGGGCCGCGGGTCGGAACCCGAACGATATCGGCGTCGAAGGCGGTCAGGTGTGGTCGCACAGGCAGACTGTTTCCTCCCGGGTGGTCTTTGGGCTCACCTGGATGGAATCCGAAGCAGGAGACAGTGAATGTGTTAGGAATTTCCTAACATGCAACATACAAGGGTGTGGAATAAACTAATTAGATGGTCGGAAACAAATCTGCCCTACAGCTTAAGTGTGCAAAGATGATAAATACTACAACGCATGCAATACGATGGTTTCCCATACTATACCTTGCAGCCGTCACCCTTCCACGCGTTGTCCTCTGAATCCCAGTACCGGCAGCCCATCCTGACGATATCCACGGAGTAGTTGCATTTCTCAGACAGGCACTCTAGAAATGAGGAAGGCTCAAGATTAGGATACACTTTCTTTTGTTTTAGAAAAGAATGAACCTTGAAGGTGAAATCGGCATCTTCAAATTGTTAACGTTTATTTTGCAATTGAAGTAATTATGTTGGGAGCGAGTCAGAGAAGTGGCATAATCGCCTAAAACATCAAAAAAAGTAACGTAGAATTACATGAAGAAACGTCCTTTTTGTTTTGTTTCTTCACCAGGGGGACACATGTCTAAAACTAAAACGTGTTTTTATTGTAAATACTTTGACGAATTTTCGAATTAACTCTATGTGATTCACCTATCCAAATAAAATTCACGTATTATTATGTAAAACTCTTGGCAAAACCAGCAATACCTTCCATAAGAAGGCCAAGCGTGTACTGTCCGTTCCGATCCTTGACCTTCCCGACAGGGAGTGCGATGAAGGCAGAGATAGTCTGGTTGCCCCCATCTTCAAAGTCCTCCCACGAAAGAATTTTGCTATAAATCAGAATAATAGTAAGCATAATAAAGTAGTGGACATGTTCAATCTAGATTTTTTTAAGGGTATTTTTAAAGTTAGCTTAATACTTAAAGACAAACGTTAAAGGGTAGATGATATTACAATTACTAGTAACCACTTGAGGGAAAGCATAGACAACGTACTAATGATAAAGAACTGACTTTCAACAACGGCAAGCAATTGCAACATGGAATTGATATAAGTATTATGTAGCCGTGGGCCGGTCTCAGTTTGGCCCATCGCCTGGCAAATGGAAATAGTATGCACATGTAGCTTGTACTTTACGGCTACCTGAAATCGTGGTCCGTGTCGTTGGGATCTCCGCCAAGCTTCCCGTACATCCTGGCTTCTCTGACAAAGGCGGCGGTCCGGACCGTCAGTGTGACCCCGTACGTGGCGTTTTCCAGGGCCTGGAAGTCTCGGAACGCCATGGTGTCGTTACCGTAATGTTTGTAGTTCACGAGATGCCCGACCTGGAACATCTCCGGCCTGTTCTTAAGGACGATGGTAATGGCTTCAGACAGGCCCTACGGACGGTAAAAAGTGTTACTCAGGGATCTCCAAAAGGTGATACCATCAGTCTTCCTAAAATGATCTCTTAAAGATCTTCCAACTATCTCAAAGAGCATTCAATAATCTCAATTACTACGGATATTTGATTGCTTATCGTTTTTTTAACTGCACGTCCTGCAGAGTAAATCAATCATTTGATAAATGAATAAATCAATCGATTAAACATTTGATCTCTAGCCATTACAGTAATATCTATAGTATGTTAACTGGTACTCTTCCACATCAGCTTCGCAGTAGCTATTCATCACAAGTCAGATTTCTTTAAATTTCTTGAATACTTAAATGTAGAGTGCAATGGGGTTTACCGTTCCAAGACACACGCATTGTATCAGTATCATACACCGATACTTGTTTAAAGGTCATGATCAAATTGACAATTACTATCACATGAAATAATAGATGTCTACTTATATGTCTACCTTTTTAGTAGTGTTTCTTATATCTTCAGCAAATGCTCAAGTGCAAGAATTTGTCCTACGACCACCACTCTGTTACCAGCTTATAGACAGATGCAATGAGAATCATTTCTACCTTACGTCAGACACCATGACAGCTAAAGTGGTAAACCTACGGCAGGGTGGGAGGAAATATCTTTATTTGCTATTCTACTCGTCGAACAGAAGCAGATGCTGTACTAACGTTAACGGGGATTTCGTTCCCGTTTACGTCTCCCAGACTGACGTCCAGGACAGACGACTTGATGTCCCCTGCCGACTTGTCCCAAACGTAAGGGTTGTCATTAAAGCCGGTGATCTAGAAAGAAGAAGACCGCCAGGAGACTCAATCTTAGCGAGACGCCGTACACGTCATGCAGAAGTACAATACTACACTGCCCTCTTCATAAGATACAATCCACCATTATCTTCGAGACGATGAATGACCATGGTGTATCAACCTCTGCTATACAGTCTTTTGACATGTAGATACACTAATGTTAGGGATCAGTTTTGATTATGTTTCTTTCTCTTACGATAAGACAACTGAGGGGCACATTCATCTGGGGGCTGACAATGGGTAATCGCAGGGCCATATGGAATACCTTCCTATTTCTACCCCCCCCCCCTTTAACTGCTATCTTATATGTAAAAGTAAACTTTCCCAGAGTTCCCTGCTGATATTCGTCCGTTAATGATGACTTTGAGGCTTTAAACCATTACCACACTGAATGTAACGCAAACCTTCCACCCAACATCTGAAGAAGAAGAAAAAGGCAGGAACGCATCATCAGTGGGCAAGTCCACTTTCCCAGCAGGGAGGGACACAGGTTCTTCTCCTAACTCTGACTCCTTCTTTAGGGCAAGCTGCACTTTCTTCTTTCCCAATGTAGCGGACCCTGGGACCGCATGACTGCTCATGAGGGCGCTGGCGATGTGATCTATCAGTTCCGTCAGCGCTGACATGGCCTCCTTTTTCTGTTTAAAGGAAAATGGCTGGAGTAAGTCAGAATATAGACGGGGGCGCCACAAACGTTCTGCATCATATGATCCACTGCTCACCAAGTCACGTGTTCTATCTGTACAACGTGACGTCATCTCTGTGGTGAATTGCACAATCCTTAACAAAGATTGGAACTGTACTGTCGAAAATTTTGGTAAGTCCAATTGGGAATTACAGTTCAAACTTGTTCCAGTGTAAGTCAGATTAAAGTAACATAACACGTCATAGTTCAAGGCTTTATGTAGCCCCAACTTAGATTGGAGATGCTAGAAGCGTGATTTTATCAGGTTAGGTTGGAATCATTTGCTGCAATCATACTAATCATTGCCTTCTAAAACAGACTTGTCAACTGCAATTCTTATTCTAGACACAATTACTAACGATATTGATACAACAGCATCTAAACAGTAGGACATTAGTTCACGCACGAGATTCCATTGTTCTTCCTTCTTTTCCAGTAGCTCCTCCTCCAGTTTCTCCTTGTACGCCTTCCGTTTCCTCGGTGGCAGAAGATGAGATTCGTCCTTTACTGTCACGTCCTCCTCGACTCCTGCTTCCACCAGTATTGAAACGGTGTCGACAACCGCTGGATAGACGTTGTGAGGTTCAAGAAAAGCTTAGCCTTATAAATCAATTTGTAATGCTAATAATCTTAGTTGATAAATCACTTTGTAGACGTTGTGAGATTGGTGAAATGTTAGAAAATTTTAGCTAATATATTAATTTGTAATGTTAAAAGATCTTATTATATGAAAAAAATTGTAGTTTTGTGGTAGATTCTAGGCTGGTGGTAGAGAATACGCCATCTTTGTTTGAATGTAAGCCTATGTTAGGATAGCCATGTAAAGCTATTAGGACAGCGTGTTTTATCTGTGATGGTGGACTAGATTTTGTTATTACACTACCTGAGGCAGCAGGCCTTAGTTGTGGAAATGATGCTCCGTTCTCTGAGAGTTCCTCTATGGATTTAGCCATTTTCTCTACGATGAAACCCCCTGTTGCCTGTACGTCGGAGAAATGACTTCAATGAATACTCAATTTGTTAAATTTCTAAAATATATTGTAGTCCATTATGCAATTGCTCTTTTTCTGAGGAACTGATGTATGGCTAGCATGCATGTGCTGCATTTCAAAACATTTATGATTGTCAGATATCTAAACATGAAAATGATGGCTACTTTTGTAGTATCCATGACATACATTTTGATGCATCCCCATTGATTCGTTATTATTTAGGAAGCTTTTTGTGTCCAGGGGGCCACACATCAGTAAGTAAGGATCAGATCTAGACCTATACATCAGCGGATTCATCACACAAGCAAAAGCAAAAGTATACACAAAAAATGTTGATTTACTTACTTGGTCATTTAAATTCAGTTGCCCAGATGACGTGAGGAGAATGTCAGTTGCTTTGGCTAGAAGTTCTACTTTCTCTGAACTGTCAAGGTCCGAAGACTGGCTGTATACCATGTCTAAGGCTTTGGCCAGACGCGTTTCCTATGGGATCAAAGTAACAAAAGGTAGAGAGGGAAGACTGATAAAGTGTGTGTGTGTGGGGGGGGGGGCATGATTGACCATGCATAGTTGCCAGCTCACTGCTCGTACCAATATTATGCAGGGTGAAGTAATATTTTACTTAAATAATACATTTTAACGTCTGACCTATATATGAACCTGGTCGTAACAATGGGAAATTTAAAATATCATGGTTCCAGTTTTCAAAGATTCATTATCATAGTTACCTCGTCCCCGTCGTCGTTTAAATATTGCTGTATCTCTCCTGGCTCTGCTTGGCCATTAACCAGTCCCGTCAACCCAGGCCAGAAATCGGGCAATTTGTACTCCTCCTTTATAGAAAGACAAAGGCATATATAATTCAAAAAGTGCAGTTAGAACTGGTCAAGATCCAAAGTTGATACACCAAATGAAACATGAACGACCGTATGCACTGAAGTTATGTTCTTACCAACAGAAATGATGGTGCTACGTTAGGAGGTTTCTAAATCTATAGCTACATTCAAACGGGGAAACTACGAGTTCCTTAACATTGTAAACTTGAGCTTTGTATCAGTAAAAAGGACCCTTTAAAAGGCAATTACCGTTGTCTGAGGCTCAGTTGACATCGTCGGCCATGATGTTGAAATAGGTGAGTCTAGGTCTATTTGATCGCCTCCCCCTGAATCAGAAGAAAAGTCATGCAGGTATGTTCACCAATATTCTGTCGAAGATTTGAATTGTGATAAAATTACAAAAAATTACAAGTACTAGCTAAAAGCTTCAACCATATGTGGTATATCCTACCGAAAGCGATGGAGTCAGTTGTTGATGCCTGGGTGTCTGGCGGCTGGCTGGTGACTTGATGTGAAGTTGTTTCTTCCTGCCACAGCGTCGTTGATTTGCCAGTTCCTGAAGTAACAGACGTCGACACAGGCTGGGGGGAAGTGTTGACATGGCTTGTTTCAGGCTCTGAAGTCGTCTCACTCGTTGTCGGCATGGTTTTGGTAGTCTTGACGGTTGTTGTTTGTATCTCTGTGACGTGTAAAAGACATGATGTAAGAATTTGTACCTTTAAGTTAATCCTTTATCTGACAGCAACAGACCTAAAACATGGAAGATTTGATTTGATTTATTCATTTCTTTGACATGAAAGATGTCAAGCAATATCTCCAGACAGTTGTTTGCTTTTGTAGCAGAGGAAGACATCATTGACATTGTGAACAGAGAGTACTCACCCGTACATGACGTCCCGTCTCCAATGAAGCCGTCTTTGCAAGTACATAAGTACGATCCGTCGGTGTTCTGGCAAACGGCGTGTTGGGCACAGCTGTATTCACCGACAGCACACTCGTCTACATCTATAGGTGACATGACGTGTTACTACCAAGAAGGACTAAAAAGTTGAACGTATGCGAATGCCTCAATTTTAAACTCATAGGACTACAACACGATGAGAATATTTTCAAACCGACATATCAAAAGAAATATGAGGCACTTACCATGACATCCGCCCGACACCATGGCATACCCCCGGCTGCACGTACAGTCGAAGTTGCCAATGTTATTAGTGCAGACAGCTAGGTAGTGACCGCAGATGCCCGGGACTTCCATGCACTCATCCACATCTTTTAAACGAAAAAAAAATATGTTGAAACTATATGCTACCTCTACATGTACAGTAAAATGAATGCAGGATGACCCCCATCTCCTTCATATATAGGCTCTCTTTCTATATGTATGATAAGTGCTGCATTTATATAATTTATAAAACAAAACGATTTACTCGTTATTTGATTAAAACATACTGTTATCAATAAAGAAATATACACTGTATTCCTATACTGCAATTGCAGATTTTTTTATGAATTATCTATACCCTTAGTTAAAGAAGTAACAAACATGGTATCCTCATTATTTGAGATTTTTTTACCATCACACTGGCGGTTGTCCGCGTTCCAGACGTATCCGCTGCCGCAAGAGCACTGGAAACTTCCGATTTCATTCGTGCAGATCTGGTCACAGCCTCCGTTCTCTACAGCACATTCGTCGACGTCTATTCGACGTAATACACAGAATATAAATGGGTGAAGACACAGGGGAGCCTTTAAGCAAGCTTTAAGTATGCCAATTTGAGCTTCTCAAGGTTTAAACAAATATCAGCTTTTGTGCAGTGTATCAAATACGTACGATACTCCCTTAAATGAAATATAAAAGGAGAGTCTTATTCCAGTGCATTAAACCTGTCAGTAAGCAACCAAATAAAATCCAAGATGATGTACCTTCACAAGACGAGCTTCCGGTCTCTAAGTGGTATCCGACTAGGCAGGAACAAAGGTAACTCCCGATCGTGTTGGTACAGATCATATTCTGTCCACAGCCACCGTTAGGAGAGGCACATTCGTCCACATCTGTATGGAAAATACCCACATGTTACTGTATAGTTTCCTTTTCTGTGTTGTAACTAGATTCAACACTATATGCGTTTGATGATCTGTTCCTCGATAGATGCACATTTTTTTATTTTGAATCTAATGACGATAATGTCATTATAAAGTCATATGTCAGTCTTCTAACTAGTACATAATTTTATCATCAACAGAATCTATATGGGTAAACATTATTCTAGCCTAAATGATGAGCTTATTTGCGACTTAGTACTTTTTATAGTCATTGTAAGGATTTGAATATATGAGCTTTGGATGAGACATGCATGTATTTCGCTGGCCAAGGAGGGTCAAAATGAGCATCGGTTCGTAGATTGATATACTCTGTTTTGAGAATTGCTGAATCACCATCCGGGTGCACTTGCATTCCATTGATCTACACTAAACAGAAACTTTGATTAAGGTACATCACGATGCCAACTAAAATTGGTGTGATGATACAGCATGTCTTCAGATAGATTTCAATTCAGACTCTTATTAAGAAGAGGTGCATCATTTCTAACCTGTACAAGTTGGTGGACTTCCACTCCAGGTCCCGTCAGCCCGGCAGGTAAGTGTGGCAGCACCATCCAGGCTGTAGCCCGTGTTACAGGTAAAGGTGAGCACGGATCCGTAGGCGTTGGAGCCACTCACGACACCGTCCGTAGGGTTGGTAAGTGCATTGCAATGGACTGTATTAAAAAACGTATCAAAACAACTAGGGCATATGTGCAGAAAATTGAAAGCGGATGCAATAGTGTTCATCTTTCTAAAATAGTAATTATAGCCTAAATGTCAATCAATAAAAAGTTTTATGAATAAACTTACCGTTGGTGCTACAGCCTAGAATCTCTGCTCTCATGCTGATGTGACGAAACCAAGACTGGGGCAAGAAACGCACATACCGGGCATCGACGGGGTTTGTGAGTAGATTGGTTACAGGTGTGTTCCTATCCGTGTTCCCTGGAAAGACCTAAAAGGTAAATGCATAATTCAAGGTGACTATTCGTAATTCCATGGTGTAGACATGTATCACTATCGATGACCCATTATTCTATGCACATTTAACATATAGTCACAGCCATGCAATATTCATAATGAATTAGATCCAATGATTATTAATGTTTGATTCATAACCAGTTCGTTGGGAGTCTCATTCGAGGACAAAGGGTTTAACAATCTTCAAAAGTTTCCACGTTTAATAGAAACAATAGATACGGTCGTATGGCGTAGCGGCAGGATTTTCGACTCGGAATCTTGATTGAAGATTGAGACAAGCCCAACCAATCAGTTCGGCATTTTGGAAGTCAACATGACCAACTATACTTGTATTTGTAAATCAAGAAATCATTACTGTTTTACATTTTGGAATTTGCACGATACGGTTCAGAATGATGTAATATTTCTTCCTACTGCCATATGGTGTATAATTTAAAAAAAAAAGTTGTGCAAAGGGGGTCTATTTGTATCAAAGATACCGTTTCTGTGCCATCGCTGCCTGCATATTGCAGCCATGTGATCCCATCTACACCATACTGTAGTTTGTAGGACGTCACCCACTGGTCGTAATGATAGCGACCCTGTATGATGGTGGCCGTGACGCGTGTCATTTTTCCTAAATCCACCTAGAAGACAGTGATTCCTTTGTCAAAAATGCACATGAGAGCGCAAGAGAAAAAATCTTGATGAAACAGTTTTATTACACGCACTATTGATGCAGATGAATCGAGGCTAGCAACAAAATATTCTGAAACCAGCAAACTCTTTAAAATTCTATGCCCGCCCGGAAATGGTTGAGGTTAACAAAAGTGAGGAACAAGCACGCCTCCATACCGAAGTTGACACCGTATCCTGTTTGGTGTTAACAAACGTGTTGCAAGTGATTTGAATTACCCTCAAAAAGTTGAATAGTACTGTCATTTTTTAGCTGGTGAAACGCAATCGTTTCATCAATATGGTTGTATGCCTACCTGTAGCCATTGCCCAACGGCGCTGAGATAGGCTATCCAGGAGCCTGCAGGACTCACCCCGTTCAACCGACCGTGATATGGAGGGTAGGAGGAATAGTAGGAGGACGCAGTGATGCTCCCATCAGGTATGGCGCCAGACTCCATCCCAAGTTGATTGCGACAATCTGGAAGAACAAGAGAGCTATGCTTGAAATGATTTACTATGCCACTGCAACAGGTGAAGGTAGGCACATCTCCGTAGGAGTTGGAGCCTCTCACGGCACCGTTCAGAGAGTTGGTAGTTGCATTGCATTGGACTGTATTCAAAAACAGATCAAAACATCTTTGGCATAAGTGCACAGAATTGAAGGCGAGTGCAGTAGTGTTTATCTTTCTAGAAAATAAATTCTAACCTACCATCCAGAAGGCAACATGTCAACCAATAATTTTTTTTTTATAAACCTACCGTAAATGCTACAGCCTAGAATCTCTGCTCTCATGCTGATGTGGCCAAGCCAAGTTTGGGGCAAGAAACGCACATAACGGGCATCGACGGGGTTTGTGAGTAGATTGGTTACAGGTGTGTTTCTATCCCTGTTCCCTGCAAAGACCTGAAAGGTAAACGCATCATATTAAGGTGTCTATTCGAAATCCCATGGTATGAATATCTATCACCACCAATTACCCACTATTCTATGCACATTTAACATACAGTCACAGCCAAACAAAATTCGCCAATATGATAATGAATGTTTAATTTGTAACCTGTTCGATGAGAGTCTCATTCAAGGGCTAGGAGTTTAACAATCTTCATAAGTTTCTACGTTTTATAGAAACAATAGATACGGTAAAAAATATCAGCAGTTGGAAGTAATCCGAACAGAATTCATTGAAGATTGAGACAAACTAGACCCAGTCTGTTTGGCATTTTTAATATCAACCTGACCAACTATATTTGCATTTGTATATCAAGAATTAAAACTGTTTTACGTTTTTCAATATGCACGATATGGTACAGATGTAATATTTCTTCCTACTGTCATATATGTGGTGTTTGATTTTTTTAAATGAAGGGGTGCAAGGGGGTCTATTTGTATCAAAGGTACCATTTCTGTGCCATCGCTGCCTGCATATGTCAGCCATGTGATCCTATCTACACTGTACTGTAGTTTGTAGGACGTCACCCACTGGTAGGCATCCGAGCGACCCTGTACGATGGTGCCCGTGACGCGTTTTAGTTCTCCTAAATCCACCTGGAAAACAATAATAATTTTGTCAAACAATGCACAAGAGAGCACTAGAGAGAAAATCTTAATGAAACAGTTTGATAACACGCATCCTTGATGCAGATATTTCGAGGCTGGCTGGTAACAAAATATTCTGAAACCAGCAAACTCTTAAAATTTTTATGCCCGCCCGGAAATGGTTGACACCGTATCCTAATTGGTGTTAACGAAAGTGTTGCAAGTGATTGGAATTACCCTCAAAAAGAGTACTGCCAATTTTTCAGCTGGTGAAACGCAATCGTTTCATCAACATGATTGTATGCCTACCTGTAGCCATTGCCCAACGGCGTTGTATATGGCTATCCAGGCGCCTGCACCACTCGCCCTGTTCAACCGAGCGCGATAGGGATGGTAGGAGGAATAGTAGGAGGACGCAGTGATGCTCCCATCAGGTATGGCGCCAGACTCCATCCCAAGGTGATTGCGACAATCTGGAAGAACAAGAGAGCTATGCTTGAAATGATTTACTATGCCACTGCAACAGGCGAAGGTGAGCACATCTCCGTAGGAGTTGGAGCCACTCACGGCACCGTTCATAGAGTTGGTAGGTGCATTGTAACGGACTGTATTCAAAAACAGATCAAAACATCTTTGAAATAAGTGCACAGAATTGAAGGCGAGTGCAGTAGTGTTTATCTTTCTAGAAAATAAATTCTAACCTACCATACAGAAGGCCACATGTCAACCAATAATTTTTTTTGGATAAACCTACCGTTAATGCTACAGCCGAGAATCTCTGCTCTCATGCTGATGTGGCGAAGCCAAGTTTGGGGCAAGAAACGCACATAACGGGCATCGACGGGGTTTGTGAGTAGATTAGTTACAGGTGTGTTTCTATCCCTGTTCCCTGGAAAGACCTGAAAGGTAAACACATCATATTAAGGTGACTATTCGAAATTGCATGGTATAAATATCTATCACCACCAATGACCCACTAATCTATGCACATTTAACATACAGTCGCAGCCAAACAAAATTCAATATGAATTAGACCAGATATGATTATGAATGCTTAATTCCTAACCTGTTCGATGAGAGTCTCATTCAAGGGCTTAGAGTTTAACAATCTTCATAAGTTTCTACGTTTTATAGAAACAATAGATACGGTAAAAAATATCAGCAGTTGGAAGTAATCTGAACAGAATTCATTAAAGACTGAGACAAACTAGACCCAATCTGTTTGGCATTTTGAATGTCAACCTGACCAACTATATTTGCATTTGTATATCAAGAATTAAAACTGTTTTACGTTTTTCAATATGCACGATATGGTACAGATGTAATATTTCTTCCTACTGTCATGTGGTGTTTGATTTTTCTAAATGAAGGGGTGCAAGGGGGTCTATTTGTATCAAAGGTACCATTTCTGTGCCATCGCTGCCTGCATATGTCAGCCATGTGATCCTATCTACACTGTACTGTAGTTTGTAGGACGTCACCCACTGGTAGGCATCAGAGCGACCCTGTACGATGGTGCCCGTGACGCGTTTTAGTTCTCCTAAATCCACCTGGAAAACAATAATAATTTTGTCAAACAATGCACAAGAGAGCACTAGTGAGAAAATCTTAATGAAACAGTTTGATTACACACATCCTTGATGCAGATATTTCGAGGCTGGCTGGTAACAAATATTCTGAAACCAGCAAACTCTTAAACATGTTATGCCCGCCCGGAAATGGTTGACACCGTATCCTAATTGGTGTTAACGAAAGTGTTGCAAGTGATTGGAATTACCCTCAAAAAGAGTACTGCCAATTTTTCAGCTGGTGAAACGCAATCGTTCCATCAATATGATTGTATGCCTACCTGTAGCCATTGCCCAACGGCGTTGTATATGGCCATCCAGGCGCCTGCACCACTCGCCCTGTTCAACCGAGCGCGATATGGAGGGTAGGAGGAATAGTAGGAGGACGCAGTGATGCTCCCATCAGGTATGGCGCCAGACTCCATCCCAAGGTGATTGCGACAATCTGGAAGAACAAGAGAGCTATGCTTGAAATGATTTCCTATGCCACTGCAACAGGTGAAGGTGAGCACATCTCCGTAGGAGTTGGAGCCTCTCACGGCACCGTTCATAGAGTTGGTAGGTGCATTGTAACGGACTGTATTCAAAAACAGATCAAAACATCTTTGAAATAAGTGCACAGAATTGAAGGCAAGTGCAGTAGTGTTTATTTTTCTAGAAAATAAATTCTAACCTACCATCCAGAAGGCCACATGTCAACCAATAAAAAGTTTTATGAATAAACCTACCGTTAATGCTACAGCCGAGAATCTCTGCTCTCATGCTGATGTGGACATGCCAAGTTTGGGGCAAGAAACGCACATAACGGGCATCGACGGGGTTGGTGAGTAGATTAGTTACAGGTGTGTTTCTATCCCTGTTCCCTGGAAAGACCTGAAAGGTAAATACATCATATTAAGGTGACTATTCGAAATTGCATGGTATAAATATCTATCACCACCAATGACCCACTAATCTATGCACATCAAACATACAGTCGCAGCCAAACAAAATTCAATATGAATTAGAGCCAATATGATAATGAATGCTTAATTCCTAACCTGTTCGATGAGAGTCTCATTCAAGGGCTTAGAGTTTAACAATCTTTAAAGGTTTCCACGTTTTATAGAAACAATAGATACGGTCAAAAATATCAGCAGTGGAAAGTAATCTGAACTGAATTAATTGAAGATTGAGATAAACAGAATCAATCTGTTTGCCATTTTGAATGTCAACCTGACTAACTATATTTGTATTTGTAGATCAAAAATTAAAACTGTTTTATGTTTTTGAATTTGCGCGATCTGGTTCAGGTGTAATATTTTTTACTACTGCAATGTAGTGTTTGATATAGAAAATCAAGGTGTTTTGAATCTCAGGTACCATTGCTGTGCCATCGCTGTCTTCATATGTGACCCTTGTAGTCCAATTTACACCGTACTGTAGTTTGTAGGACGTCACCCACTGGTCGTAATTATAGCGACCTTGTATGATGGTGCCCGTGACGCGTTTTATCTCTCCTAAATACACCTAGAAGACATTGATTCTTTTGTAAAAAATGCACATGAGAGCAAAAGAGAAAAAATATGAATAAGATAGTTTGATTACACACATCATTGATGCAGATGCAGTCTGGCTGGCAACAAAATATTCTGAAACCAGGAAACTCTTGCAAGCACGCCTCCGTACCGATGTTGACACCGTATCGTGTTTGGTGTTAACAAAAGTGTTGCAAGTGATTGGAATTACCCTCAAAAGGTTAAAGAGTACTGCCAATTTTTCAGCTGGTGAAACGCAATCGTATTATCAATATGATTGTATGCTTACCTGTAGCCATTGTCCACCGGCGTTCCTGGCTATCCAGGCGCCTGCATCAATCACCCCGTTCAACCGAGCGCGATAGGGAGCGTAAGGGTGATGATAGTAAGAGGACGCAGTGATGCTCGCATCAGGTATGGCGCCAGACTCCATCCCAAGTTGATTGCGACAATCTGGAAAAACAGAGATAACTATGCTTAAAATGATTCACCGTGCCACTGAAACACTTATGATCTGTTAAGCACAAAATAATCTTGATCTCAATGATAGTAGAAATAGCATGTACACCAATTCATATCAGTTTCCGGCAGTGAATATCTAAAGATATAATATGTTTTGCCATACATCACCCATGACCCGGCGTTACATACACGTCTAGTACATACGTTTATTGTACACGTTTTTATTGACACCATGGATGAGCAACAAATTAAAACGTATGAGAAAAGAGAGTAGTCCGATGCAAATGAAGTGAAATTACATGATAGAAGATGGGTTCTGTACTTAGGGCAAACAAAACAGGTCAACGTAAATTGATTCTCTTCTGCAAGCTATCCGGAACATGTGTATGTGCACATTACCGTACAATATCTCAGTAGGAACAATAGCAAAGGTATAACGCAAACCTTGATCCAGTTGACAGATGAATCCAAATGAGTGGTCAGTGCATGATGCATCTATCCACCATGACCCAGACCAAAGGGCAGCACAGTTTTCATTATGGTAACCATTCGGTTCACCTTGGTTCCAGTTTGCAAAGCCAAATGAGGTCAGGGTTCGTCCATCCTCAAACATCCAATTGCCTTCGCTGATGTTATCAGACAATCCAAGCCAACGAAATTCATAATCGCTCAAAAGATCCGAGAAAAAATCATTGGTCGCCCTGTCTTTCGGCATGGCTAACAGTCCCCCGTCTTCAGCGCACCTCTGTTTAGCCCCATCATACTTCCTCCTCTCACTAAAGTTCTTGTAGCAAACTCCGTTAAAGCTAACGTAGTCTGCTACTGGACACCCTGTGGACAAGTAAGAAGAATTGATTATTTTCATCAAATAGCTTTAAGAAGAAGCTGACGTTGAAATGCGGAGTTGATGTCGAAAGTACAGCTACTGGTTTCTGGTTTCTGTGATCACCTTTACAAGTTGGTGCATTTCCATTCCAATGACCGGTATCCTTGCAAGTGAGCGAATCCTCTCCAACCAGCGTGTATCCCCAGTTACACTCGAACTGGACTCTGTCTCCGTAGGAGTTGGAGCCGCTTACGTCACCGTTTGCAGGGTTCGTCAGTATGGGACACTGTACCACTACATATAGGTACAAAATGCACCCAGTTAGTGGCAATACGAGCCGAGTAAACCAAACCTACGGTGGATTCTAGGAAAAATTAATAGAACAATTCTCGTATAAAATCTCTAAACTACATATAATTACAAAACTCAGAATTGGCTGTCACAAATCAGGAATAGAAACCGGGGGATTCAAAAAAAATTCTTTCGACCAAAAGAGTTTGCCCATTTTGTCCAGAGTTAATTGAAGACGAATATCACTTTTTGATTGTATGTCCGAAATATTCTGATATACGTAGTTCACTATACACAATTATCTTATATACCAAAATTCATCTCAATAGAATATTAAAAACGCAAGTTTAAGTACATATTGACATGTAACGACCCCTGCATGGTATACATAGGAAAATGTATTAAAGAATGTAAAATATAAGACGTTAGAGATTCCTCCAATGATTGTAAAAAATACATTCTCATCCCATACTCTACACTCCTGTATTCGTTAGATTAGCCTTATAGAACTGTAGTTATGTACCAGTAGATACCATACTTTGTACCTTTGTTGTATGTAAAGTAAAGTTATATATGTTCTTTGGTTGTACCTCTGCACACTGGGGGACTTGCACTCCATGTCCCATCAGCCCGGCATGTCAGTGCAGGAGCGCCATCCAGGTTGTGTCCAGTGTTGCATGTGAAATGAAGCACGTCGTTAGGTTGGTACGCTAAGCTTCCGACGGAGCCGGGAGAAGCTATAAAGTTACCATTCTCCGGGAGCGACGGCGAGACACACTGCACAGCTGTATATAAAACAATTGAGTAAAGGCAATAAGCCCACTCGTAGATTCGAGTACGCATGTGCAGCGTCAAAGGGGAAGGCCCCTGGCTTGTAAACAGTTGTCGTCTCGATATGGTATCGATTTGCATAACAACGTTCTGAGAGGTTTTGTTTACGTCTCAGGGGCCTTTACCTTTGACACTGCACATGCGTACTCGAATCTACGAGTGAGCTTATTGCAATAAACCACGCATGAACGGCGTTCCTTTGCCTATTTGTGGCCCAGATGGTCCGATTGGTAGACAGCGTGTCATTATTTCCTTAGACTTGCATTAGACTTTTATAAGGGGAATAGAATAAGGAAAAATACATCATGCGTGGTCCTCGAACGTACAACCATTCCTAAATAGAGATGGGAGCGCCACAAAGTATTTGCTACATTTAGTCTATTGCGAAATGAGTCATTGTTCTGCATGCAATCTGCATATAGTGACGTCATGTAAGCGGTGGGATTATTCCTTGACAAAGACCAGTGTCGTTTAGTTGAAAAATGAAACTCGTTGTGTTGGACCTCGCAGTTTAAATGTCATTTTGATTGGGACCAAGGCATTATTGGTGAACCACAATAAGTTTTGCAGATAAAATATCTAAACAAATGCACATACTAAATGTCGATTTTAATGTGAAAAATATATATTTTGTCACCAGAGCAACATCCCAACACGGTAATGAATGTTTTGAAAGCATAGAGAGATGTCCCAAGGATCTAATGCAAATTAAGGCCTGACAACTGTTATGCTGGTCTATCTATCACACCGATACACCTGATATGCTAGTCTCCTTTGCAGGCCTCCCGGGCGGCGCCAGTGATAATTTTGTTGGGAGCGATGATTCTTTTGCTGGGGATCCCATTTATTTATTCCTTTGACTGTGTACACGGTACATCATCCAAGGTTGTCCGACTAGCGGTAGCTATTGTAAGGGGCTAACCATTTCGCTTGGGAACCCCGGAGGAGGCTACAATATGCTTCCTTGTGCGGGAGTGTTCTTGAATACATCATAAGGCCGCATGGGGGCTACTAGTGTGTGGTTTTGCGACACAAAGGGTTCTTGTAAGGAGAGCTTGTTTTCTGCGAAAAAAGTATCAATGGTAACGGAAAGTGTCATCGGAACGTGGGTCGTCATAGTTTGCTTTTGTATCTCATGACACCATGATCCATCGATTGTCATGGAGATGGCCTGGATACAAAGAAGCCACTGTAATTATTGCTCACTTTGCTGATTGCATTTTAATTCCAACCGAGTGCTTTCACATCAGAGATGTTCTATCAGTTGAACAAAATGTGGATCACATGTCAGTGACAACTCTTCAGATAATGTTTACATCGAAACCCACAAATGATCATTAAAAAGGAAAAACAAAACTATCTACCGATGTATGTCACAGAATGCCTAGAGCGGCGTAGAGCCCCTGCATGTACATGACTGGACTGCGGCATGTTGCAAATTGGTGGCAAATCATTTACGTCAACTTTGCCAATTTTTCGCCAATTTTCCATTGCGGTCACATTGACGTTCGGTGCGTTTGTGTTTTAATCCAAAGTAAGCAAGTCATTGGAAATTGCAGTATTGTCAATTAATGGAAATACAATGTAAATTTTTTTTGGAATGCATACTAAAAAAATTTTCAGTGATAAAAGGCTGTTCACTTGTGATACTTGGCACGACATAGACAACATCTAATGAAATATACGCATAACCTTAGACTCTTAAAGTAACAGAAATAGCAAAAAGAAACTACATACGACTCCACTATGTGTAATGATATATTCTTTAATGGATTTACTAGAACTAAGAAACCTTGAAACCAACATATTACGTTAACAAAATATATGCTGCCTTGTGGTGTTTTTTTGGGGACGTATTAGTGACTAGGGGGGGCATATCGGAGTGGTTCGCGGCTAGTTCGCGACCAGGTCGTTCTAAAATTCAGAACAGACTCCCCGCATTTCGTTCTCTGTATACAGATTAAGGATCTGAACAGTTGATGTAAGAATGTATAGTAAACATTATACTTAAGTTGTTATCTGCTTTTCGATATATCTCTAGTTATTATACCTCTAGCATTTTGCCACTTGTATATTTCTTAACTTCAAAAAAAGCCATTTCAAGCGGCACATTGGCGGCGATATGGTGGCAAGCTGGCGTTTATGCACGGCATGTTGCCTGTAGTCATCCGCAAGCTGTCGCCAACGTGCCGCACTCCAGTGAGAGAGGAGCTTAAGAATCTAAATGGCAGAAAGGCAGGCGGATGATAGGTAACTAACCTTGGGATCTACATAAAGCCAGCAGAAAAATATCGGATGTCAGCGTCAGAAGTACCGTAACAATGGGTAGCGAATTGACTGGCAACATTTTGTATGGCGACATTAAAACAACACATTGCCTTCCATCTTCTCCAATAGGTGTCTCAACACCAGTCTGATTATTTTGTACTTAGGCCACAGCAAGTAATTTTTATGGATGACATCAGCGCGCTCATTAATTTTCGCCTGATTTCGAAATAAAAAACAAGAAATTTCATTGCCCTCCGATGGTGGCCAACATGCCAAAAAATGGCAAATATGTCGTAAACATTGACAGTCTAAGGTGTTTCATTGCATTTGAATACCCAGTGTAGTTCCTGCCCATGATGGTATGATAACAAGCTGTTTTCTGCATTTGTTCTAGCAAGGACATTATATAAATAATGGGGGGGGGGGGTCTAGTAAATTGAGCTGTATACACAAGGTGTTTCATCGCATATGAATACCCAGTGTAGTTGCTTCAGATGATGGTACAACAAGATCTTTTCTGCATTTGTTGTAGTTAGTCTATTGAGATATATACACATCTACAAGGACATGTTTACTATTGAATGAAGGAGGTTTTATATCATATATTAATGAATGCAGGACTAAAACATAGGTTGAATACAGGACTAAAAGACCTGTTGGTCATGATATCATATTTCGTCGCCTCAATTCTTGTTTAACAAGAATTGTGATCTCAAAATTTGAAGATATAGGAATCTTGTTTTTTTGGGCCCGCCTTGTTTTTTTTTCGCCCTATCTCATTAATTTTGGAGTCTGCGGAGGATGTCATCCATAAAATTTACTTGCTGTGGCCTTATCAGGTGAAGCTGTGTGGCGTCCCTAATAAAGCGTTTTCTTTTCTATGACGTGATATCAAGGCCACTCCATTTTATTAGGAGGGGTGTTTATGATTGGGATATTTGAAAGAGGTGTTGTGCTTGTACACTGCCAAGTTGCTGGAAATGTGCAAGCAAACATCAGCCGATATCATACTACTCTGAAATCATGCATACTACTGTATTAGATCACTATATCGCCTGCAAAATGTATAATCCCGGTTGTAGATACTAGTGCAATGTAAGAGTGGCCGTCAGTTATGTTGTCAAGGACAACCTCTGTGACTGATGTACTGATGACTGTCACCTCTGATGCTTTCCAGGTGGCGTGATCACGGAAAATACAAAAGGGCTCCTGCAATTATCTTTTAATCAGCATATTGCTATTTAATTCCACATTGAGTGCATTGTCGTCAGCCATACAGTTATTGTGAACAAACGAGTGGCTGGTTTCTGTCGTACGTTTCGTTTCTGCGTCGCTAGAGAAACCACTTATAAGTGAGGCTTACGAACATGGGTGTCTGAGTATACCTAGCAATCTACAAACTTCCTAGTTGTTGAAGGCCAAGTGCAACAAGGTGGTATTTGTAGAATATATCGAACGTAACCAAATGTAACAGCGAAGTCTGGATTTTAACGTTGTGTTTAAAAGAGTCGTGCGATGTTGATTGCCATTTTCACTTCAACGTTTGTCTTCTTGCTGTCTGTTATAGAGGCTAAGTTAAAGAGGGCAGATTCAGAAGAAATGTAGCAACAATTCTTTATTGTGACCGGTTCAAAAATTGATGCTTATTTTCCACGTTTTTGAAGGATCGGCATATCACGTGACTATCATATGTTCAATGTAACGTTATGGCATAGAATGCAGTTTCAAGAGGCCAAAAAGGAAAAAGAGTAACCCACCTGGACTTAAGTTAATGTCACCATCCCAATCAATAGAACTTCTCAGAAATGCTTCTTCTATCAGCGTCAGAAATACGATCACTGTCCCAACAAAAATACACTTGAAGAGCCGCATGTTGGTGATATTCCAAGCACAATTTGCTCTCCTTTTATGTAGGGTCGTCCATGTTTCCTCTTACTAGCTGTACTTTTCCCTGACTACACACGCCCTACTGCGCAGGTATGTTATCCTGTACCTGCTACGTGGGCTGGCAGGGTGGCATCAGACTGGATGTGGTCATTATAGTGACATGATTGATAATGACTTAGTGACGCACCAAATATATAAACATTGCTGGGTGACATCGGAAAACCGCGTGTTAACTGGGCATATATCTATTGATACGGTATTCTCTCGTGAAATAAGAAAGAAAGAGTATTAAGGAGATGGTGTCGTGACACACTCTTTGAGAGTCCAGTTACTTATATTTGTTTCGTTGTTCGTCATAATGTTCAGATATGTGTTGCCATGGCCATAACACTCTTCTGTGACCTATGACTGTTGGTTGGCAACTGGGTGGAACCTGTCATCTCCAATTACTCCAACTGGTGGGCTTAAACGCTTCTATGCCTGATAACTCATTTTTTAGGTCTTCCGATGTGGCATGATCACGAAAAATACAAAATGACTCTTGTAATCATCTTTTTTTTCGCAAACTGTGGCTACTTAATTCCAGCAGATTACATTCTCTTCAACAAACGAGTGATCCCATGTCATGCTTTCTATCGTACATGTATTTTGTTCGTCTTTAGATTAACCACTTGTTAGTGAGGCGTACGAACATGGATGTCTAAGGGCACTCATCAGCAATCTTGTCAGTTCTGAATTAAGTGCAATTTCATGAGTAAATGCCATAAGATTATATGGAATAAACTATAATTCAATCGAATACAATGCAATTCTGTTTGTAAACTACAATTTTACGGGTAAACTAAACGATTTTACGGGTATACTTAACAAACTAAAGGGTTGGGGAGGGCAATGCCGGACCAAATCTTCTAGAAACCACTTATGGTTTGGGATGAGGGAAGAAGCCTCGTACCCGACATAAGCATGCAAATACAACTGTAAGATAGCAACAGCCTTATATTTGTTTAAGACCCAGTGCAATTTCCTAACTATTAAGGCAAACCTTGACCCCGTATACCCCGTTCACCCACGACCATTATATGGAGGGTGTGACAGCAAGGTTTTGCGTGAGATGGATGGCATGTTTTGTGTAACCATGGAAACAGTGACGCGAACATATACTAGGGAATAATGCATTAGTATTCTGCTAAGGTCATGAAAAATAGGTTGTGCTTCCGGTTACCCGACCGAATTCGACTTATTTTAACAGTACAGATATAGTTGATATCGATATGCAGCATGGCAATAGAAAGACAAGTAAGTGACAGAAGTGATACTAAAAAGCCCCACCTTTCTGGCATATATAGCTGTATAGTCTTGAGCAATCTGTTTTCTTCCACACATTCTGATAGTCAGCAGACACGCCGTGCAGAACACATCTGCCGCCGTTCATGTGCCAGCCTACAGCCCAAGCGTGAAAGCTTTCATCCAGCGAGGTGTCATCAATCCACTTCCAAATCCCATCGCTCTTTCTCAGGCCGATCCAGACCTCTTCGTCACTGCCCTTTAGCATTGCGACCAAATCATTGGTGTCGTCGTCTTTCACCACCGCTAGCTGAGCTCCGTACTCTTGACACTTTTCTTGGGCAGTTTGGTACGTACTTGCATCAGTGAAAAGTTTGAAACAACTTGAGCCGTGAATCTGGGAGTCTGCCCAACAGGTACCTGAAATAAGAAATGTTGCAAAATATGAATTACATTCCATATTACCAGACCAGGCATTCCTGTATAGCTTCCTTTAAGCACCCTTTAGATCTTACAGCTTCAAGCGTTTAGTATGACAATTATTCTCTCCTAGGCGTATGCATGGATGTGAGAATAGTAAACTACAATAATTATTGAACTGATAGGCGATGTTGCCCTTCACATTACATATCAAGATCTATGTACATGTAGTCTCTGCAATAAGCTGTTGTTTTAACCGGTATTAAAACGTTGGGCAACGACTACCGATAAAAATGAATGACTAGGATGCAGTTTCCAGAGGCCAACAAACAAAAGTGTAACCCACCTAGACTTAAGCTCATGTCACCATCCAAATCAGGAACAATTGTCAGAAACGCTTCTTCTATCAGCGTAAGAAATACGAACACAGCAGAAATACTCTTGACGAGCCTCATGTTTGTGTCCAGTGGTGATATTCCAAGCACAATTTGCTCTCCTCTTATGTAGGGTCGTCCATGTTTCCTCTAGCTGTCCTTTTCTCTGACTACACACGTCCCTCTGCGCAGTAAAACTGCTACGTCGGCTGGCAGGGTGGTACCAGACTGGGTGTGGTCATCATAGTAACACGATTTATGACTTAGTGACGCACCAAATGTATAAACATTGCAGGGTGACATTGGAAAACCATGTGTCAACTGCGCTTACATTTATTGATACAATATTTATATCAGCTGTGTAGATTACAGAGAAAGAGAGCAATCGCAATACATGCTATTGTGACACAATCATTGATATTGTTTACTTATATTTGTTGCATTGTTAGACCTAACATTCAGATATGTGTTACCAAGGCCATAACACTCGTCTTCTTTGACCTATGACCGTTGGTTAGTAACTGGACAGAGTCTGTCATCCTCTATTATCATGACATGTTTTATGTCTTAGTGACGCTCCAAATAAACAATGTATGGTGATATTGGAAAACCGTGTGTAAACTGCGTACATATTTTTTGATACGATATTTGCTTTGAAAATTATAAAGAAAGGGCATTCCATCAAAGGAGATGTTATTGTGACATACTCTTTGAGACTATTTACTTATATTTGTTTCATTGTTCGTCCTTATGTTCAGATAGGTGTTGTCAAGGCCATAACACTCTTCTTTAACCTTTGACCTTTGCTCGGAAACTGGGCAGAGACTGTCATCCTCAATTACTCCAACTGGTGGGCTTAAACACTTCAATACTCGTTGAGACTATTTACTTATATTTGTTTCATTGTTCGTCCTTATGTTCAGATAGGTGTAGGTGTTGCCAAGGCCATAACGCTCTTCTTTGACCTATGACCGTTGGTTGGCAACGGGGCGGACCCTGTCACCCTCAATTACTCCAACTGATGGACAAACATATTTTAATTCATGTTGATTTTTCCCAGGGCTGTGGATCCATTGTTCGAATGGTGCTTTCTTTGTTGTGAGAAAAAGACACACACGCCCGTATTCATCACGTATTGTTCGATGCATATCGCAATGTTCAATCTATTCAAAGCCTGGGATAGTAATATTTTGTGAAGAGGGTGTGGATCTGTCTTGGGCCGATTTTAACTCAAATTTCTCTTTCACAGTATCTGTGCTTTTATAGCTGCCCACAGAGAAAGATATTTTACTTTTAACTAGACAGGTCAACGGTATAGCCTATCCCTCCCCTTGTGGCACAACTTATTAAGATAAAGACATGATGATAGAATACCTTGCACGATTGTCAACATTTTCAAACTACGTACATTTACCCATCAAGCTACAGCTCCATCTTAAATACAGTAAAACACCAGACTTCAAGATTTCAAAGGTAATTTGCTTTTTAATCAGTCTTCTTTACACCCTGTCATCATCTTTTGGTATCCGCCATTAACGTATTTTCTGTATTGAGCGTTTTGCAGTCACGTGATTATGACGTAGCATTGTCCGCCATTGTTGTTGGTTAAACTGGTAGTTAGAACTGGAAGTAAAATATTGCCATCAATGTAAGTCTTATAATGACGACAAGAAAATACAAGTTTATAGGTCTAACTCTTTTAGGCTAAGCTAACCAACATGGCGGCCGTGACGCCATGCACACACCATATCCGTTGCAACGTTTTCAATTGTTTCATCGTTCACGTCATCCATATACGTACCCAATCACTGTAGTACACCGTAGGTTGGCAGGGGCATGAGGGTCAATCATCAGCTGTCAATTCCTGATAACTTTAGAAAACTTAGAGGCTTTCAATTGATTGCTTCTGAATCTTTCGAAAACACTGATACCAACGCTTTATTCTCTTTCATACGACGTATTGCAAACGTTTGGAAATGGATGGAGAAGGATGAAAGTTCTGGCGTGTATAGTCTTGCTGTGACCCGACTTGCATGCCGCTGGAAAGCGTTATAGTCTTTTGGATCGAACGTCAAGCCAAGGGCTCCGTTTTAAAGGAAAGCCACGACTTGAGGAAGTTTAATAACCTGTCACACTTTTAAGGGTTAAGCGTCACAAGTGACGTATACGTCCCAGCGTGAGTGGAACAACCATATCCATTTTGACTCACGTAGCTTATACTTAATATACAGTGTGTTACATAATAAGGCAATAAGGTTACTAATCATGTAATACAAACAATTGAACACACGAATAAACAAGTGATGCAGGCCAACTGACCTGTTACTACTAAGATGTGCCCCTACCGACTAACTCAAAACTTGCATTCTACAATAACGTTTCAATACTGCCAAAATACTGAACGTAAGTAAATGTACGTATTCAATGGGAATACTGACCAGTCGCTACTCTCTGAATTCGACAATCGACAACAGAATACTGTGACCGTATTGCGTGGAATTCTTTTGTGATGTGTTCAATAAATAGATATCAAATATTTCTGTTTTTCAAGGCTTCACACCAACCGCGCCATTCATTGTAAATGAACGAGTGACTGTAAAAAGAAGGAAAAATGGGGATTAACTTGATTCTTGACCCACCATATAGTCTGAAATGTGTTGAATTTATAATTGGTAACATGTTACAATTGATAGGGTGAAACGACGTTCCGATTAACATACATTTAAAGCCAATGCGTCAGGCAAATGTATGCATATATCAAATGAAAAAATGTCAGCAAGAAATAGAATATTTACTCCACCATTAGGAAACAGTAGAATAAAATTATAGACGAAATCAAAATGTAGAGTCAATAATGTATCAATTTACTAGTAGTACCTTCATTACCATTGAAAGCTTTCCCCTTCGATTGGCCTCGAAGTGGTTGGCAAACAGGGCAGCGATGTCTTCTGCAACTTTTCCAGTGGGAAAGAATTTGCGTGGAGGAAGCACAGTATGTCACTGTAAAGAAAACGACAACAGAACGGTATTGGAATTAAGTCACAGTGTATTTCATAAAAACACTAACGATTTTTCGAAGCTACTAGAATACATAACCACCAACCCCTCCTCGAAATAGCAAACGTTGGAACACATTGGCACTATAAGAGCATTTTCATACTCGTCACAACGTATAGCATTCAAGAAAATAAGGCGGTCAACTTTTAAATGTTGTTACGATACTGCATGCACTGTTGTCTAAATCGATGCGATAAGCATAATGAATTGATAAGCCCTAATGCTTGCTAGACAGCGTGTCCAATTCAGTCCCCAGCGCGCCTTCCTATTGGATGTTTGCACCCACGTGACGATGACGTAAGCATGGTCTACCATACTGGCTGAAGTTGCCAGAAATTATGCATCGGTATATCTAATATTCTAATGGCAGTCCAGTAAATACAACGTACCACAAGCAAACCTATAGGTCACATGCTTTTAGTTTCAAACCAAAAATGACGAGTTTATATCACTCGTAAGTCACAGTTAAGTCATCCGAGATATATGATATGTAGCAAGGAAAGTTGGGATGTAGGTATGACCTCCTCTGGCTTCAACCAGCATATCGTGATTTTCACATCACGTGTCAACAGCCCTAGTGATAAATCTTACCTTTGCATTTGGTCCCATCCTGACATTTGTCCATGTGGGCTAGCACGTTCCGTATGGTCCCACAGCCGCGCTGCCGGCACGTCAGGACTCCGCCAGCCCGTTCTCGCTCCCGGCACGTCCGTGCGTGAAGCAGCATGGTCAGCTGGCGTTGGATCAGTTTGTGTCGCATGGAGTCTGTGAAATTCAGTTAAAACATGTATTTTTACGTTGATATTAAATAACCTTCATTAACATTAATCCGCCTGGTAACAAAAATCCGCCACTTTGAAAAACAGTGGGTTTGACAGATCTCAAGTGCAGCACCCCCAGGTGTGCACAGTTTAGATACATGAGTGCATTACACTGTACTGGGAGACGTTGGGTTGGAGATATGTTTGGACACATCTTTTCAGGGTGGCAGAATTATGTACCCTGGTGGAATTATGTTAGTAGATCACCCCGACCAATCGTATCACGTGAATCGCATTGAAACTCAGATTCGTATCAGCCATTTCAGGACAAATCGCTTTCTAACTTGCGTTAACGACAACATCTGACCAAACAAACTCGCTAGTGAGATGGTGGGGGGTGTTAGCTTTCCAAAGATGTTTTCAGATTGACAATTTTGGCACTTTGGAAGTGATTGAAAGTGACTGCGATTTAACGTTTAGAGAAAAGTAGTAGAAACTAGACGTTAAATCGCGGTCACTTTCAATCACTTTCAAAGAGCCAAAATTGTCAATCTGAAAACATCTTTGGAAAGCTGACACCCTCCACCATCTCACTGGCGAGTTTGTTTGGTCAGATGTAGTCGTTAACGCAAGTTAGAAAGCGATTTGTCGGGAAATGGCTGATACGAATCTGAGTTTCAATGCGATTCACGTGATTCGATTGGTCGGGGTGTAGATGTTACTTCACTCTTGGAACCGCATCTGTTAGCGAGTGACACCTAGCTGCTGTGCAAAATAGAACGGGCCAGTATTACCCTGAGGAACATGGCAGACGGTCACCGAAACTTCGGCTTGAATAAAACAGTTGGTTTTGTGCAGAATAGAACTTTGACTTACTAACCTGATGAAAGTATCAAAATATACATGTACCTTTTATACTTGTTTATTCATTTATTTCTATCTATTTATACAGAGTAGGCGCGCTCAAGGCTGTACATGCGCTAGGACGTAGGTCCACTGTTATCCTGACCAGAGAACTGGTCGTGAATAAGATTCATTTTTTATGTGTTGCGGGATACATGTAGTTGAATCGCTTCCTATAAGATAAAACTATTATACAGTGGCGTAATCATACCTATCCCGGCATCCACCTCCTCTCGCCTGGTGACAGTTTTGAGCGGCAGACAAACCGGGCAGTAAAGGCTTCTGCAGCCCTTCCAGTGAGACAGGATTTGTTGGGATGAAGTACAGTGTGGGACTGAAATGAAAACCGAACGTGACAAACGTTAAACATTTTAGTGCCTGACAAGTTTGAAACTCAGTTTGCTAAAATAAAACACGCGTCCATACACATACACATACTCATACACATACACATACATTTACACATGAATACAAACACGCGCATGCAAAATACAGACTCAAAATACACACAAACTCAACTACCCCCCCCCGCACACACACAAACACAGACACACATTCATGTACACACACACACACTAAATGCACGTACACACTGAAGTACACATACAAACACATGCTCACAAGCTAAAAGACAAACACACACACACACACACTCTCTCTCTCTCTCTCTCTCTCTCTCACACACACACATACACACACACACACGCGTACACTCACTCACTCACACATACACACACACACACTCACACACACATACACACGCACATGCGCACACACACACACTCTCTCTCTCTCTCTCTCACACACACACACATACACACACACACGCGTACACTCACTCACTCACTCACACATACACACACACACACTCACACACACATACACACGCATACACACGCACACACACACACACACACACACACACACACACACACACACACACACACACACACACACACACACACACACGTACTTACCGCTGCAGTTTTGGCCAACCTGACAGGTGGCGATGTGATCCAGTGTGTTTCTCATAGCTCGGCATGTGGCCAATTGGCACACGGGGGCCTCTCCGCTTTCTGTACTGAGCTGATTGCTTGCCTGGCACCTCTGGGCGTGCAGGAGTAAAACCAGCCGCTGCTGAATTGTCCGATGTCTTCTGCTTATAACGGGCATGGTCACGTTTGGAAGTGATGCTTCATGGGCGACCTGCACATGAATTTGGAAGAGACATATTATGTATTTTGGTTGGGAACTGGTTCAATAGGGTTGAATACAATGCAATTATTGAGCTGTCTGAACGACACGTTACAATACTTACGACCTGTCTTATTCCATTCAATTCAAACTAACCCAATAGACAGAAGTCAACCAAATACAGAGACTTGCGAAAAAGGAAGACAAAATCAGTTTAAGAAAAATGATAACTTACTAATTATAAATTGTAATGGTTATATAAAAAATTCTACACGTATCAATGATTCTACACTCACCTGCACTTGTATAAAGGTATCTCAAACATACAATAAGTGCTAACGCAATGCTACAATAAAATCATTGAGTAGAATACCTGCGGATGACCTAATAAGGCAGCGATGTTCTTGGAAGTATTTGGTGCTTTGTGCTGCCCAGTGTGATTCAGCGCATGCGCGAGGTTTCGATGCCTTGCACAGACGCGGTCCTCCTCTGACTGTTCTCGTCGCTGCCTGGTCCGACGGAGCTTTGCTACAACATTCGCCACCATGAAGTTTGTAGGAAGACCCCGGACTCCTCGCTCTGGTAGGATCACCGTTTGCCTATAATAGTGAGGTACATGAGACCATAAGATAAAACGGATATATCGTACGCACACACACACTGTTGTAAAAACACGAGTAAAACAAGAGTTCGAAGACTTCAAACTTCAAACCTCCAGGAAATGCAGAGTTTGTAAACGGTTTGTCATAATCTTGCACATAAGGTACCGATTAACATAACCTATTACAATAAAAGTCTTCTCTGTTCAAATAACACATTTTGTAACTGTAAGATAGTTTCCTTTGGCAGAATGCTATTTGAACATTTGTTCATTAATCCTGCAAATGTGATCGACCTTAACATGGTATATACACAAAGGGCAAGACCACAAACAGCATGTCCTTAACAGAACATAGTACAACCGGACGTTCTGCTGCAGTACCAAAGGAAGCTGCTCTAGCGCCCGAAATCAACCTTGACCCTTTTCTTTCCAAGTCCACATATCAAATATCATCACAATACATACACAGTTTCCTAAGCTATTGCAGACTATATTTGGTAACACAAACAGGTAGACAAATATATAGACAGAAAAACAAAGAAACAGGACAACCACAAGCAATACCTCCATTTGTGGCGGTAACAAACCAGATTCTACATTACATGGAAGATCTGTCTTATTCTCCAAGCAGGGGTTTCGATCGGGAAGTTGGCTAGGAGTGGCCGGGGTTTTTAACGCTGCCCTCCCCGACCACTCCTTGCTGATCGAAAACTCTGCTTGGAGAATAACAAAGATCTCTTATGTACTTTAGAATCCGGTTTGTTACCTCAAAAAATATAAGTATTGCTTGTGGTCGGTCTGTTGGAGAATAGACCTTTCTTACCTGCACTCCGGACATGGAAACTGTTCCGTCTGTGCGGAGTTGGCCTCCAGCTGCAGCAGACACCTGCAGCAGTACGTGTGCAGACAGGGCAGGGCTTTGGGCTCACTCAGCACCTGGGGACAGATTGTGTTTTTTTAACCCATACTTTACACACTCAGATATACATACAACTGTAGCTATGTACTAGCCATACTTTGTACCTTGTACAATTGCTGCGCATCCATATACGAAAAACAACTTAATACAGTAAATACAGAAACATACATCATACAAAGAGTACTTACAATGCTGCTAGTTAAGGAAAGGTGAGGGCAAAATAACAGCTGTATAAATATGACGTGGTTTGACATTTAACAGAAACATCTGAAGGATAATTGGCATTGATATATATTGGCATATTTGTTTCAGTGGGCTTTTAAAGTATTGAAAATTGGGTTGGATGTCTTGTAAAAAAACGGTAAAAACAACGTATTTAGCAATGTGGATACAATGGAGTAAATCGTGGTCTCTAAATGTTCGATATATATTTATATCAGGGCACTCCAGACATCACTCAACAGAGACGGTGCCGGCGTTATTAACTTCCTGGCACGTTTGACCAATTGCTGACGTCACATATCCACAAATAAAGGCACGTGTCTATAAGGTCACGTGTCTGTAACTCTCGCGAGTTTACGTTCGGAAGTGATTGGTATTTATCTTATTTATTTATTTATTGGTTTGGCTGTTTTGGACACACAGCCAGGGCTGCCCAACTAGCCTGAGGCTATTACAAAGGGCTAGTCCTGCTGACAAAGACAATACATTAAAATGGAAAGCATAACGAGCTATAACAATATTCTAAATACATGTACATATTAAAAACTATCATCGTGAAGAAGGCGACAGTGGTCGTCGGAAATTATATCCTGTATATACCTTAGTGTTGGAAGAAAGTTTAGCATTGTATTATGAATAAATGAACGAACCTTATGAATGAACTTTATTGCTCAACAATCGTACATGGCACACTGTATGGCATTAAATCAACAATACTACAAGGCTAATCTATTCTACAATTCCATCTACAAAATCGTATCGATACCGGTATATGGGTTACAATATAGTCATGTATGGGTAGTTCTGTCTCGCTTTTGGAATGATTTGTGGAGACATTGACCTATGTACATATATGTGGATATAGGAGTCGGACATGACAACAATACATATTATGTCTCTATAAGTTGTTTCTACCTGAGTGCAGATTGGGCACGTCAGGTCCGCCCTGATCTCCGACAGCTGTTCAGCCGCCATGCTGTCTCTTCGTAAACGTCGTTGCGAAATATATGAAGCCTGCAGGGAAATAAACAAAAAGGTTAGCCCAAAGCAATTTTAGAACGTTGGAAGTCGGATTTTCAAATTCCATTTTCTAGTCCTTTCTATACATAGTAAGTTTAGATAACACTATTCTATTGCAAATCGACCTTCATGGAGCAAAGAAGCAATGTGAAAGGTCATTGAAAATCTGGGCGCTGATTTTTTGGGTGGTTCCAATATGTGAAGGATTCCTCCAAAGTACGAAATGTTCTAATACAATGTTAGTATCATACAGATTGCCATATCCAGAGCATATCCAGTTTTAACGTTCTCAAATTCCTTTTATAATATAGATCAAACAACATAGATATTATACCATGAAAGTTAATTCTTGTTTGTAGAAGTCCTTATGAAACTGTACCTTACAACAAGACATCTTAGCCTCCACCAGGCCTTCCGACGGGGGGAAGGGATGGTAACATTTGGCAAACAAACTAATAATTGCCCAGGAGAGTCAGTCACGGTTAAGTTAACTCTTCCTACTAACTGCGCCTGCAAATGAAACCCTATGGCGGCCAAGCTCAGTCTCTGGCAAATATTTTCCCTCTAGCCAGCGTAGTAAGTCTGTTAGACTTAAACTTCCGGGCATATATGGTCCACTGCTCGAGTTACGTGACGGAAGCAACGAATACATTACTAGTATATCCTTGACGGAGAATAAAGTTGCACATTCAACAAAAAAGTGTAAGTCCGATTTATTAGAGTTGACAATTTAAAACTTTACATATAGTTTCACCTGTGGCATGAATAGCATCCATTCATTAACCGAACAAAGGGAGGCTAATTTCTTGTCAGCGATTTTTTGAAGGCGCCGAAACGCAATGTCCTGGTTTTTACCTTGCATGCATGCTTCGATGCTTCGATGCTTCGATGCCGGTTCAACACCCTGTCGCACACCATATGACCTTATATGGCAATACATTCCAAAATCCTTGTATCGCCGTTGCCTTATATGGCAAGTGAGCAAGAAATGTCAGGCAGGCTTGATTTGCATGACACATAGGACCGCATCTAACTGCTACAACTGTTCGGAAATATCATTGCATTGTGGTTTCGGACTTTGATATCCTGAAAAATGACCATATTACATCTATACCACAAGATTGCAGAAGAAAAACAAGAGCTTTTCAAAAAAGCTGGCGTTTCGGCTACGTTTATGAGTGTGAATTGTCTTTTCCCTTTACTTGAAGTAAAATCTGCCAGAGAAAGTCACTCAAGGGCTGTTCAGTCTATAAGAAAAATTGTCATTTTGGGAAATGAGTACTGTTTTAATAGAGAAAGGCAGATTGGGGAAAGCAATTTTGAACTTACGTCACTTAACTTAAGTGCTTTGGAAAAAGCTGGTCTTGGCCTACAACTTGTACTTATTTGTAAAATGTACAATAGGCTCATTATAAAAGCTATCAATGTAATTATGTACATGGCACGCAATAAAACATAAAATTTGAAAAAGCACCATTGAATCATCAGCACTATGGTAATTAAGTGAAATACAAGTTCATAACACCTAAGGTTCTATCTAAAATGACTACCAAATGTCAAACAAATCAACAGCTGCCTCATCCGTATTATTCTGGTTTCCGCATTTACAACATTTCTTCCTTATTTTCCTGGGTAATTTTGCTAAAATTCATGAAAATTCCCATAGTTTTGTGCCGAGCGGCGCCACTTTCCACGTCCGTGTTGTCTGAATGAAGTCGATACTGAACAATGGAGCATTTGCTACTGTAACAAAGGATCGCTGTTTTGCAAACAACATCAAGAACCTCTGTTTACATCGGGGATAGAAGTTCAGTGGCGAGTGTTTTGCAAGAATCATCTTACCGCGCATAGGAGCCGCTGCACGGTATTTTCCATTACAATGAACAGAAAAATTCGAATGCCGGGTTTGGAATCTATGAAGTCCTGTTCATAAGACAAAGGCCTTGTATATATTAAATGAATATTTAAAAATAACAAATATAAAATATTTCTTTATTTATTAATGAAAAAATAAAAAAAATGATATTTGTTACAGTAGCAAATGCTCCATTGTTCAGTATCGACTTCATTCAGACAACACGGACGTGGAAAGTGGCGCCGCTCGGCACAAAACTATGGGAATTTTCATGAATTTTAGCAAAATTACCCAGGAAAATAAGGAAGAAATGTTGTAAATGCGGAAACCAGAATAATACGGATGAGGCAGCTGTTGATTTGTTTGACATTTGGTAGTCATTTTAGATAGAACCTTAGGTGTTATGAACTTGTATTTCACTTAATTACCATAGTGCTGATGATTCAATGGTGCTTTTTCAAATTTTATGTTTTATTGCGTGCCATGTACATAATTACATTGATAGCTTTTATAATGAGCCTATTGTACATTTTACAAATAAGTACAAGTTGTAGGCCAAGACCAGCTTTTTCCAAAGCACTTAAGTTAAGTGACGTAAGTTCAAAATTGCTTTCCCCAATCTGCCTTTCTCTATTAAAACAGTACTCATTTCCCAAAATGACAATTTTTCTTATAGACTGAACAGCCCTTGAGTGACTTTCTCTGGCAGATTTTACTTCAAGTAAAGGGAAAAGACAATTCACACTCATAAACGTAGCCGAAACGCCAGCTTTTTTGAAAAGCTCTTGTTTTTCAACCGAAGAGGAATCAAATTAATCACCCCTCTGTACTAGTGGGACAGTCTTAACCCCGCCCATTCTGAGCATTTCCCCACATAGTGCACACCCCGGCAGGTGTCTGCATGGTTTTGCCCTACAGGTCATTTGGTTCGAGTGACTGCATGACGAGTCTTTTTTTATGTCACCGGATGTCACGCCCAATGATTTAGCACAATGTTCGGTAAACATCGCGGTAAGTCCCGGCAGTGTACGAACGTAACGTGGGGTATCCCGATGTATATTGCTAGTCTCTAACAGACTAACCACACCGGCTATAGGGAGAGTATTTACCCTTAGGGATTGTCCACCAGACGGATTCACTTGCAGGTGCAAGGGGGTCTGACATGCTAACATTATCGTGGACTGACTCCCCTGGCCAATTATTTCTTTATTTGCCCACCTCTACGACCCGTACCCCCGTAGGAAGGCCAGGTGAAGGCTAGTATAGCGATGTTGTGGTAGAGTCGTTTGCGCGCCCCCGAGGCCTTGATCATGAGCCTTCGATCCTATGTCTGGTGGAGCCTGATGCGTTAACCTCGAGCCCAGCACGATGAAGAAACAACAAATACAGTTTCAGAGCTGGCCTGGTGTGTTGACAGTTTGGCTCACGCTAATCATGGTAAGGGATATATGGCTGCTACAACGTGTGGCCATATATATGTGCATTTAGCCCATCCAGGCATGAATATGCAATAAAGATTATCATCATTATTATTATTACCATGAAGCGAGAAAAAGCCAAAAGTACTAGAGTATGCTAGAACTTTACATGCACGTGACTATGTATATCATTGTTAACTAACATTGTGCTTTATAGCCCAGTGGGGCAAACATGTACAATAAAGGTCTCATCCATTCATGGTATGAGGCGTAACGAAGCCACTTCAAGTCTATCATCAGTATGCAGCTGATTTTATCGAACGTTATGTGTTAACGGAAATTTCGCGTGATGCGTATGAAATGTAGGGCAAAGGCATGCAGAATTTCACAGTAAAACTAGGTCACTCCTTTTACGCACAAATGTACATGCCCCTTTATGTGGCACAGTCGGGACTCATTAAAAGATATAACAACGAACAAAAAAACTGCACCTTACTACACACAATGGCCCTGCACTACGTTATGTCCACAATTAGGGATATCCCAACCTAGCACGGACGTCGCAGGGCACTGTTACGTCAATAGAGATATCCCGGCATTGTACGAAAGCCACACCTTTATCACATGGTACACCTGTGTGCACTGATATCATCGTTTAAAAAATCGGCAATACTCATAACTAAGTGTGAAGCGATGAAACTTACAAGATGTTGTGCAACAATCTGTTTTCGTGTATATCCCCAACGCTTTAAACACACCAGTCGTGACTCATTCGAACTAAAAAAATTATCACCCAGTCACCCTTACCACGCAGGTTACTCAAGTGAGTAACCGCACATCACGTAGTGAGTCACTCAGGGGATCCCCCGTCATAGCTAACGTTACCTGAACAGCAAATAACCTGCTTAGCTCTAACTTTATTTGGCGCAAGAAAATCCATCGATGCATATCAGAACAATGCAATCTACGCTTCAAAAATATGCAGATTTCAACCTTGGCTGGAGCCTGATTAGCCCACCCGTTTGTAAAACATGCCCTCAGTTGAATGTGAAATGAACAGTAAAATGAATTAATTATAGTCAGTTGAAAGCATGTTGCACATAGCACACGACTGGGCTTCACTGATCAGCTAAAACACATATCAAGAAATCTAGATTCTAGGACAAACACATACGTTACAATTAAGACTGGTACAAGTCTTAAATGTAATGGTGCAAGACACCCGGGCTTAAGAACAAAGGATACGAAGGTTTAAGCATAGTAACCATACACTTCACCAAACAGACGGGCCGAAACACCAAGATCGGGGCCTTGCCTGGTACGTATACGTGCGTTTTACTCCACTCTCCAATGGCGTCTACGAAGTCTAATTAGCTATGTGTACTATTGTACCTGAAGTGCAGTAGAACATATAGTTTGCTATACTGTGGGCATAGAAAACCCGGGCCAGTACCTACCGCAGAGTACACGAATTACTAACAATAACAGACAAACGAACAGCACTTACCGTAGCCTGGCTCTAAAGCACAGCTAAGAATGGACGTGGTTATCGCCACGTAACGTCACACTGTGTGTTGCTTGGTGGTGGTACGTTCAAGTAGGTGCGTGCGCTGCAAGTGTGCATGCGGTACAACTAGTCACAGACCCCGGGAACAAATGGTATTGTCCGCATGGCCTCCCCACCTCTACCTGCCCTGACCTGCATGTCGTCTAAATATGGACCGCTGTCATTTTAGCCTGGCGAGCTTAAAGGTCAACGATCTATCGGTTCGCCCACGGATAGCTAAGTCTCAACGTCCCATCGGTCGTTGACCTACCGGTTGGACAGCGCGGTAGACTCCCTGTCTGAAAGCGAGGACCGAGGTTGTATATTCTAGTCCAGCGTGGGTTCAATCCCCAACCCTAAATCTATCAGTCAGGGATTTTACATACATCATCCAGGGGCATGGGGATAACGTGCAACTATGTACCTTTCACGGATTGAAGACGCCATTACAAGTGTAGTGCAGCGTTTCACTGTGAACAGTTTAACATATACCTGGAGTAGAAAATAGGCCAATGTTCATTGATCGCACAGGTCAGTGGGAATTACGTTTCAACAAGAAATCGCCTTTCTTGCCTGCACCTTTCAGTGGCTTTCCAAGGAACCAGAAATTAAAGATGCCCCCTTGCCCACAAACAGACAGACAAACAAACAAACAAACGGGACCAGTATTTGACAGAAGCATACATTGTGCAAATAACCTTAAGGTCAAAATGAGGTCTATTGACTCGGAGCAGCAGCCGTGTGCTTGATATGTAAACAGTGACTCGAGTAACCTGCAACAACAGTCCAGGCATTTACACACAAGCCCCACAACAGTGAGGCATTACACAACATCCACTCCGGCTGGTAGAACGCGACCGCTAGGTCGGTGTGCGCGCTGTCAGTGCCAGTGCAGGGTTTCCGGATCTTCCCGTACGCGTGGTTTCCGCGAAAATCCCAGCGGCTACAGTGCAATTAATGGCACAGCCTGATGTTTACAACTGTGCTCGAATGACTAAGAACAATATGCGCATGTCGATGTGAATAGTCTGCGAAATAATGTGCGTTTTTGGTGCCTGGGCACGCTGCATCTGATTGAGCGTGGGCTGGAGGATGTGAAATGCTCAAGGGTCTGCATGCTCTTTTTCACGTAGGCGTAATCAATCCTATGATGCGTAATGATGGCGAAGGAGGCAGTCAGTCTAAGTAGACGCGAATTAAGATAACAACTGGCGAATAGCTAAGGTCCTTAATCTGTTGTAACATCATAGGTAGCCAGTCGGCCTACCTGGATTTAATGTGAAGTGTAAGCGTAAGTGTAACCCCCGTGTAGACCCTCTGTAGTAAGTGTATTTGCAGGGGAAACAAGTAAGGGATTTGCGGGACTGGTCGCTGACCAAGCGGTCATTTCTTGCTCACTTGATCTATAGGGCATTTAAATTTGTCAACTGCCTTTAAGAATGTCATATGCAGCAAATCCTGCTCATAAGCTATAGATAGGTAATATTTCCACGGAGATTCAATGACCGTTGTCAACGTCTTATCTATATACTGTGCTGTATAAAGGTTGATATTAGTTGTACTGATTTAGTACAGCACTTAGCTACCTATGGCATTGTATTTACCAGTCTATGATGTCAATGTTACCGTTTGTAGTTATGATTAGCCCCTGTAGCCTTGAATTTGATACAGATATGTTGGTTATCAATGCTTATGCTACCGTCACATTCCCAAACCGGGCCCGGCCGGGCTGTTTGCGAAAACGAAAAAATAAAAACTGCACATCAAGAAAATACACAATTTATGGCCAGGAGTCATTTTTCACGTTTTGAGTATCTCTTTTGTCTTTTATATCATATTTTTCGTTCCCGCAAGCTTCCCGACCGGACCCCGCTTTGGAAATGTGACCTAGGTATTACGTGGGGTTGGGTTACAAGCCCTTACGACTGACAGGTCACGAATATGCCACAGGGTTAACGTTGCATACATATATGGCATGTACTTACTCAGGCTGTACTACACTGTGACGAAGTATTGATTGTTACCATCATGACTTGGCTAGACCCCATTTCCACCGAGGCGGCGACCGCTCGGCGACCATTGAGCGACCAAAAATGTCATTAAATAGTTCAAACGAATTTCATTGATAAAGGAAGTATGTTGTGTGTGCGTGATTTTTGTTGCATGTGGGACACGCATATAGGACCTCGCTGGCCTACATATGTGACGGAATGACGGCTGTAATGCAAGACTAGTCAGGCTTAGTCTTACATGTGGTCGTACTTCGAGGCGACACAAAATTCCAATTGTGAATTCACGCGACTACGCTCACTGTACCACGTATCACATCACCCACTGAATGGGACATGTCAGGAAAGATAGCTGCAGGTTTCTGATAAAGCGCTAGATGGCCCGTGCAGGTGTCATTACGTATCATTGGACATTTGTGTGTGTGTGCGTGTGTATGTGCGTGTGTGTGTGTGTTTGTGTGTGTGTGTGTGTGCACGTGTGTTTGTGTGTGTATGTGTGTGTGTGTTAGTGAATAAGTGAATGAATGAATGAATAAGTGAAATTTTATGAATAAATGTGTGTGCGTGCGTATGTATGTGTGTGTGTGTGTGTGTGTGTGTGTGTGTGCACGTGTGTTTGTGGGTGTATTTGTGAGTGAGTGAATGAATGGATGAACGAATTAATGAAATTTTATGAGTGAATGAAACGTGTGTGTGTGTGCGTGTGTGTGTGCGTATTTGTCTGTACGTTATGTTTCTGTGTCCTTATATTTCGCTCACACGTGAGTGCGCCTGTGCGTTGTTGTATGTACGTACCAGGACGATGAACTAGTCTCTACCAGACTAACCGCGCCGGCTTTAGGGAGAGCATTTGCCGGGGGACTTTGGCAATGGAGGGTAACATTCGCAGCATATTTGACCCTCTCTCCGTAGCCGACTCCCTTCATACAATTGACTCTATTTGGCCAATTTCTACTATTTTCCCAGCGACCCACGGAGGCTAGTAGAGCCTAACGATGAACCATCATGTAACGTTATCAGTGTACAAATTGGACCAAGCTTTGAATAGAAGGTGGTACGCGCTTCCAAGCACGTACTCGCACGTGTACATGGGTCCCTATCAATGATTTACAGAGTACAAACATTGCATCAGTGTTTTTCACAAGAAGACTGTAATCCGGATGCTACGGTGCCTTAGCCTGGAGTCCAGCCTTCTTAGCTTTAGCTTCAAGCTCCGCTCCTTGCTTGGGTAGCGGATTAAAGCTAAGAAGGCTTGGCGAGGGGCGGAGCTTGGGTAGCGGACTAAAGCTAAGAAGGCTTGTCGAGGAGCGGAGCTTGGGTAGCGGACTAAAGAAGACTTTTATTTGACAATTCACTCAGAGTTAGAAATGCATTTTGTGCCAGCAGTACCTTAACGGCAAAATCATTAAGCTTAACATCAGGAAAAAGGCATTGTATGACATTAATACCCGTTTTCCGATATTTCTCTCTACTATTTACAGCATATATTTGCTCAGCATGCGTCTTTGTACAGTTCGCATTATGAAACCTCTTTCTCTTAAATCTCAAGCGGATGAAAAGTGATGCACACGCGGATGTCGCCCATATAATCAGATCAGCGTGGCATTAAAGAAAGGAATCACTGACTCATAAGTTAGTCCTCCCGCGCCACTTGGTAGAGCATATGGCGGCGCCCATCTCCGATTCGCAGCCCTTGGGCCACACACCTTTGTACAAGTCTTTACAGCAGCGGGCTGGTCTGCTGGTAGTGATGTGTGTGTTTAACTACCATACTCTTTCCCAAATGCTGAGTAGTATATACCATTTTTAAACTCTTTGGTATGACTCGGCTGGGGATCGAACTCACGACCTACCGTGAGCAAGGCGAACACTCTACACACAAGGCCATTGCACCGGGGCATAAGGGAACTAAGTATTTCAGTTCTCAATTGATTTACAAGTCATGTGAGGGGTCAAAGTCGAATAATCTCACAAAGCGAGACCGCTCATGTATGGTGTTTATTCAATTGGCTTCCTCCTTAGCTGCATTGAACAAATAAGCTGCTTCACACAATCAACCACGCTTCAAAGGACATAATGGCGGCGGTACCTGGCGGGCGGGAAGCAACAGGGTTCGATTTTGACAAGTGGCGCCTCGAGAACACGCTTCACCAGAAAGTTGTCGAGTATCTGAAGAACGAAGAGTTCACGACGCCGGACCTTTTGACATGTTTTGGCGAAGAAGACAAGGAATGTTTGCGATCAGACGGCGTAGGGAAGGCCCACATACGGAAACTTGAAGTAGCTATCAGAAACTTGCAGGAGCCCCCCTCCCCACAATCCCAAGGGACAGGACATGTGGCCACCGACCAACTCGCCCCGGAAGCCGAAGAAAAAGCACCAACAATACCGTAAGTACCTTTATTGGCATTTCCATGCCTTTTTGACTTAAAAACACTAAGGAAGATAAATAAGTGTCTGTTAAGATATACACATTAATTTATCCTGTACACAAATGAAAGTGAAAGGGGGGGGGCGCAAATAAGGAAGTACTATGAGGAGACAATAATAGGTGGGGCAAAAGGAATGACGTGTGTGTACAAATATGGTGAAACTTTCTGTTTGAAAAAAATTTTCCCTCGGTACACGTTTCCTCCTTAATTACCTTCGCCGAGAAGGTTATGCAGAGGGTAGCGGTTTGTGTGTTTGTTTGTAACGTACAGCATTACTCGAGAAGGCTTGGATGGATTGTCTTGATATTTGGTAGGTGGGTAGGTCTTGATGAGACTTAGAAATGAAAAGATTTTGGGTCCCCTAGCGGCTTGTTACGGTACTGCAGCAGAACTTCCTGTTTGGATATCTCGTGTTCTGGACATGCTATGGTCCTGATTTTTGATTGGTAGATAGCTCTTTGGACAGTGAGTGAGTCGTTTAGGTTTTGCCCCCCTAGCGGCTTTTTTGGAACTGCAGGAGTAGGTTTTGCTTCAGACTTTGAAATGGAATAACTCAAGAAGGGCCTGATGGATGGTCATGATTTTTGGTAAGTAGATAGCTTGAGTGATGATGTACATGATTAGGTACTTATTATGCAAATAAGTATCTAATTTGCATAATTAATGAGGAAAGTTTGTACATTCGCCAAATTCCATAATTGGACTCTCAAACTTGTGACATATGTAACTGAGGAGGAGAGAAATATTATTAGATATCAACTATGCAAATGATGACCTCATTTGCATAATAAATGAGAAAATACTATAACTCCAGATGGGCTTGATGGATGGTTTTGATTTTTGGTAAGTAGATAGCTTGAGTGATGATGTACATGATTAGATACTTATTATGCAAATAAGTATGTAATTTGCATAATTAATTAGGAAAGTTTATACACCCGCCAAATTCCATGATAGGACTCTCAAACATGTGACATATGTAATTGAGGAGGAGAGAAATATTAATAGATATCAACTATGCAAATCAAGACCTCATTTGATAATTAATGAGAAAATACTATAACTCAAGATGGGCTTAATGGATGTCTTGATTTTTGGTATGTAGATAGCTTACGTGATGCTTGAATGAATGAATGAATGAATGAATGGTTTATTAGGAAAAAGTGTGACATGGCAGCTAAAAGCTGAATTACGTACACTGTACAATCATATATCACATTATCTTAAAAACACAAGGAAAATACTTAAAACGTCTTGACATGCATTATCAAAATATCCATAACGGTTAAAACGAATCAAATTTATCTACAACTCGGTGACATAACAAGATTCTTAAAAGGTAATGAAGCAAACTATTCTGTATCCCATTGTGATTAATTCTTGAGTAAGTGGACTAGATAGGGTACTGGGGAGTTCTTGTAGCGGTTAGTTCTGCACTTGATGTTTCTGAGTTTCCCACAGTTTCTAGTGTTTCTGCCATGTAGTTCCCCCACTGTAGGTGGGAGGAGTTCGGGGTTAAGTTTGTTCGCAAATTTTCGGCATAGCTCCTCTCGACGGTCGTTCAGTGTCTCAAGACCTGTTAGCTGCAGGGCTGAGTCATAGGTGGTGTATTGACCTCTCAAAATTGTGCGCAGCGCCCTCTTCTGCACACGCTCCAACCTGGTAACCTGCATGCATGTAAGTCCGGCGTTCCACACAGGGACACAATATTCCACGACAGGTCGTACAAATGAGGTATAGACCTTAAGTAAGTCCAGAGCTGACAGATGGAACGTTCCTAGGCGTCTTAACAGAAACAGACGGCTGTTGGCTTTTGAAAGCATTTGTGACACGTTGGCCTCCCACTGCATGATTAGATATAATTATGCAAATCAGATTTTCTAATTTGCATAACTTATGAGACAATTTCAAAAGCCCGCTGTATTCCATGATATGACTATCCAAATATGTGACATTTGTAACTGAGGAAGAGAAGAATGTTAATAGATAGAAAATATGCAATTGTAGGTGTAATTTGCATAAGTCATGAGAAACTACTATAATTACATACTGTAAATGATGGCAATTTCATACTTGTGGCATTTGAAAGTTATGTGAATGTGAACATCGTTGAATCGAATTATGCTAATAAGGACCTCATTTGCATAATTGATGATAAATGTTAGCATATCCTTCTTTGATAAGCTCATACTTTGGACAACTTCTGTTATTTGGCTGAAGACGATCAACTGGTATGATTTATGATTGATGAGAAACACTCCAAAATACGTCAGTCATAAAGGTTAAAATCATTTGGCGAAGGTATGAGGTCGTGGAACTCTAGTTTACAGATGAATTTCCTTCTCATGTACACCTTAACATCCCAAGGTCAGAGGTAGATTTATACACCTAATTCTAATCGACCCGACTCAGGAATAGTTGTAAGAATTGGTATATGTTAGTATGATATACGACAAAAATACAAGCTCACAATGTGTGAGATTTGTTAGTAATACTGTACAAGCATATAAAATAAAAGCCTACTTAAACGTCTGTAACATCTTTTATAATTTTGGGGATATCTCGATGGCTATAGCTACATGCACTATCATTGCTGTTATAAGAACGTGTCCGTTTATTGTTTTATGACATGATTTCTGATGATGCCCTGTGAATCAATATGTAACACCACTGAAATTGAACTTAGTGAACAATAGTATTTTGTGAACGAACTGTTGTGTATCAGCTACACGTACCTTCTGTAAATGGAATAGCATTTTGTGACTAAAAGAATGAATCATGAAAGCATGTGGTTCAACACTCTGTTTAGGGACATTCAAAAGTTCTAAATTACCTAATGTATCCCCTACATCCTTGTATACAATAGTATTTCAAGTCACTGTTTTTCAAAATCCCCCCACCCCCCTCTCCAAGGTGATATCGTCCCATTGTTAACACACACATACCTGTCACTCAGGTTTCTTTGGTCGTGTGTTGACCCTTGAACTCTGTCCATTCAAAACGCTGGGGATATAGACTCACCCAAGGCTACAGCACACGCGCTGGTAAACAGCACATTATATCCATCCAACTTCACAGATTGAAAGATAACAATAACCTAAACGTTATACGGATCTGCGATGTAACTGTACGTCGCTGATGACTTACTGAGTATAAAACGATAATATATGAGAAAGAAATCAAGACAGCTATTGATAGCATTATGCTGAGCGCCAATGGTATAATTGCGTAGCAACGAGTCCCAATACCTTGCTCTAGACATAGTGGATAAAAACCCACTACCCCTACGGCCTCAGAAAAGCTGCGGGACTATACCTTTACCTCATGTTTTACTTATTACATGTAACACCCCCCATTTTGGCTTGAATATTTCTGAATCCAAATGGTACACACAGTGCATTGGGTATTTTGGCTAAGTATGCACTTATACGGTAGACTCTTTCTTATTGGCATTACCTTTGACCTACATAGCATTGGGCACGCAGCTGAACCCATAACATGCAAAGAAAGAATGATATTTCGTGTAAATAAACGTTACAGTACTAAACAATGATCAATGAAATCACTCCATTACGAAACGACACGGGATGTCGATAGACTTCCGCAATTGATTCTTAGAATAACTTTCCAACTTGACATGTTTCTTTACCCTGGCTTACATATTGTTAATTGGCCATTTATGTACCGTCATTACATTCTGAAAGAGAACAATGAATATCTTGTACACAATGTAATTATATTTTACTTTAATTTGTCAACAGTCATCCGTCTCATGTCACTCAACCTATGCGGCAGCATGAAACAAATAGACCGGAGTCGGAGTCTATCTCCTTAAAAAAACCTGTACCAAAGCCAAAACCAAGGCCGAAAGTGAAACCAAAACCAATCGTTCCCCCGAAACCAGACAGAGGTCCTCCTCCTCCCTTACCGCCCAAGCCAAAGAAGTCCGTAACGTTTCAAGAATCGACGAGCGAGACAGATGGGCAACCTTCCGTAGATGAGGCGATAGAGTTTCAAGATGCAGATTCTGTCTCAGAGACCTCTACCGCTGATGTGCCTGGATCGTTGCGTCAGGACCACCGAAAACAACACAACACGGAACAAGGACTAAAACCAGCAGCTGAAGAATCACCTCACGAGAGAAGGATGTCAATCCAAGAGATGACACCAAGTGATGTGAAGGAACTGTTTGAAAGCGACCCAGAGGTGGAAGTGTATGCAGAACTACTCAGAGAAAATGAGATCGACGGAACGACTCTTCTGGAACTTGACGACAAGATGCTGAAAGAAGAGCTTGGGATCAAAGCCCTCGGACCCAGGATGAAGATAAAAAGGAAGATTTCTTCACTGATGAATCAGTATGAAGCCACGTCCCAGGCAAAACCAACGGAGGCGATCACCTCAAAACCTGCTGCAGTTCAGAATTTCAGGGTAAAGTACTATGACGACACGTCGGTGAAAGTGGTCTGGGATCCATCAAAGGAGGAAATAGATGGGTACATGCTCGAAATTAAGAAGATAAAAGAGCCAGCTGTCGTAGTGCACAGGCAGAGGTTGCCACCAGAAGAGACGTCCGTAAGTTGCAGTTCCCTCCAGGAGTGCACAAGCTACTCCATCAAACTGACGGCCCTATCCGGAGCTTCGGAAAGTGATCCAGTCATTGAGACAATCTGCACAAGCGAAGGGTACACAGACACCATTCCAAATCAAAGATCAGCGGACATCCTACCCAGCGACGAGGCAGATTCGTCGACACTAGATTTCTTGACCAAAGGCCCGCTATATCAGGAGCTGCGAAGCGAGCGGACGCCATCCATTCACAAGGGGGCAAAGTATGAAACCCCGATGGTCTTCTGGAATTCTAATCTCGGACAGAATTGGTCAACTCTCCCAGAAGTCGTCAAGAGCAACGTCAAGTACGACATGTCCTCCAAGCAACGGCAACTTCAAGAGGCTCTCTTTGAAGTCTTGAAGACGGAGGGGTCGTACCTTCACAGCATGACCGTCTTTGTCGGGCATTTCATGTCAGATGAGGAGTTGAGAAGTTCAATCAAGTCAAGTGAGTTCAAGGCGCTGATGTCAAACTCGGGTGAAGTGTTAAAAGCAAGTCAACTGTTCTTTAACGAATTGAAAGCAAGGCAACAGGAGAATGTTGTCGTCAATGATGTTTGTGACATCATCGCGAATCACGCTCAGAAGACCTTCCTGGTTCCGTACAAGAACTACTGCAAGAACCTTCCTCTTCAGGAGAGCACCTTGAAATCACTCACGGAAGGAACGCAGAGCCAAGAACTGAATCAGAATTTCTGTGACGCCCTGAAGAAACTGGAGCTCGACGAAAGATGTGCGAAACTACCTTTCAGCTCGTTTCTTCTGCTGCCGATGCAGCGCATCACTCGGTTCCCACTTCTCGTAGAAAGAATCATGAATATGAGAGAGTCAGAATCGGAGCTCTTCAACACCGCATCGGAGGCATTGGTGCTTGTGAGGGACGTCTCCAAGAAGTGTAACCAAGCCACGCGTAAAGAGCAGCAGATCATTGAGTTAGAAGACCTCGTGAGGAGGTTGACCTTTGACAAAGTCAATCCAAGCTTCTCTCTTCTGAACAAGGAGCGTTCGATCATCAAACAGGGTGAGTTGACCCTGATTCCAAGAAGAGGAAGGAAGACAAAGAGTCACCTTGTCCTCCTGACTGACTATCTCTTGGTGACAAAGAAGAAGGAGAAACTGGGCAGCGTCATCAGTTTAAGGAACTTCTGCAAGCGAGATCGTGTTGCAGTACGTGAGATTGACAAGATCTATGACAGTTGCGAAGATCTCTCAGTTGCAAAGAAGGAGCAGAAAGGCTTCATGTCCTGGTTCTGGTCCAAACCAGCTGAAGAGAACTTCAAATTCAGTGTAACCCTCCTTGAAGATCGCGAAGGGAAGCAAGAAGAGATGGTGCTTGCGGCCAAATCCCCAAGTGAGCTGACGCGTTGGGTGGAGGCATTCCAACAGCTTGGAATGGATGAGGAAGGTGGGAAGATCTACGAAAAGGAGAACTGTCCCATCGTTCGAGTCATCCTCCGCAGGGATCCAGAGGAGCCTGATGAGCTGGCGCTTGAAGAAGGAGACACCCTCTATGTCCTACGTAAGAAGCCGGACGGTTGGTGGTTCGGGGAGACCATGCACGACGAGCGACAAGGATGGTTTCCGGCTACTGTGGTGGAAGAGGTCAGGGAGAGCGATCACTTCCAGGGCAAAGAGCTTAGGAGGGAATTCACCCAGCGCCAACTGAAAGGAGACCAGGAGACAGGCCTCGGTGAGCTGTATTTGATATCTTTTTATCTTACTTCAAGCAAAATAATTGCATTGATTTGGCCTGTAGTTTATCCCCTCAAAACTATACGCAGATCACTATCTGTCTGTATCTATATAGTATACAGATAATAGAGTATACAGATAATATATATTATCTGTATAGTTTGGATTTAGGATGGGGAACCAGTGACTGGTGAATAGGCTATTTTGCATTAGTTGAGTTTGTTACTTTCAAATTTTCAAAGGTTAAGATATATCATTTAAATCTTAGATAATCATTTGCCCCTAACTACATGTATATGATTATCTACGTGTATCTTGCTGATTGTCTTTCTATCGACTGAATGGAGTTGTTGGCATCTATCTTTTTTTTACATGCACAGATAAACACACATACACTGTGCTCTACGACTATGGATCAGAAGTGCCAGAGGACCTCCGTATCAAGAAGGGCCAGCAATTGAAAATCATTGACTACAGGTAAAGATTTTGGTTCCTTTTTTTGCATTTCACAAAATAATACCAAAAAAACATAATACAAACAAAAATTAGAAACTAGTACAAACTACATATGTCACGGGTCCCAGATAATACGTTCAGATGGAAACAAAGTTGAACTTCAACGTAAATGTAAGTTATATCTTTATAAGAAAACAGTTACAGGATAACAAATATTAAATAGATAAATATTTCAGTTTAATTATTAATGTACTTTTATAATTCTCTTATCTTGTACAGATTAAAGAAATGGCCAAGGTGATGATGGTGTTGATTTTATTATAGTTGGTGATTATGTAGCTACATATTAAGGAAAGATCTATCAAATAATTTTTGCGTCCTAAACTGAATAACATACCAATCATTCCTTTTTTTCAAATTGCAGAGATGGTCGGTGGTACAAGGCTCAGTCGTTGGACACCTTGGAAGTGGGATTTGTTCCTTCCAACTACGTGGCTCCACTTGACGAATTGCAAGCACACGAGTAAGTATCGAAACTCATTCAGTTCATATTTGTGAACAGTATGACGTTTACACATTAAGCCATTAAGGCAACAACATAAAGGTCAATGTGTTTTTGTGTGTGTGTGTGTGTGTGTGTGTGTGTGTGTGTGTGATCTAGTCAAAACCTTAATACGAATCACAGATTTGCCGATGTAGAAGCCATTCACTCTGTTACGCAATCTTATGAATATCATATTCATTTACCTTAATTTATCTTTGTTTCATACCTTAAGGTGGTTCGTAGGACCCTTGGACCGCAGAGAGACAGATGATCGTCTTATTTCTGACGACAATCCAGTCGGTACTTTCCTGGTGAGAAGTAGAGAAGATATCGGCGAAACAGGTGATGCTTATGATTAACTATATATGACGATGCATAAATCACAAAGGGTTAGCGTTCATGTAACTGTTAACTAAAAGTAATTTTGACCTAGCCACTACGTGCCAGAAATGTGGTTGACGTCACTGGTGTGATGTTTGTGAAATGGGGAATTAACGGACGTTAGGATTAGACTTCTCAGAAAGGTTTCGTTGATAGTTAAGTAACTACTCATTGTAACGCTAAATGACCGTTACTCAAGCAACTGGATAAAGTTTGGAAATTTCATCCAGTTGCTTGAATAACTCATTTTGCGTAATCTTCTTACGTGCAGTGGATGTCTAACCTTTTATGTATGAACGTACTTAACGTGTGGTTTCACAGGCACACACCTGTACACGATATCGGTGCTGCGCAGCAAGACTGGCAACAACAGAGTCAGCCACTTCAAAGTGCAAAGATCCACAGAGGGAAAGTTGTTCGTTACAGGTGGTTTGGAGTTTAACAGCATGACGGAACTGGTGGAACACTATCTCGGTACGTCTTTGGGTTGCATTATCAACTACTCATTAAGTTATTGTTACCATTCACTGTCATTCTCATTCTGTGATTTGTTATCACTAATTATCATTTACCATCATTATTATTTTATGACTTGTTAGATCTATGTTATCGTTTGTTAACTAAAATGGGTTACTTTATAGTTTTTCACAATATCTTGCTTGTCACACACAGAGGATGGCCGAATCAGCAATTGCACCTTTAGCACCCCATGTCCGGCAGCCACGTCAGAGATTCCACAGCCACATGCCGAAATATGGGAGATCTCACGGGAAAACATCAAGCTTCTCAGGAAGATTGGGCAGGGCAATTTTGGGGACGTTTTTCAAGGTTTGTCAAATTGGCATAATTTTTATGCTAGATGTCTTACAATACTCTTGAATGTAGAGTTTGAGCATCCACGGTTAAAGATTATTTGGATTAAATGAAACAGTCAACTCACATCATCACTTGTAAGTTCATCTGTGTTAGTAGAAGTCTTTCTGAATAAAAGTGGACCTGCACAAAAATGGGACTTATCCAAATTTTGGACTGATCAGCTCCAGTCTTTGTCAAGGAATGAGCAGTTCACTGATTCTGAGACGTCACGTTATGCAGATTGAACACGTGATTCGGTGAGCAGTGGATAGTCTATCTCTCAATCGAGACGGGTGGCACAACAGACTTTCTGTAACATGCTCCGCTGCTCCCATGTTTGTGTTGGCAATTGCAGTTCAACTTTGATTCAGAACTCACATTATGTTGCGACGAATAATTCGTAAAACGTTTATCTGCTGCTTTTGAAGGGATATGTCATTTGAAAGTGCCGTGCACGATAGTATGGCAAAATGTATATTCTTTGTTCGTTAGGACTTTGGAAGGAAAACGTGGAGGTTGCAGTGAAGACTGCGAAGAAGGAAGCGATGCCAGACGACCAGTTTCTGAAGGAGGCTGACACCATGAAGAAACTACAGCACCGCAACATTGTCCAGGTACATTCCACACTCGTCATACAGATTAACTGTTTAGCTTAGAAATAACTGTACCCATTCATATCCATTTCTTTGGAATGAATATGAATGTTGGAATGTTTCTAAAATAGTATCCATAAGAGATTGAAGGTGGACATTATTCTAACCAGGGACCTCCTTAAGTTAAGCTTGCGGTCACTTTTTCAACAACGTAGGTGTCGGTGATAAAGAATAAAAAGAAATCTATACATTGAAATTAGCTAAAATGATATTGGCTTTGTATACAGATGGTTCCTTCATTTCGTGTGTGGTATGATAAGGTGAGAAATAAAGCTCCGTTTGTCTGGATCTGGACAATGTATCGCTACTTGGTTCCATATGTACATGCAGCTGTTGGGCGTCTGTACGAAGGAGGATCCAATCTACATCATCACCGAGTTCGTGTGTAACGGCAGCCTGGAGCACTATCTACGTCATGGGGAGGGGCATCGTCTGGAGCTTATTGATCTGATTGACATGGGTGCCCAGGTGAATATCAATCCGGCATTTTTCACAATCACCAAGAAGAGAGAAGAAGTCGAACCTACATCCTAGACAAAGACGCTCGTTCCAACATGTTTTTTTTGCATAAAGATTTTGTTGTTGTGACCTGTCCGTAGCACAATTGGGCAAAAATGCACAATAAAGGTCTTAATGCATTAATTTCAATGTAGGTAGCCGATCGAAACTGTCAGTGAAGCAAGGATTGGGGGATATACAATTGTTCTGCTCGGTCATCGTCATCATTACCGTTACAGCTGCTTGGTAGCGACATGCAATACATTAATACCACACTTCATGCACGAAGCTAGAATATGGTTCCTGGATAACTTTGTGTTACTCTGTATGTAATGCAGTTCAGGATTTAAGAAAAGTTTACGTTGCCTGTGTTTGCAATGAAGACTGCACGCGTTCTGTAGTCATATACGTCTTGATGAGTGGTTTTGATAAACACATCAACCTGATATCTGAAAATAGTATCAATCGCTTCATTTTTCGCAGGTTGCTGCTGGTATGGAGTACCTCGAAGACAACAACGTCATCCACAGAGACTTGCGATCAGCAAACGTCCTTGTCGGAGAACGGAAACTGTGCAAGGTGGCTGACTTTGGACTGGCGAGGCTCGAAAGCATCTACATTGCCACCACAAGTCGTAAGTCAAACTTAGACATATGTCTGGTTTGTTTGAAAGATTTATCTATTACAAAACTGCCATAGTCAAAGAATTGAAATAGGTTTCATATGTTCGTGTTATCCCCAATCTTAGGTAAAATGCCAATTCGCTGGACGGCGATTGAAGCTATCGACACGCAGGAGTTCACGTCACAGTCTGATGTCTGGTCCTTCGGTATCCTGATGACAGAGATCCTCACTAAGGGACGGATGCCGTACGCTGGTATGACACTGTCAATCATTGTACCAGATTTTGACCGTTACTTTAAAACTTGCAATACCCACCCAGCCATGATCTTAACCGTCACTATTCGGTTTGGTTCAATCTGAATGATTCCTGCATCATGTCATCATTACCACAAAAAACACACATTCTACTCGATTATTTAGCGTTAGACTTCCCTCAGTCCATGCCTTTACCATAATACTTCAACCACAGATCCGTTTATTGTCAAACATGGGACGTTTGGAAGTGCTGTAGAAATTAATGTCTTTTGCCTTCTACACATATCATTATATATATACATACGTAGGGATGTTGAGTATATATTTGCCCCCAGCATTTATCAAATATGTAACGATTCTGTCAAACTATGATCATTACTGAACCGCCAAGTATTAGACATAGAAAACACGCATATGTTAGACAGTATGTTTACATTGATACCTGTGTTTTGCAGGCTGGGATAATCCCACAATAATAGCCCAGGTCCGCCGAGGGTACCGCATGTCCCCGGAGGACGACTGGCCTGAACCCCTGTACGAGATCATCAAGCGATGCTGGGACAGGGAACCCCAGAGGCGACCGACGTTCAAATATCTCAGTCGTATCTTTTCCGGCTACTTTGCCGAGGCAGAATATTGTTGATAGTAAAGAAAAATTTTACTTGGAACCTAGTATGAACATTTGGAACTAAATGATCAAAAGGTTGCTGTTGAACATGGTGACTTCAGATACCGACTGTAAAATAAAGAAGCTGTGACAAGAATGTGCTTAGAAGTAATCCGTTTCCAAGTAGTTTCTTTGATAATGATAGACGCGATTTTGTTTGAAAGATTCTATCACTGCATTTTTCACTCTTTTTAATGTAGGTCAATTTTATATTACAACTATCAGAATTGAAAGCCACAGTTATTAACGAGTCGAAATGGAAGATGGCAATTTTTTATGTGGAAGCAATCTTAAACAGTGTAACGAAATAGCAAGTGACATCTCCTTAATTCCCGTAGAAAATGTGGACATGGTAATGATTATAATGTGGTATATAATCGCTCTAATATGATATATAATAATTGGTATCACAATATTTTAGGAGAAAAAAGGAAGGAAAGAAAGGGCGATGAAGTTCGTCACATTATTCGTGAGGACTACGTCGGACGGATCATGTGATCTTTTCATTTGCATTTTGGTCATGTGGTGCCTTTTGACTCACTTGGAGGTTGTTTGCTCATGCGATAACCTTTCATCTCAAGCACATTGCAAAGTCCAGCATACCTGAGTTGTTATGTCGCTGTGTCAACTAACTCGATGTACATAGCTTTTAGCTGCCAGTGACCTTGATAATTCATACTAATTACTCCAACGATAAAGGTCTACCTAGGCTGTGGAATAATTTCTTGTAATTCGATTTGTGACGATAATTCACGTTCTACATTACATTCCAATAGTCTTCTGTCAATGTAATAAGTTGTATAGATTAATGACCAACTATTTTTATACCAAATATTTACTCAGTACGAAAAGAACTAACACTCTATTGCACTTCTCACTGGCATCGCTGGGGATATTGTAAAAGTTGGCTTACCATCTAGCAACAGTATATGCACATGAAAATCGTTCCGTCAAATTCCATATAGTACAGCAATGATTATCTTCTCAATAACACTTTTGTTGGTATACATATTGCAGGCACGTCGTAAATTGAAAACTGTTAGCAATATGCTAAGAAAATTATAGCTACATTGCGTTATATTCCTAACATTCATACAGAGAGAAGTGACTTCGTTGTTACTTGTGTTTATGACAGAATAAAGTGAATCGTAACATTTCTGTGTTTGCGTGTTCAATAATAACAGCAGCGTGAATATCCTGGTGTATATATGATATGTACGAGGGGTGATCAATATGTCCTCGGCCTCACGCAGAAATAGGGTGCACAATTCAAATTTCAGGGCATAATTATGTAGTATGACATCTTTTAGTAATATCCACACACACATGTGACGATTGCAATTTAAATTGGTTCGATACCAACCAAGCATCGTGCACAAGAAGAGTCGGAGATGTTAAGTCTTTGGTTTGGTTTTCTTGGCGGAGCATTCAACAATTGATCCTGCCTTGGAAAAATCCGGGAAAGAGAGAGAGAAACACACACGCATTATACACACGTACACAAATGTGCAACGATGCGTGATGACGCCTACAAGGCCACCTAGCGATTTACGGCAACCCTACAGCTGGCTTTTCTGCCCATTGCAGGGGGAAATATGTGATAAGTACGTGGTACAGTGAACGTAGTGGTGTATACTTCCAAATGTGATTTCGCGTCGCCTAGAAGCAAGACCATACGGACGTATTAAGCTATGACGTCTCTCATTACAGGCGCCATTCCGTCCTATACACATGTATACTAGCGTCATTCAGGACCTTACCCGCGACGTTGACGGTAGGTTCGGGTAGTCTGAGGATTTTCTGGCCACGTCGATATTTGAACGGAAACCATGTCCAAACAAATTCACAACCAGCACAAGACCAACTCCCAACCGTTTGATATGATACTGCAGCAGAAATTCCGGTCTTGATATCTTGTGTTCTGAACATGGCTATATGGCCATGGTTTTTGAGGAGGGGATAACTCCGGGGAGGGAGAGTAAGCCGTGTGGGTTTGGGCCACCTAGTGGCTTTTAAAACTGCAGGAGTAAATTTCTGTTTCCAACTTAACAGTGACTGAAGAAGGGGTAATGGATATTCGGATAGTCATGAGTTTTTTCTATATACAAGGCTTAAGTGATGATTTACATAACTCATATGCGGGGGTATGGAGTCGTTTAACCCTAGCATTTAGACTGTAATAGAAACATATAACAATGAGATATTTTGCCACTCTTGCCATCCATACAGCATACAGGCCGTTATGTTGTCGTTATCTGTTGTAGCTTTTTTTCTCTCAATCAACTCCTCTCCCTAACTCCTCTCCTTAACCCAAACAGTCCGAGAATATCAAACTCCGCTTTACCTTTGGTCTTGCAGCATTGTGTGCTTGCTTAACCTTTGCTTCCATTTGTTCGTGGCAAACTGACCATTGAACACCACGTACATGTATGTAACACACAAGTTACATGTCAGACATGCGCTCTCGCCATTTTCAGTTAGGACTTTGACGCCAGGACTTTGACGCCACATTGCCCGTTCCACAAGGGCTGCTTGTATGGTAACCTTTCTGATAACCTTTCAGATATGCTGTTGTACATGATGGCTGTGAAAAAGCTTAAAACCGTCGTCTTGCTATAAGTTTGGTCAGCTCAAATGTGGGTGATAACAGAGCAACATGAAACGTAGAGATGATGTATCAGCTTTTACTGACCTATGGCGTAAATCTTTATTCTCCAGAGAATTGAGGGAATGGTAAAAAGCAAACACCGCTGGGGGTATTAAAACATGTGACTTTCGGGTGTTTTGCACTCCTTCGGACAAACAAGACAGACTTCAGCAGACATCATGGCGGCCGCACCTGGCGGAAATGATGGCTTCGATTTCGACCGCTGGTGTCTACAAAATAAACTTCCCGAGAAAATAGTTGAGTGGCTTAAAAAGGAAGAGTTCATCACACCAGACTTGTTGGTGTATTTTGGTGAGAGGGACGAAAAGTCCCTACGGTCTACGGGTGTCGGAGCGGCCCACATACGGAAACTTGAAGCTGCCATTGAAGAACTGGCTTCATCAGTCTCCAATGTCGACCAACCATCGGAAACACTGTGAGTTAAAAATTTTGTATAGAACGATGTAGTTAGTGACTATGGTCTAGTCCAGCCAGACCAAACCAGACATTACGATATAAGTGCTTGTTAGATCTTTTCGGAGGCAGCTAAGAGGTTTCACAAAAGCTTCTTTTCATTTTTGACGGCTTATATGGGTCCAAAGGGTCTACAAAAATGTATGATCAAGTGGTCCACTTTGTGTCAAGAGGCTCTAAGATTAAGTGTTTACTTCTTTGTGCTCCATATCTTACATATTCAATAGCAAATGGTTTCTATATTGTGGAATAAGATATATTAGAATTAATATCATCACTAATTCCAAAGCATTTCCTGCGTACATTTTACATCTGCAGCGAGAATCACTGTTATGGGAGTTTTGACGTACTTAGCAAACGGTACTTTACGGGTGAAGAGGGAGAACGAGAGGGTAGCGTGCGTAGTCAAGTATTTCGTGGCCCTGCCTCTGGAACTAGAAGTCGTGATTTCGATTCCGGCTGTGTCTCTCACCCAACATGCACGCTATCGAAAAGAGTTGCAGACTCTCAGTCCTTAGAACGGGACTTAAACCGTGGTCCACTGTTCATTGTGCCTGTCATTAAGAGCTAGGAGAATTTTCCCGGTAAAATGAACCCGTAAATTTTGTACATAACATCTGTCTCGGTCACGACTAGTGCAAGATTAGCTTTTAAGTGAGCTATACTGGATCAATATAACTTTCACTTTCACATCGCAACCTGGTAGTAAACTGTTGCACATTGGTGCTTTACAAAGAGACCACTGCCATTGATCTGAAAGACTCTTAACTACAGCTTCCCCATATTTGTTTTCAGCACAACATATAGTCATGACACGTGCACGTGTCCATGGTCTTGTGCTGATACGTGGAGTACCGACTTACTACATTTACATTCAGTTTTCTATAATCCAGCGTAGAAGTTACCCGTTGCATGTGCTAATGGTATTTACGTTAAGGTTTGCCGTTTCACTACTATTAAGTGGAAAAAAATCTCATCCTTACTTTCTTTATGAGTTCGTGAATCTACATTTCTACATTTTAAGATGATTTAAGCTGTACTCCTCTGTCAATCGATCACAGCCCCTTTTGTGGATGATAATATTTCCTTTTAATTTTGTGCAACTTTATTGAGTGGGATAGGATGACCAATAGTGATTAATTGAAATCATTATTATGTGAAGAAAGGGAAAAAGGTAAGGAGTGAAAATTTGCACCAAACATGTAAGTACATCTGGTTAACGTAGAGATCTACTCGATTTAATCGACAGTGTGATTTTTCTATACATAGAATTTGTAAATGAGAGGCACACACTTCCTAGTGCGTGTGGTGATACTTGTTTGTTTCGCATAACCGGTAAACCGCCTTTAGGCATAACGCGCCATTTTTACAGTACGTACAAGCTGCGTAAGTCCGGATTGTAAAGCCTCGGTTACACATGACCGAACATCCCCCCCCCCCCGACCTTCCCCCGACTATGGTTAGGAGTGATGCGGGAGTGATTCGGTATTCGGCTCAGTCGGCTGGTGTTCGGTTGCGCCAGCCAAATGGTTTAAATCTTTTTAAACGTTCGGCTGTGGACGAGAGGTCTGGAATGAGTTTGCGGGGGGTGGGTTGGTGTTCGGCGCGGTCGGCCAGCGTTCGGCTGGTGTTCGGGAGTAGGTCAACAGTCAGCCGCCACGCCACGTCGAGAGTTCGAGGCAGTTTCATTTTCCTTCCGCGAGAGAAAGTAGTCCGTTCCATGACTCCGGGCGTCAACACCCCTTACAAGAAAGCTTGTCGCTGGAGTAAATGACCAGATATCTTCCTGTTTTCAACTTATTTACAATATTCCAGCCTTTTTTGTTACTCCTATAGATTTTTGAACCGATTGTTAACCGCTTTCCTGTCAGAAATACAACCCGAAATCAGGTGATTTTCGTGTAATTTCCCCTCTTGTTTTCAACCTGTTGTAGATTTCAAACCAACAGGAAATCTAGTGCGTAAGAATGAGCAAACTCTGTAGTTTCTGTCGGTATATGACTTATCATAGATTTCGAGGGCGAAATGCAGATGCCCCCAATCCGCGCGAAGACATGTCATAATTTTGATTCCAGAATAGAACGCGTCCGGTTTGACTTTTTAGTGATTATCTACTCTGGACATTTGCTTGCAACATGAAACTCAAATTGCTGTCTAGCATTATGTTCACGATGGTCTCCCCTTTAAGAATTCCGAGTTTGAAGCCAATTGAAGGTTTAAGAATCTGTAGGAGTAAACCTGGAATCTTAGAATTATAGATACTATGAAATGATGAACATACATAGTTGTAAACTCAAGCAAAGAGCTTTGTTGTAAGTAGACCCGACGCCGGGGTGTCATAGAACGTAAAACTGGCTCAAAACGGCCCGCGGTTCGCTGTTGAAAGCAGTCAAACATTTTGAGGCTAGATTGATATCACTTCGGAACGGTGTATTGGCCTGAAACCCGGAAATCTTAAGAGGGAGACCATCTTGAACATAATGCTAGACAACAATTTGAGTTTTATGTTGCAAGTAAATGTCCAGACTAGATGATCACTAGAAAGTCAAATCGGGCGCGTTCTATTCTGGAATCAAAATTATGACATGGCTTTGCGCGGATTGGGGGCATCTGCATTTCGCCCTCGAAATCTATGATGAGTTATGTACCAACAGAAACTTAAAAGTTTGCTCTTTCTTACGCATTAGATTTCCTGTTGGTTTGAAATCTTCGACAGGTTGAGAACAAGAGGGGAAATTACACGAAAATCACCTGAGTTCGGGTCTTATTTTTGACAGGAAAGCGATAAACTATCGGTTCAAAAATCTATAGGAGTAAAAATATGAGGTTGAAATACTGTATTGTCCAGCTACAAGCTTTCTTGTAAAGGGTGTTGACGCCCGGAGTCATGGAACGGACAACTTTCTCTCGCGGAAGGAAAATGAAACTGCCTCGAACTCTTAACGTGGCGTGGCGGCTGGGTTAGGGATTAGTCAGAAGAGATTCGGCAGTCTGCGGCTAGAGGTCGAAATCGTTGGGAGTAGGTTAGAAAGCATTCGGGGCTCAGTCGGGAGTAAATCATTTACCGGTCAGGAGATGGTTTGGACATGTTCGGCGCCAAAAATAGGCATGGCTTAAAACTTGTCAGACTGCTCCCGAACTACCGCCAGCCTGGGTCGGCTATTGTTCGGGAGCCATGTAGCCTGGAATCCAAACCTATTATAGCTCCCGAGTCTCCTCTCCGCAAATACTATTTGCAGAGAGGAGACTCGGTACCTATAATAGGTTTGGATTCCAGGCTACATGGCTCCCGAACAATAGCCGACCCAGGCTGGCGGTATGTTCGACTATGTTTAACCGGGGTTTGATCTACTCACACCTAGATGACCCCCACTCTTGTTGATAATTGGGTAAGGCTCAATGTGCTTCATGTGTGACTTTCCTCAAACAATCCGAGAGGACGTCTCTAACCGAAGCTTTAGGTAGCCATCTTCACCTGAGTCGGGTAAATAGGTCAAAAGTGCGTTTCCCAACAGAACACTATTGGGGCCTGTCAGGGATCCGAACCCAGAACCTGTCGATTCTAGGTCAACAACCCTAACCACAAGACCACCTTCCCACAAGATCACCTTACTGTGAGCGCACTACTTAAGAACCCTTAAGGTCTCTGCTATAAATTTAATGCCTCCTGCCTAGGGGGCCCCTCCAGCGCCGTATTCAATCATTCATCGATATGTATTTAACAACGGACGTGTGGGATTGTTTGCTTACCAAAGCTGCCTGCTACCCTTATCAGTAGTATAACCCTTGGCCTCACGCGTAACTAACTACGTTGCCAACGTGCCCAAGGACTGGGGCCGTCGCCCCTCCGCTTTGTGATCATGCGCTAATCTCCAAGTCGATCTTTCGGTTGGCGAAACATTATCCATGGGCCGAAACGGTATCCATTTGCCAACATAGCCACCACTTACAAATTAAAGTAGATCTGTGCGGGATTGATGACGGATTGCCATGCTGTAATTACTTGTAATTGTGTACATCTTTACCTAAGCTACCTGCATGTCTAAAATGATGAAATCCGTCATTCCTCTCTTCAGTTATCCTCTTTGTAATATTTTGACAAAACGCCCTTGAAGTTCCAAAATTAATTGTTAGGAGGCTCAAACCTTCCTCACTTTGTTCTGATGTCAAAAGCTATCTGCCACCCGAATGTCAAGACCATATCATGTCTGGGGCAAGAGCACATTGAAAAAATTGCTATGATAGAATTTTATCATTAATCATGCGAATGACCTCCTATTTGGCATGGTATGTATTTCATTTTGTACATCTTTGCCTAAGCTACACACTGTACTTCTGCATCTGTATCTATATAGCCGGTACAGCCGCCATTAGGCGTAACACACCAGCTTCGCAGGCACTTACATACCAAAAATCATGAAAATCCATTATTCCCTTCTTGATTTATCCTCTTCGAATTTTTTTTTACAAAAAAACACCCCTGCAATTCCAGAACTAGCCGCTAGGGGCCCAAACTTATGTCACTTCTTTCCGAGCACTGGATTTACCTACCACCCCAAAAATCGTGACAATAGCATGTCCAGAAACCGGAGGTTACACTGCTGAACTTAGGAAAGCCGATAGGGGACCCAAAATCTTATCATTTCCAGTTTTTGTCACACCCTACCATCACACTAAATCTGAAACCAATTCATCAAGCTGTTCTTGAGTAATCTTGTTGACCAACAGAAACACAAACACACAAATCCTACTGAAAATATAACCTCCATGACATTTCATAGAGGTACTAAAGACGACGTCTATTTGTTGGTCTGCGAACAGGGAAAGCAAGAACACTCTTGCCGACGAGGCCAGAGGAAGTATTCCGGCTACGGTGGTGGAAGCAGGTAGTAAGCAAGGAGACAAAGAGACAGACAATGGTGAGTTGAAGGATAAAAAGGATAACTTTCAGAATTATCAGTATCTTATGGACATTTTTAAACGTCTGCTTATTATCATCATCTTTATTCGTGATCAGAAATAACAAGCATATTGCTAATACACACGTTTAGTAAACTTTCCACCAATGTTTTGCATACTGCCAAAGACATCTACGTCGTGCTCTACGACCATGAACAGCAAGAGCCAGGAACGATCCATCTACAAAAGGGAGAGCAAGTGAAGATCCTGGATTTCGGGTGAGAATAACTTCGTCATTTGAAAGTTAACTTTAGAGTTTCTTATAATTGTATTTTGAATGGAATGAATATGATATTTTGATTCGGATTTCATTTGCATAGTTATTGAATGAGGAAATATGTCGTATGTATTATCGTCGTATATATATAGATAGATAGATAGATAGATAGATTTAGATAGATAGATAGATAGATAGATAGATAGATAGATAGATAGATAGATAGATAGATAGATAGATAGATAGATGGATAGATGGGTGGATAGATAGATAGATGGGGATAATGTGGGGATAATGTGAAAACTTTGGGAAATGTGATCCGTGACTATATCAAACATTCACCCTGGGTACTACACCATTTATATCTGCCCTTTTGGTGTCTTCATATATAGAGATGGTCACTGGTACTGGGCTCAGTCGCTGGACAACCAGGACGAAGGATGGGTTCTCCCCAGCTACGTGGAGCCTCAGAGAGACCCGGTGACACACGAGTAAACATTGAATCATTTTTTATCTTAATACTTTGATAATGGCAGCTTTGAAGTTTTTGAGTGATTATTTCGAGGGCCGACAGAATGGACATGAATTGCGCACTCGGGTACAATAAGAATGTACATGTAGCTGCGTTCTTCTAGTAATGAGATATTTGGTACGAATTGCATTTTCCCTTTCTTAGTTAAGTACAAATGTAGTCAGGGTTATTTTAAAGTTAATTTCATAGTAAAGGACCCATGTACTTTGATGATGGCTGCTTCTTCGTTTACTTACTCTTAAATGACTGCAGATTTTGCTTGTGGTATATGCAACATGGAGGAGTCCCGATTTGAGAGCTGCCTCGCAACAGTGCGCGTTAGTGCCTTTAACTCCGGGGGAGACATCCGCCTGAACAGTGCAGCGTTTGTAGCGTCTTATATAAGTGTACTCATTCCACTGTTATAAATGTATACAGTATTTGTCATATCACCTATCAAAATGATCAAAGAATGGCTATTTTGATACAGTTGGGAGGTCCCAAGGCATTGCCAACAGTCGGTATCACTAAAGGTCTCTACTTGCCTAATCCATATGTCCGAGGGCTATCGGAAAAAAATGCGACGGATCTTCCAAAACTTTAACATTGCCACAAAATTGGCGCAAACTGTAAACCTCAATCAACGCTCAGGCAAAACTTGTACATTCAAAGGACCGACCTTGCATAGATATCAACTTAAGGCCCATGTCATTTGCAGACTTAAGTGTGATGAACCAAGATACAACAACATGTACATCGGAGAGACAATTCAGCCAATAGAATAAAAGTACAAACAACACTACAGACCTAGCACTAACGGCTTCTCCTCTGCCATTTTCCACCAGCTATAGCTGCAACAAAACTAGGGAAACTCTTTCACTATTTAATCCACGGATATACTAGACCGCGAACGTCGCTTGTTTGAACGGAGGGTCAGAGAAGCAATCTATGAAAGAATGCACAATCACACCCTCAACAGGAAAGGTGGCCTACGCGTCAAACTTTCAGGCGAGATAACTATAGCTCCTGTAGTCAAATAACAGGAGCAAATTGACTCATTAGCATCAACTTTGTCCAATTTGTCAAGGATGTCTCCTTTTGGATGCCGTTCAACCAATTCTTTAACTACCCAGGCACTATTGCACTGTAACCTGATCTTCTTGCTCATGATGGTCACTGGTACCTTTGTTTAAGGAAACACCGTGTAGGCAGGAATTTTTTAGTAATTTGGTGGCATCAATAAACAAGTGGTCACCAGTGAGAAGAATGTAATTAATTGTATTTTGAACACGTGACCGTTCTTTATTCTAGGAACAGCTCTCATCCTACTGGGGTGACCAAAGGTCGTGTAGGACAGGCCATACGGCAGTATGAAGCAAGCGTTGAGGGGCAGAAATTCAAACCAAACACCCCAAGCAAATCTGTGCCTTTACAAAAGCCAACCATCACTCAAGATGCTGACCAAGAGCCTCCTCCCGCTCTATCTCCCAAGCTCTATACGTCAGTATCGAGAAAAGAGCCTTTGAGTAAGAAATACGAACCACCCTTCACTTCGTCTACCACCGGTTTTCCCACCGTTTATAATATCAATATCGAGTATCATGATGACAATTCAGTGCAGGTTTCATGGGATAAGTCACTGGAAGCGGTTGAAGGATACAAGCTCGAAATTACGACGTCACAAGATCCAAGTGTCGTAATTGAAAGACAAATATTGTCCCCAGAAAAGACATCAGCAACTTGTAGTTCCCTGCAGCCATCCACAAGATACACTATCAAACTGATGACCCTGTCAGGCACCAAGGAGAGTGAGCCCCTCATTAAGACCATCTGTACAAGCGAGAGGCGCACAAACTCGATCGCAAACTCAAGAGCAAGTAACAGATCTCTCGGGAACAAAACGGATTCGTCAACCCTAGATTTCCTGACCACTGGCCCATTATATCAGCAGTTGCAAAGCAACCAGGCGCCAACAATCGGCACGGATATGCAAACCCCTAAAGTCTTCTGGACCTCTAATCTCGGACAAACTTGGTCAGACTTGGTTAAAAGTAGCGTCCGATACGACATGTCCCCAAAGCAGCAACAACTTCAAGAGGCTCTTTTTGAAGTACTGAAGACGGAAGGTTCATTCGTGCACAGTATGACCATCTTGGTGGACCATTTTATGTCTGATAAGGACTTGAAGAAATCAATCAAGCCGATTGAATACAAGGATCTCTTTTCGAATGCAACTGAAGTGCTTAAAGCCAGTCAGCGGTTCCTAAGTGACTTGAAAGCAAGCCAACAGGAGAATGCGATCATCACCGACGTTTGTGACATCATCAAAACTCACGCCAAGAAGAACATGTTGTTCCCATACAAGTACTACTGCAAGAAGCTGCCTCTTCAGATGAACACCTTGAAAACCCTTACCGATGGAACGCAGAGCCAAGAACTGAATCAGAATTTCTGTGATGCCCTGAAGGAACTGGAGCTCGATGAAAGATGTGGGAAACTGCCTTTCAGCTCGTTTCTTCTGCTGCCGATGCAGCGCATCACGCGTTTTCCCCTCCTCGTGGAACGTATCATGAACCTAAGAGAGCAAGGCACAGAGCTCTTCAGCACGGCAGTGGACGCACTCGCGGATGTGAGGGACGTCTCCAAGCAATGTGACCAAGCTACACGTAAAGAGCAACAGATGATGGAGTTGGAAGACCTCGTGAACAAGCTACGTTATGACAGGGTAAAACTAAACTTCCCTCTCTTGAGTAGAGATCGGTCGGTTGTCAAACAGGGTGAGCTAACTTTAGTTCCGAAAAAAGGAACAACGGAGAAGTATCATGTTGTTCTTCTGACAGACTACCTGCTGGTGACAAAGAAGGAGGACGACAAGAAAGTGGGCAGCGTCCTAAGTCTAAGGAACTTCTGCAAGCGTAATCGAGTTGACGTCCATGAGATAGACAGCATCTACGAAGGTTGCGAAGATCAGTCAGTTGCCAAGAAGGAGCAAAAGATGCAAAATGTTTTCAGGAACTTGTTTCGGCCCAAGCTAGTCGAAGAGAACTTCAAGTTCAGAATGACTCTCCTCGAGGATTGGCAAGGGATGAAAGAAGAGATGGTGTTTGCGGCCAAGACTCCAAGTCAGCTCACACGTTGGGTTGAGGCATTCTACCACAGCGAAAAGAAACAGGAGGGTTGGAAAACCTACGGGAAGGAGAACTGTCCCATCGCTAGGGTCATCCTCCGCAGGGATCCAGAGGGGCCTGATGAGCTGGCGCTTGAAGAAGGAGACACCCTCTTTGTCCTACGCAAGAAGCCGGACGATTTGTGGTTCGGAGAGACCATGCACGACGAGCGACAAGGATGGTTTCCGGCTACAGTGGTGGAGGAAGTGGAGAGCGATCACTTAAAGGGCAAACAACTGATGACAGAGCATGTCACGCTTCGAAAGAAGAAAGACGACAAGAGTGGCGTCCGTGAGTTTTAGTACTAAGTAATTTGTGCCATCCACAGACCAAAATATATATTCTACATATAAAATTATGTTTTTAGGAGTAAAGGTATATCATATATGCTTTGGACATGAGACGAGACTTCATTCACATTATTGGCATACACCACTTTAAAATTATCATGTTTTGCTATCAAAAATACATATTTTGGGTTAATATGTCACTGTATCGAAGTCATGTGACCTAAAATGTGGCATAGGGGCGTCTCGGGCACAGGTGAATGTGCTTTTTTTTCATATGGGGGGGTGTCACTCGTTCAAAATGATTTTTTAAGGATTTGGGGCTATTTTTGCACAAAAATGTACTATGTATTGGGTTCTTGCGTTATCCAGCTATATGAGTTCACATTTGGTATCTGGGGGTAGCTTTTTTCACTAGCAATGGGTAATTGTGATGAGTCAGATTTGCGCATGGGTTGTTTTGGAAGAGTCCGTTTTCGTGGGGTCAAGTTTGGATAATTCCATTTCTGAGTGGGTTGATCTTAAAAGGTCTATTTTGGGGCTGAAGTCTGGAAAGGTCCATCTTAGCACTTTCTAGTTTAATTTCACATCTGTGTGTCTATGTATCTTGTTTATTTCTGTAAAACTATATTCATCTTGCTTATGTTGTTGCGTAATATGAGTCTTCTTTACTGTTTACTTGCGTCCACCTATTAAGTGTAAACGTAGACTTGAATAAGTTTGAACAGCAATATCACATTGGTTTCTTGTTTTTAATATTTACAGACAGAAACGCATTCTTGGCACTCTACGACTATGAACCCCAAAACCCAGATGAGATTCGCTTGAAAAAAGGCCAACGATTGACGATTCTTGATGACAGGTAAACATGTCATCCTTATTCTTAAGTGCTTAGAGCTTTGATATAGCTGCACTAACCTCGTCAACTGTCAGGTTCCCTGGTAGCGTTCTATAATCTAATAATTAGGTTAGTAGTCTAGACTCTGTGCCACAAATACCGGTGTAGAGATTCCAATGTTGTGACCCATGAATGTACAGTACTTGGGGGAGGGGTCGGACGTAGGGCGGACTGCAGATTTACAGGAATACAATTTATTTACATTATCATGAACTGATAGTAATAACCTATTATTGACCACACAGTGGCGATTGGTTCAAGGCTCGGACATTGGACAAAGACTTGCCTGTGGGACTGGTTCCCCACAACTACATAACGCCTCTGGACGACCTCCAAACACACGAGTAAGTATTCCCGTGTACTTTCATGGAATCCATATAAACACATTTCTTATACATTAAACATTATTATGACTGTTCATGGGGTATGTTAAGGACAAAGTAAATACATTTCAGTTTGGGGCAAAGTTTCGAATTCAAAATGGGCAACTACACCTTCAATATGACATATGTATATTGTTGATATGATAACTGACATAACAAATCTATACGTACACTTTTGTCTAATGAGCAGTGGTAATTGAAAGAATTATTAAAACTCTATAAAATTACATTTTTTCAGAGCATCGTCCATTATCTAAAGATACCATTTCAATTTCATTGAATCCATGCCATGCCATTGGTTAACATTCACTCTCTTCTGCAAGATGGTTCGTAGGGTCCCTTGAGCGAAGAGAGGCAGAAGAGCGCCTTATCTTTGCATCCAACCCAATCGGTACTTTCTTGGTAAGAAGTAAGCACCCAGACGGAACAGGTGAGGCTTATACAACAACAGTCTACAGTTTCGATGAAGGATTTTTGTAGTAGGTTTGAGCATCAGCGGGCGTAATACCATCAACAAATATAGCCGTGGTCACAAACGTCGTAGGTCATATCACAGCTAAGTGAATCGTAGGATAATCGCAAGTATAATCTTTCATGGCCGAGCGTCGCGCGACGAAGATTACAGCTGTAAGAGATGTTGACCATGTTCATCGTCTTCATGGACAATAGCTCTCAGCACCCAGCAAATAAACTAATTAGGGCTATACAGCATGAAGATGACTCGGAAAATCATACGACGCCGGAAATAAATCAACATCGCACGACGTTCGGCATGAGCTTATTTTACTTGTGATCTACTTGCGATTATCCTGCGATTGACTTCTCCATTAACCTCGAAATATCCCTTGATCCAATCGGAAGTTCGTGACCGGGTCTTAATAAATCAGTGATGGTATTCATGACATCTCTTTTATGAACTCTCTATGCAGCAGGATTCGTTTTAGGATTTCTTATTTATTGTGACTGTTTGTGTTGGAACTATATATATATACATGGTGCAGGTTTACATGCATGTAGAAAGTGTTGCCAAAGCATTGCATTTCGCCATAAAATATTGTATGCTTTCCTCAGAAACGCACGCTTACACTATATCAGTGTTGCGCAGTACGACTGGCCACAACAAAGTGAACCACTTCAAGGTAAATAAAACCAGTGAAGGAACATTTACCGTGACTGATCATGATGAAGAGTTTGACAGTCTGCCGGAACTAGTGGATGACCTTGTCGGTGCGTAGATGCAATCGTACTTTCAATAGTTATCTAATTATACATTTTTAAACTTAAATCCTAAAGAAACTTTAAGCTAAGGGTAATTGAACTCTGAATCTGTCGCTATTTATTTGTGTACTCTATCTGTGCAGTGCTGTTTTATGAGTTACTGTTGTTTGGGCGGACCTTCATGGCATAACTTCCGGGTTTTGTATCTTTAGTCGTGAACCATTTTTTTTTGTTTTTTTGTTGTTTTTGTTTTTGGTAGCAGAAAGCTTTTGATTTCATAAAAAAAAATGTTATAGGTTACCGCCTTTGCCAACCTGTTCTGGAACTGAAGGGGCGTTCGTGTTAAAAGCTTTCAAAGAGTATAAACTAAGAGTGGAATTACGGATTCCCATGATTTGGGACACGTGGGTAACTTAGACAAAGATTTGCATAATGACATGAAAATCATGAAAAATCGGACTAACTTTGCATGTTTAATGCGGAAATCCTATCTTACAAGTGTTTTCCATGTATCCATTGTGTCCGACAAGTTATGATGTTGAGTTTTGTGCGGTATACTGTACAATTAACTTTCCACGTTCCACGACCCCATACCTTCGCCAAATGATGTTAACTTTCACGAATGATGTATTACAAAGGTTTCACTTTGATTATACAAACAAGGTTATGTATGTTATTGTATGAGTTGATGATCCTTTGCCTTTGTTTCATGTGTTTGCTTTTGGGTGGGTAAGTTTCTGTGAATAGCATAACGGAACAAAATGTAAATCTTCATATATTTGATATGTTTCTGTGTGTTGGCAAAACGAAGAACAGAATCGATTACGCACAGTGTACATTGTAACTTCGATTATGCACAGTGTAACTTCCTGTTATTAAATCTTTCGAAACCTTGCTATAATCAGAATTTTTCCACATATATATTTGTTACTTTCTTATGGTTTGCCGTTCTACTTCGATTGAATAGATGAATCAACATCAAGTCAGTAAATTAGGCGTGTTCTATGATTGGATATTTTACAACACCAATTATCTATGGACATCTTTCACAAAATATTGATGCATGTTTCAGAGAATGGTAAAATCGGCGACTGTATAATGACAACTCCGTGTCCGGCAGAGAAGTCCGAGCGTCCAGAGTCTCATTACGAAAAGTGGGAAATTTCACGAGACAACATCATACTTGGGAAGACTATTGGGCAAGGCCATTTCGGAGACGTGCGTGAAGGTCGGTTTAATCTGTGTTAACCCCATGAGATATGCTTTTTGACAGACTGTATCATCTGTAATAGAAGCTAATAATTTGGAATGTTGAGAAACAACTACATTATACGTATTATCAGTCTTGAATAGATCTAAGGTTAACGACCAAACCATTCATACAATTAAAGTTGTAATTGGATTGGCAAGGGTATGAATGATTTTGTTGGTCACACAAAATATTCTGAAATATTGTTCGCTTCGTTGGATGGAGGTATCTATGCTTTTGTTGCTTAAAGATTTGATTATACATTACGTATTGTAAAGGGACCCTTTCGACATTTCCATCCCGTAGGACTTTGGAAGGAAGAAGTAAAGGTTGCAGTGAAGAGTGCCAAGAAGGGAGCAATGCCTGACGACCTGTTTCTCCAGGAGGCTAACACTATGACAAAACTACATCACGCCAACATTGTCCAGGTACTTGCACTTAAAATACTAGTAAAAATGATTTGAAACTAACTTATAGATGATAGATATATTTTAAAACCCTTTTCATACGTATAATTGTGAGCAACAAGGAAAACAATGAAGAAATTGCTCATCATATCAAGATTCCATGCTCTGCTACTTCTCTAAGATATTAGCATGAAAGTTCATCTGTCTTGGTAAACTTTACATGACAGACACATAACAGAAAAAAAATGGGTAAATACAAATTTCTGTTGGTCATGTAAAGTTTAGTCCTCATTTGCAATCGAGTTAAGGTACTTATATTGGGATCTGATAAAACCCATGATGTCACGTATGCTTTTCTGTGACTTTGAGCCTAACATAAATGGCAATACTCTAAAAGTCAAGTAGCCCAGTATTTTTTGTAAGGTCCATTAAGTTTTTTTACATGACATGTTAAAGCTTGTGATGGATAGAATTAGATTGGATTTGTTCACCCGAATATATATTTATGGGCTCCGTGCTTATGGTCATCATTTGAAAACCAATTCGGCTAAACATTGTAGAAACTTGTCAATGTGCACTAATTATGTACGCAAATTCTAATACTCGTTAATTTGCTAATATGAGAGTGGAATGGCATCTAAGTTACATGGATGCGGTTTTGTTTCTTTTATGTATGCATGGTAGTAAAAAGTCTATAATCAATGCAGGATATGCTCTTATATGACTTAGGTACTCTTATACATTAAAACATTCAAAATGTTCCAAAGGCACGTTGCATATTGTTCCTGCATTTTGATATTAAAAGTATTGTGCCAAAAGTTGTTCTGATGACCTGTAACTTAGTAAAGTACACACATTCACACAATATGAAAAATTGCAGGATAGTCCGATGTTGTTTTCGCGATTCGCCCGCAATTATTTTTGCACAACAATTTCCGTAGTCCATTTTTAACAAACTATTATATTGCCATTAATCTTGCAAGGATCTCCTGAAAAGACGCCTAGCTAAACATGCTGGCAAACCGCTTTTCTATGTGAAGGAAAAGAAAAAATGGAACTCGTTGGTGGAGACATATTGATACTACTGGCAAAAATAATTCTCTTGGGGACGTTTTGATGATTGTAATATATTATGATAGAAAGGGTATCTTATCAATTATCTTATAAACTTTGCAATATTGGAAAGTGTCTATCACAATTTGTTCTCTCACACATTCAGCTTCTCGGCGTCTGTACAAAGGAGGACCCAATCTACATCATCACCGAGTTCGTGTGTAACGGCAGCCTAGAAGGTTATTTGAAGGGAGAACATGGGAAACGTCTGAGTCTGGTTCATCAGATTGACATGGCTACCCAGGTAATTGGTTATTCAATCAAAATTTGGCAGTTAGCTGACTGGTAAGATCGGTATGGATACCAGCCGTCAGAACTTACGCATTTAATATGGCCCCTGGACTTTCTTTGTATTGTATGTCACGTCCCTGTAGATATTCTTAAACTTGGATTCAGCAGCGGGTTCTAATGCAAATTCAAAATAACACTAAATCAAGTACGTATACGCATTTCCACATGAAATACAGGTTGCGGCTGGTATGGAGTATTTAGAAAGCAACAGCGTTATTCACAGAGACTTGCGGGCAGCAAACGTCCTTGTGGGAAATCGAAATCTGTGCAAGGTGGCGGACTTCGGGATGGCGAGGCTACGTGTGGAGAGCATCTATGTATCAAAAAGAAGTAAGTCGGAATATAACGTGTTTTGTGTTTCCATTTGTAATTTAGTGTGTTTTTGTATTAAGGCAAGCCTTGTTCATGTTTCGTTGAAAAGCTGATAATGCATTGTAACTTTAAGCTAACTGCCGATCACATCTGAAAGCTTTAATCTTTTATAGATGTGATGCCGTTTCGCTGGACGGCGATTGAAGCTATCGACCAAAAGGAGTTCACGTCACAGTCTGATGTCTGGTCCTTCGGTATCCTGATGACAGAGATCCTCACTAAGGGGCGGATGCCGTATGCAGGTAAGACTCTTAAATTTTTGTTCAAGGTTTTGAGTGTAATGCTTTATCACAGTACCCACCCAACATAAGGTACCGTATGTTCTTGCAAACAATAAAATTAAGCCAAGGCCGTAAACCGGCCATCCCCGAGCGGGCTAATCTGTCTGGGCGGGCGGGCACCACTCCCAGCGCCGTAGAGATACCGGGGAGCTCCCGATGGTATGGTTTCCAGTCTAGAGGTACCATTGACCGAACTCATGTTTCTGTTTCTGTTTTGACATTTTTGGGTTTCACATGCACAGATATTAAAGACAATGACGGCGTGATAGCCCAGGTTCGCCATGGGTACCGCATGCCTCCGGAGGACGACTGGCCCGAACCCCTGTATGAGATCATGCAGCGCTGCTGGCTCAAGGAACCAAACGAGCGACCAACGTTCATAGATCTCAATCGTATTTTGACGAACTACTTCAGCAATGACAAAGAATACTATTGATGTTGTAGACTAGCACATAGGAGACCCAGAAGCTATACTTGGAAAGTGTAAGCTTGGCAGAGTCTCTATTCAAAAGGCTAAAAGCCCATTTGATAAGTATAGGGGCGATTTCTTAAAGCTTTGCGAAGATACTGTCTTGATTACCGCACGCTCTTGTACTCTATTTGCAATGGTCTTCTTACAGTAATTCAGATCTAGATATTGTGTGGCTTTATTTCACTTCCGTACTTGATCAGATTACTTCCTTAATGTTAAAGAAGTTCATCTTTAAAGCCAAATAGTGATAATAAAATATTGCTAAAACCAATCGAGAAAGTGTCATTGTTGCCTTTACTGAAAATTGCAATAAACGTAAGCACAACAGAAATATTGATACAGTATTTGATAAAAAGGGACGCATGTTTTCAAATTTACAGTTCAATTGTTTATCCAAAGCACTAAGATAATCCTATCACTGTTACCAAGAAGTGATATATTGACAACAAGTTGTATTTTCATTACATCGATGAAAACTCTTTACGCCCTCTTCAGTAAGAAATCAAACTCCAGGAGATGGTAATCCTTCAGTGTAGAGTAAACTTTCCGATGTATGTGATAGTGTAGTTTCCATATCAGCTTATGGTGCAAAGGTATTGGTCTAGATTGAAGTTGGTAGATACAAACGGACAATGTAACAATGAAATATATACAAAACAAGCACACTTTGTGTTATATGTTAAAATTCTCACTGTACACAAACATACGCAATTCTCAATTCTAAGTGTCCAACAATCAGACCAGAAATATGCACATTTAATAAAAGACGAAATGTTTACGTGTGTTATGTCATCTAAAAACTGTATGATGTACGTAATTTTAAAAACTGGTAAATTGGTAAATCTGTTGACACATGTTTTAAGAGGAGGGAAGAGTTATATATATTTAGATGGAATATAGTTACCTTTTTTTCCTATATGTTAGTTATCTAGCTTATCAGTGAATTTAACCAGTTTGGGCATGTATATACAATTAAAGTCATTGTCATTATGAGTTGATTAAATAGCTTTGTTGCTAGGTCGCTTGGCCTATGAGTGAGGAATAAAATGAAAAAAAACTACAGCTATGTTTCTGTGTTCTGTTTTTTTCTTCAAAACTGTCTAAAACATGTACTCAGCACACTGTTAACAACGTGACCAGTAACTTAATTCTCCTGAGATTTCGCCCCGAAAGATTTAGCATGAATTATATTAGTTGATCATCTTCTTTACCCAAATAACACAAGTTGTTTAAAGTATGAAAGTCTTATCTTAGCAAAGAAGGTTTTTGAAGTATTTTCTCGTGAATTATGTAACTGTAGCCCTCATTTGCATGCTTTATGTCTGGTTACGTCCACATTCACTTTTCAGCTTCCAAATGCTGCAGGAATGAAATTCCCATAATCAACCAACGGAATCAAAGTATCTTCGCATCAATTTCTTCAGTAGCCCTAGAGTTCTGCAATCTCATACATTCGCCAAATAAAGTTAAACCTCAAAACGCACGTATTCTACAGGGTTCTCATTGATTATGCAGATTAGGTTCTCATTTCCATAAATGATATCAGGTAATGATGTTCTCTACCCAAATATGTCCACTATGGTATATCAATATAAGTATGCTGCAACACCTTAGAAAGTCACTAGGGGGAACATAATCTGATAATTTCTTTCTCTCCTTGTTCATCTCCCCAACACCTGCCACATACATCATAAATTTAATCCAACACTTCTCGAGTTACACTGTTGCACAAACAAACAAACAAACAAACAAACAAAAAACATCACACAGGGGGAGAGAGAGAGAGAGAGAGAGAGAGAGAGAGAGAGAGAGAGAGAGAGAGAGAGAGAGAGAGAGAGAGAGAGAGCCTGAGAGAGAGAGAGAGAGAGAGAGACGAAAACATGGAACCTGATGAGCCCTCTAACGTTATCTAACGATAAACAAAAATTGTTGGTATCTTGACTGAAGTGGATTTCGACACGCTCTGGCACATATTGAAGACTGGTGAACGACGTCAGAGGTCACAGGATATGTGAACAGTACTAGGTAAACCAAGGATTTAACCTCCTTGGGTAAACAAGCACGAAAAGGTCCGAAAAGTGATCGAGCTTGTCAATAAATTTGGCACCACCACTGACTTGCTGCCCCAAAAAATTGCCCCCGTGACACAAGGCAATGAAGCATTTATAATAAGCAAGCATGTCCCTATTCGAATATCCGGATGATAGACAGAAATATGCCAGTTGAAAAAAAAATAGAAATAAAGTTATAAAGATAAATCGATTTGTATCGTCGCCGAACGAAATTAAAAGTTTTCATATTATTCAACATTTAATGGTATACTAACACAAATATGCATACTTATTTTCCATATTTCTGAATTCAATGGGACACCGAATCGGAGGGTTCGACTTTTATACTATAGAATCCCAACTAAGATAGTCTAGATACCAGACATTCCAGGGATCACAAGGGTTGCCATACAGGCCAACTCCTCGGCTCCAAGTCAACATGTCCCCGAGAAAATTTTACCGGAGCCACCCGCGTGTTAGATCCTTTTCCCCAGGAATGACTGTGGTAAAATTTACTCGGATGCATGTTGCTCAGGAGCCGAGTAGTTGTACCTTGGGCCGTTTGGCGTCTAGACTAACTAGAACGAACCAAACATGGCGGCGGGTCGGGAGTTAGAGGACATAGGTTCGCTGCCCAAAAACCACGACCTGTTCCAAAACCCGGACTACCCAGACCGCTCCATGTCGCTCAACTCCGACCACGGCGACTCCCTCGACTACCTGCAAAGTTTCAACGAGAGAAACTCGCACCTAACGTTCCAGAGACCGCCGGAAGATTCCGATGACGAACCCTTGTTGGATCTTGACGAGGCGGGCCCTTCCTGTAACCATACGGGCCCGTGCTCGTGCCCGATCACCGTGGGGACCACACGGAGGCCCCGCTTCAGAGATAAGAAGGCCAGGAACCAGCTGCTCATCTGCTGTGTCCTCTCCTTCCTCTTCATGATAGGAGAATTTACAGGTAAGCTTTCGTTCTAAACTGCGACATAGAAGACTGAATGAACGAGTGGGGAGGGGGGCGTGGCGGAAGTGTCAATTTGCTAAGCATTATGTGTGTTTACGAGGTACAACTATAACTCACAGCAAGGAGGTTAAATATATTTAACCTCCTTGCTCACAGTCACAATACTTTTGTATTTGTTTATTTCGCAACCACGTCACAAACCTTAAAGCTGGTTTTATATTTGCAGTTTTCACAGTGACCTTTCCATTGTGAATTCAATGATATGACACTGTGAAAGTACATTATTTCCATTTGTATTACCAGTGGTGCATACTAGTAATACACTTTCATACATACATGTACCAAGAAAAAGACAATGCCAGGCAGATCTGCAACAGTATGTACATGTAGTACTGTAAATTCATTCATTTTTGCGGTAGCACTCTCTTTCAATTCTCTGTCAATTCTAATGCTGTTCTAACTGTTTCCACAGGAGGTTACCTGGCCAACAGTCTGGCCATTATGACAGATGCCGCTCACATGTTCAGCGACTTCGGCAGTTTTCTCATCAGTCTTGCTGCCTTGTGGATAGGATCTCGACAGCCTACAAATAAAATGACATTTGGATACTACAGAGCAGGTCAGTTATTGAAATTGGATACAACAACACATTCTTATGTTCCCATCCCTGCCCTACATGTCTATGTTTTTGTTGTTAAAGTTTATGTTGCAGATTAAGCAAGAACACACTCACTATCCCGTTTATATCGTTTGTTTTTACCTGTTTCTTGTAAAATGAGTGTTTGACCTACAATTGAATTAAAAACTAATGTGTTACATATAATACATGATGGTGTATGTGTAACTGAGTTTATGTGAGCTTTGTTTATGTCCTCCTCACACATTATATGTATGGGGCAGTGCTAGTCAGTGCCCATCTCTGTTGCTATAGCCTATGGGCCACACAGGCCACGACAGTACTATCAATAATATTAGGGTAGTGGAGTGTGTTCAATAAATACTTTTTCTCATAGTTCACTGGTAATGGAGTGTGTTCAACAAATACTCTTTCTCATAATGACTGAGTACTAGTCAGAAAAAAAACAGATCTAGAATATTAATATACGATATTTCAAGTCTTTGGTATGACCTGCAGCTGGTTGTGGGATTTGAGCCATCAAAATGCAAGATGAACACTCTACTCCTTAGGCCATTGCACAGGTTTCTAATTTATTTCATGATAATCTATATTGTTTCCCCAGAGGTGTTGGGAGCCCTGGTGAGTGTGCTGATCATCTGGCTGCTGACAGGGATCCTGGTGTTCGAGGCTGTTCAGAGGATCATCCACAAGTCTGCACCCATAGAAGGGGACACCATGCTCATTACAGCAGGCTGTAGTGTAGCTTTTAACATCTTGTAAGTACCGGTACTGCAGTTATTTCACCTTGTAGTGCCCCAAGGATCTCTCCAGAAATATAGAGCAGGATAGGGGGATACAAGCACAGGATGTGTGTTCCGAGGGTGTAACATCTTGTAAGTACTGCAGTTGTTCTACCTTGTAAGTTGTACATGTAGTGCCTCAAGAATCTCCCCAGATATGTAGAGCAGGATACAAGCACAGGATGTGTGTTCGGAGGGTGTAACATCTTGAAAGTACTGCAGCTGTTGTTGTTTTCCTTGTAGTACATAGTGGCACATAGGGTTACAAGTTTCCTTGCTGTTTGTGTAGCAGGGTATATTTGTACAGGGAGGGGTTGCTAGCTCTTCTCTTTTAACCTGCTCGATGCACCTCATGAGACCCCCCTTTTATGTCCTCTCTGAAAGACAGGTGCAGCACCAACCGAGACGTCCTTTCCCAGGATTTAATTTTGCAATAGAGCTGGGAAGGTCACCAGGTCTTGTGGTTAGGACTTATAATCTGAAGGTTCTGGGTTCAGATCCCTAGTGGGCCCCTTGTGTCCTTGGGAAAGGCTCCTATTTGCTCACTAACTCAAATGAGTACCTACCTTACAAATAAAGTGAAAGTAAACGTTGGTTTGGGACAAAGTCATGTGTGTGTTAATCTACACACAATGTATTAAGCTAAAGAAGAACCATGTACAGGTACTAAGAAAATGCAATGTTCTGAATATTTTTGTATTGTTGTTTGCAGATTGACTATCGTACTGCATTTCCAAGGGAGATCACATGGACACTCACATGGGCTATCACATGGGCACTCACATGGAGGTGAGTTCAACTGAACTGTTTAGTAATGCATTTATTGGACTTAAGACTGGTGTAATGTTATTAACTGCTTGAAGGGATCTTTGGAAAAATGCGTGGTACTAGTGGTGTAGCCGTAGGTATACAATACTACATGTACTATCAATTGTGGCTGATGCAATCTTTCCAAAAAAATAAATATTTAACGGTTCTCAGTGGCAAATGTGCTAGATGTTGGCACATTGGCAACCAAATCCGCAGTGTGTTTTTCTGGCACACAGTTTGACAGATTAGCCGAATAGGCTCAGTGTGCGTTACTCCACCGTTTGGAAGGTAACTTGTAAAATGCCTTTCCCTCAGGGCATGTGAATATCGAACTCGGGACCCATTGATTCAGAGTTCAACGCTGTAACTGTTACGCCACGCCGACGTCACAATCTTTCAACTCACTTACAATTACTTTTCTTAGCTTAAGTTATAACCCCTAATAAATCTTCACATTCTTGCTAGCATAGAGCTATAACAGTATAGCGCTCTGTTTGTTATAAGGTCTTGAGTACCAGATGTATTATAGTTGTTCCTGTATCACTTCAGGTGTGCACTCAAAAAGAGTCCGGTATAAAAAATAGTTTGTGTTTCAGTCAATTATAAATTCCCTTTCATCGATCTCACCTGGTCGGTGTGAAAAAGTATTTGAGATGAAAGCTTGTTTATGACTGACAGGATAGGCTATAGTCTTGACGTCCGAAGGATAGGTTTTATGTGTGTGCTGTTTATGTTCCCAGTGCTGTGGCCAGGTGTTGGTGGCACTAGAGGCCCTCTTGCCAATGGTGGCTAAGTGCAGTTATAAATAGACTGAAAAATGCCATAGATATTGTTTCATTTGGTGGGTTTTGTGCAAACTTTTTCTATTGACTGTAAAACAAGTGACTGTGCTTGTAACAGAGAGCAAAACATTAAGAATAACTGTTCATTGGATATGTGGGATATGTCTTGTATACAGTTTGTACTAAGTATATTTTTTCATGAAGCCCAATAGTACAGCCTAATGCATTATCACCATATGACCTGTAGTTAGCTTGTAAGAGCAGAAATGTACAATGAAGGTCTTTCATTCTGAACCCCTTGAATATTTTACATCCAGGGACATCGAGGGTGCATGACGGAGAATCCGATGGCAGGAACATCAACGTTAGAGCAGCGTTCATCCATGTTATTGGTGATCTTCTACAAAGTGTGGGAGTCCTGATAGCCGCATATATCATCAGATATAAGGTAACAACCAAGAAAGTATACACATTATACATGTACCAAGCTTTTGTCTCCATGAATATGCACAAGGTATGTTGACTTGTCAAAGATGACAATTCTGACAATCTTGCTATTGAGAATTAAGAAAACTTGTGAATACTCTTTTGTGAGGGGATTAGAATTATCTAGTAAATCCTTGTGCAAAGACAATTCTTATTTAGGTCCATGTCCATGTCCGCACATAAAATTGTTAAGGCATACAGCCAGTATAACCAGCAGCAGGACCTTGAAATTGCACGACAGTGACTGGATAATCTTGTTAAAGGTGTGTTTCGTGTTGTTTGGCAGCCGGAGTACCAGATAGCAGACCCCATCTGTACGTTCCTGTTCTCAGGCCTGGTGCTGGTCACCACGGTAACCATACTGAGGGACACGATCAGGGTACTGCTGGAAGGTAACCAAACTTTTTCTAGTCTTATAGTCTTATTTGTGTTCTGGTATATCAGAAATGTTGCATAACCCCATTACCAAATTGAATACAAATTTTGTTCCTAAGGACTACCTTAGCATTCTAAAGGTTAAAGCAAGTATGGCAATGGCTGTATATTACAAAAGTAATTTTACAAAAAAATGGAGTGCTGCTAGATATGGTTGAGGTCAGTTGGGACAATTTAATTGCCATTTCCTTGTTCTACTTATAACTTATTGGATGATGCTTAAAATGTGCTTTTATAAATTACTTGAAATAAACTTATTTACAGCAATTAAATAATTACAGGGACTTAATTTCATGATTGAAGAGGAAAGAAGCTTGAGGTTTTCGCGATGTTTTAAAGTCTTAAAATTGTGGTCAAGAGGTCACAATGTGAAAATAAAAACACCATAAATATTTTAAGAATGCCCTTTTACACTCAGTAGTTTTGATGATTGAGTTTCAAATGAGACTTTATCTTAACAGTCATTAATCTTCATCTTTCATTGATTATAGCTACTTACTGATTAGCAGTGTTCCATATTAAGATGTTTGTCTTCTTGTATTATGTATTTCAGCAACTCCCAGGTCTATAGACGTGTGTGCAGTAAAGCGTGACCTGGCCATCTTGCCTGGAGTGAGGGGGGTTCACAACTTACATGTCTGGTCTCTCACCATGGACAAGAATGTGCTCAATGTACACTTGGTATTGGGTAAGTAGACATCCATATCATATGTATATCAATTTTTCATGGCAAAGAGACATCATGCAATTCCTGTAGCATAGATAGAAGAGATATTAGAACAAGATCATAATAGTATGCAATTTTCATGGCATTTAGACATAAGAACAAGACTTGCAATTTTTCATTGTATAGAGGGATAGGTACCTTAGAACAGATACAATTTTTCATGGCAAAGAGACATCAGAACAAAAAATACAATTTCCATTCGGTGCTAATTAACTCAGGTAACCTCAATACCACAGTAATTATCCCAACTCCCAAGTTTGCCTATAGGACTGTAGGTTTTTGAACCATTTACATTCAGAAGGACCCCTATAAACTTGACTCTTTTCAATATTCAAGACTAGTGTGCTATGTTATTTAGCATGCTCAAGGTTTGGCTCTCCTCAAACACAGAACCTCCATTTAATGTCCAATCTGAGGGCCGTCCCCCTAGGTACTCATTTTCACCTGATTGAAGGGAAGAAATTTGTGTCAAGTACCTTTCCCAGAGTACTCCTGTGGCATGTCAGGTATTGAACCCAGAACCTCTTAATTCTGGGCCAAGCACACTAACCATTACATCACACGATACCTCAATTCTGCATGTACTAACAATTTTGATGATTTTAGCCCAAGATGCAGACCACGAGGCAGTGCTTCAGTCAGCTACATGGAGGATACGCAAGAACTACCCAGTCCAGCACTGCGCAATACAGGTGGAGAAGTGTTGTACACCCTGTATACAGGAGACCAAGGGGGCCACAGAGGGATAGGGTAACACCATCTTCTCAGACGTCTCTTATATTCTCATGAATGTGTTACAAACCACCAAAGAGTTTTTAACAAACATGAAGCAAGATGTACATGTACGAGATACTTTTATTATGAAAAATTTGGTGTTATCTTATGAATCAAAATGTATATCTACATGGTTGTCAAAAGAAGTGTATTATTGTTTGTATGAGAAGGAAATACTTTTGATATTTAGAAAGTGACAGTGATCTCGAACTAGTTTAGCTCACTGAAGAGCTATTCTTCCACCGGTCGTGACAGAGAAAACAGATGTTATGTACAGTATTTACAGGTTCATTGTACCAGGGATTCCCCTCAACAAGTACAATCATATGATGATTAGTGGACCACGGCTTAACGTCCCCATAAGGACTACAACCCTTTCCAGTAGGGTGCATGTCGGGTGAGCGGCAATAGCCGGGATTCGAACTCCCAACCTCTTGGTCTAGAGGCAGGGTTGCTAAACACTGGACCATGCACACTACCGCTCAGCCAGGTCACATTTATGATACTTGCATTACAGTGGCCATATCCAAACTGTAAAAAGTTGAAAGATATGAAATATATTTTCAAATGTTTCTTCTTAGACTTAGAGTGTGAACGGAAAATTGTTCAATATGTCTTGTACAAAGTGTCATTGACTATTTTGATTATAGAATATAATTTCCATGACAACTCAACAAGTTGGAAAAAGAAAATACTTTAATTATATAGGAAAGTGTTACACTGTAAAATGAAGATTAAAACAGTGTCAAGTACACTGAATAGCAAGGTTCTTTTATTCACAACCAAGCATTTTACAAGAGCTCTTGTAAAATGCTTGGTTGTGAATAAAAGAACCTTAAGTTGCTATTCAGTCATTCGCCAACCGTTACTATTACTGTAACATTATTCTTCCCAATGGGCTTCTCATGACTACTGTAGTGTACATTTTTTGTACAATTTTAGATTCATGTGAAATATGACATGGTTTTATGGTGTTATAAGTCTACTTGTGTAATTGAGCATTAAAGAGCAAATTTAACTTTATTTCTAATACAGTGTACATAATACTAATAAATGTTGTGCAATGAAGATGCCTTTGGATTAATACATACAATGTATGTAGGTTATTTTATATTTGTTTCATTTCCATTTAACAATTGGTAGCAAAGGCAACTGGAAAAACTTTATTGAGTGTTCTTCATCGGAGTAAAAAAAAGATCTGGACGCAAGGTGTGTTGTAGACCAAAGTGTTTAGAGGACAAAAAAGTTTTAACTATACCAGTTTGCCATGTTAACTTGGAATATGACTAATTTCTAATGAGATTGCCAGTAGCCAGGCGTATTTTAGTTTAATATCTTAACATCGATCATAATGATAGAATGAATCCTTCCAAATAAGAGAAAAACTAATCGATGGCTGTGCAATATAAGAAATATGATTAATGATAATAAGAAAAAGCTTTCAGATTGGAAATACCTGTGATATTGCTTAATTTGTGGAAAACGCAATAGGTTACACTTAGTGCAAACAATACATGGTGTATTGTATTCATCTTGACATGCTCTTCCAATAAGTGAAGTTAACAACTTTCTTAAGTTTGTCACATGTGTACTAGACTTGTTTCTGCAGAATGGTACCCTATTAAAGGTATTTTGGTATTTGAGGTGAATGGCCAGTTCTTACAAAACCGATTTATGTGATAAAGCCAACTAGTAGTTATCATACATTATCTTAGATATCAATGCAAAATGGTGATCTTTCATTCATTGTGTATGATGAATTGTTAGGAATATACTGGAACTGCTGTCACTGTACCAATACATGTGTGTATGTATACTTACCTGTAGGTAAACATTGTAAGCCTCTACATTATCAATGCAATGAGCGCAGTGCCAAAATGTGTGAATATCCAAAGAGGAATTAATATATGAGTAACACTATGGCCCACCTCAGTGAAAGGACTGAAAAGCAGCTACATGTAAGATGAGTGAGTGAGTGAACACTATGTACTTCAAGACCAGAATGTAGGAAATCACTCTAAGACTTGCATTTAAGTGAGCGGTGGTTTTATGTTCAAAATCACTCCAATCAAAATCACCATAAAATTGTTTTTGCCTGCCTACCTGACCATTCCCAAGTGCTACATGTACGTACTATACATTGTACAGAACGATGTGTTGGAGGCACCTGTCTACATCTCAGGTATTGTTGATTTCAGTGTTACAAAATTGTGTAGCATTCATATTCCAGGAAATTTTGTATAGTACTCCAGGGGATTTGGGGTTAATGGGTTAGAGTAGGATGCAACTTTGTTAACTTATATGCTAATATGTATTTGAGTCAACTTCTTGAGATTTGTTGATACTAACTGCTTGTAACTGTCTTTAGGTGCATATTCACATCGTTTTAGAGGTTTTTCTTGCGTGTAATCTTCATAGAGGCTATTTCTTATTCTAACTTCATTTCATCCATGACAATTGTATGACAAATGTCACAGGAACTGTTAAGTGATACCAAATTGAATGTAAACTACAAAGAGGAAGTACAGTGAAATGTTAGCAATCCCTAATATAAACCAATAGTTGTAAATTGCGTCCTGAATCAAAGACACACAATGTAATATTGAAAACAAAAATTGAGGAACAGTGAAGGGAACAGCCCAGATAACTTTTAAGAGGGAGTTTTTTCCCACCAGTTGATATCATCACTATACTGCAATTGTGCCTTGTGTTGAGATGTTTTGATGAGTCACATTTTAATATCACCATGATGTAAAATTGTGACTCGATGATGTGTAATATGTACTAATTGCAGAATACAAATGATAGCTCTGACTCCGTCAAATCTATTGCATCTTTTTATATTCTATAATTTAGATATATACTAGTCATAACTATTAAAGCAGATTTACTGATCACGGACAATCAAATGTCAACAGTTTGAGTACAAATGAACTCAATTGAAGCATTCACTACGACGTATGTCTTGTTGTTTTATATATATGATATGATCAATATTTATTTCTTGTCTTCTTTGCATGTATACAAATACAAGGCAAGTGAATATTGTTTTGCGCGAGTCACCCACTTCTAGTGTTCCCGCTGTGGAGTTTGCAACCCAGACGTCAATCAAGTTTGTCGGATTTGCGTAAACGCGTGTAGCGTGTAGATATTCATGGTGCCCCAACGACCCAAAAAAGGTCAAGGGATAGGTGGGGTGAGGTGAGGTGAGTGTAGCGACCCCATAAGATTTTTAATTAGGTAGCCACACGCGATTACAGCTGATAATAGCGCACGCGACTGGCACGACTTCAAATCGCGTGTGGCACGACTTTTGCACGAGTTTTAAACGCGTGTTAACGGCAACATGCACGACTTTCGCACGAGTTTGGCACGAGAAAATACGCGTGTAAAACGCGTGGGAAGGGAAGTTAAACGAGATCTGTACTGTATGTTATTGACCAATAACACGCGCGGTACAAAGAGCAACGGGTTAAGGTACGTTTCTGCAGACGGGAGAGATCGAGTTAAAGTCCGAAGGCTTCAAGTCTCGTGTGAAGTCGCTCGTATTGGGGAAAAACTAGAAGGTAAGTGTCTGTAATAGAACATAGACCAAAGAGAAATATTCAGCTTTACCTGCTTCTATGAATTTAATGCTCAGAAACGGTGTTTACATATATGGCCTCACGCAACGCTTTAAGTACACAAATACCGTAAAGCAGGTATGTAACTTCATAAGAGTGCCTGTTGTGTCGATATAGTAACCCTGGCATGCAATCGGCGTGATATAGTTTACTGGCGCATACATGTTTTTTTACCTGTTCCATACTCCGTTGTCGTGTTCTTGTCTTGCAATGATGGTGAGCTAAAATCGGCAAACTTCAACGTTGTAAAGTCTATTCTATGCACGAAGTACTACAGCAGTACAGAACCCCGACCAATCAAATCACGTGAATCGCATTGAAACTCAGATTCGTATCAGCCATTTCCCGACAAATTCCTTTCTAAGTTGCGTTAACGACTAAATTTAACGTTAACAAAAAATAGTTTCTACTACTTTTCTTTAAACGTTAAATCGCGGTCACTTTCTATTACTTCCAAAGTGCCAAAATTGCCAATATGAAAACATCTCTGGAAAGCTGACACCTTCCAGCATCTCACTGGCAACTTTATTTTGTCAGATTTAGTCGTTAACGCAACTTAGAAAGGAATTTGTCGGGAAATGGCTGATACGAATCTGAGTTTCAATGCGATTCACGTGATTTGATTGGTCGGGGTGTACAGGTAAGGCTTGTGGATACAAAGGTCATCTTAGTAGTGAGCTTACTCAGGGCACGACCTTTGGTCCATTGTCAATAAATTCCGTCCGTCTCTATAAATAGGCTTTCGTGATTGTTTTGGTAACTTGTTGATACCTCTCCCTTTTGTTCAAAGCAGTTAAAGAATTTCGAAGAAGAATCGACTTAAAACGGCAAAGATGCAGCTGTATGTTGTAAGCGCCGTCTGCAACGTTGCGCTGTGGCAGGCAGTCTTTTGGAGCCTGGCCCCGAAAGTCAACCTCTGGATTTTCCCGAGCTACAATAGACTGGAGAAAAAACTGAGGCTTGAGATGAACAGGAAGTACGTTCTGTCTCTTTTTTTTCAATTTTTCTGTTCTTTTTTTTTATCGTAAAATTGATTGTAACGTTTATATTTGACTTGTTGTTTGGAGCTGTTTAACAATTTGCCATACATTCTTTCAGACCCTAATAGTGCCTGGTGGCACATAGGGAAGCAAGTTGTCCTTGCTGTTTTAGTAGCTGGGTATATTTTCCCCCCGTATCACGTTGCTAGCCCTCCCCTTATAACGTGCTCGAATCATCTTTTCAAACACGGGACCCCATTTAACGCCCCTTCCGAAAGACAAATGCAGCCCCAACCGAGATGTCCTGACCCAGGTTTGGACTGGGATCTCCCAGTTATCAACTAATTGGAACCAGGAGCTCAGCTATGTTACTGCTACCAGTTGAGCTATAGGGACACCACTGACAATTTCGTTCTTACAATTGTCGCACAATAAAGTTAAAACTTTCCCCAAAGAACGTTTCAAACACGCACAACTTTGACAGCAAATACGCAATACAACTGATACTGTTTATCATAAAATTGATCTTTCTACATGTCCCAAGCGTGAGTTCTACTACCTGCAGCATCATTCTGTCTCTCCTGTCTTGGTACGTGTTCTTCTGTAGACCTGAGGTCAGCCCTACACACGTCGAGTAAGTCCTTTTTATCGATGACATTTGTCAAGAAGCTACGGTTATGTTTTTGGTAGCATTTGTATGTGTGTGTATATGTATGTATGTACGTGGATGAACAGCATAACTCGATCGAGAAGGCCTGGACAAATTGTATCGATATTTGGTGAGACCTCGAAACTATTGAATTTGGGGCCTCATAGTGACAAACAGTTGTAATACACAATACTGTTTTATTCATTTTTAATCATTTAAGACCATATGCATCAAAAGTTTACCGACATACTGATATGATATGATTTGCTATTCATCTTTTACCATCTTCTATCACAATGTTATGTGGACTAAAAGTGTATACTATTCAAGGTGCTTACCCTAGTCTACAGCTTACAATGTTCCAAGTTGAAGCAAATCTAATGTGCATGGATCCTTCTTTGGTAGGATGGACCAACCGATCGTGCGACTCACGGTGTCAATCTTCTTAGGTCATACCGTCTCAGGTAAATCACATGCGTGCACTGCTTTTCAAAACCTAAGGCAGTCATCTTTGATATCTGTGTGTGTGTGTGTGTGTGTGTGTGTGTGTGTGTGTGTGTGTGTGTGTGTGTGTGTGTGTGTGTGTGTGTGTGTGTGTGTTTAAAGCAAAAGTGGCTCTGTTTGATTGATATTCCTGCTTCTGATCACAATTATTCCGTCTCCGAATGTCCGATACAAACTTGGTATTCATTATTCTATGACAGGTCCTCTCCGACCAAGATTGTCTCAGTTACTACCTCGGAGTTCTATCACACAACATCGTTGTCGACAAGTTGAAGGCGTTGTAGAACTGCTTTTATAGCAGCTGGCGATAGAGGGCACTGATGAGATGGTGACAATTCAATAGTGTTTTTATAGCAAATCGTCTCATGGCAGTTTTTGCCAAAGCCATTTCACGTGCAACCGCTATTCTTTAAAGAACTGTCCTGAAACAAACCAGCTGTTCTAAACTAGGTATTGCTATAATTTTGAATTCATTTGCCATTCAAATTGCAAGTACCCTTTAACAGCACGTTTCTTTTCGCAGTGAGAACAATAAAAGAAAATGATGACTTCATGGAACTTTCGTCTAATAATTTAATATTTCAGATGTCTGGTATTTGTCTTTTAATTTATGTTATGTCACACATGTTGTTAATGAACTGCCACTGGTTTATTGAACTGACACAAATACTGTTATATTTTCAAATGCAAACAGAGATCCTCGCGATGGCGTACCAGGGAACGTTACTGGAGGAGAAGGCGATGCTGTGTCATCACGTGTCCAGCCTGTTTTCTGGATACGTCGGCGTGGTAATGAATATTATCAATTAAAGTTTTTTTTTTAATAATAATAATAATAATAATAATATCAGGTGTATTTGCAGCCAGTGCCACAGGCAGGTACCCAATGTGTAGGGTAATGAGGCTGTTTAACGTGTTCGAGGCACCTCCTCGAGCACGGGACCCCCGTTTTACGTCCCTCCCGGAAGACGATTTCGTGGAAAGCTTCGTGAGGCTACAGCAATCCGGGCGTCCTTGGTTGGTCTCCCATCCAAGCACTGTCCGGACCGCGCGTTGCTTAACTTCCGAGATCGAGGGATCGGGTGTATCCAACGCGCCACGCGCCCTGGAAAGCCTGGAGAGTCTCTGCAGGGCGTCTTAGTATACGTCGCCCAGACAGTCTCGCTTTCCGGGGCAAGTCGCTAAGCCGCCCCGCAAATACTCTGGGCTTGCCAGGGTAGGTTTTTGTATGCACACATCATAAGTACAATGTATGTCATTTTTGGCCATTTTTGGCCTGTATACGGTTGCATGAAATTTAGCTTTGAATTAGTAGCTTTAGCCACACACCCACAGTCGACTGGGTTTTAGACTATGTATTTGATGCGCACTGAACTGGAACCTTTCATGTTGCCTTTGCTACGCACATGAAGTGTTGGAAACTCCTTACAAACTTCTATTCTTTCTGATACACTTTAAAAGAGACTTTTACTGTCTGTTAATCGCAAAAATTCCCCTATTTTGTGATGTCCCTTACAATTTTTACCGGCATGGCGCGAGATCTGCTTTATCATCATTGAATAAATGGTGTAGAAACCATAACAATGATGGTATTATACGTGATGCCACGAGCGAAGGAAATTACAGTATTTTGTTTTCTTTCAGATGCGTGACGGTTTTCCATACTTCGTGGTCCTATTCCTGATGTCGGAGTTATCCACACCCTTCGTCTCTTTAAGGTAAGTCAAAGTTTTCGCACTTACAGAGGAGAAATCAAAAATGTATTGATAAAAGCTCACTATGACTGGTTACGAGTACTTTGTTGGACACTGAGAAATTTGACTGTATTGACGGTTACGTGGGTATGCAATACAGGTACAGACATTTTTTTGGATGCTTCATAACGTGAATGCCAGGTTTGTAATAAATACTGAACAAGCTGTATATTCGGACTGATTTATTTGATCCACACCGGGATGGACCCCTACTCTTTTCGATAAGTGTGGTGGGATCTTTCACGTGCTTGAAGCGTGGCTCTTCTCCATTTAACGTCCTATCCTGGAGACATCTCCAGCCGAAGCTAGGTACTCATTTGCATCTGATTCGATTGAGAAAAATGGTGTAAAGTGCCTTTCATGAGAGCATGCACAACATCGGGACTTGTCAAGGATTTGAACTCAGAACCCCTAGGTCTTGAGTCAACAACCCTAGCCACAAGGCCAAGGTGTGACCTTAATGATCAATTTTGATCCATTTCAGAGAAAGTCTTTACTTCACCGGCAAGGTCAAGTCCAAGGCCTACACCTTAAACGGCTACGTCATGGTTGTAACCTTCTTCTTGGGTCGAATCGCCATCATCCCCCACTACTGGTACCACATGTACCCTCACGTCGTGTCCGGGAAGATCTTCCAGGTCGGCTGGGACTCCGCCGTCACCGGCATCTTCCTCTGGACCGTCCTGAACGTCTTAAACATCTACTGGTTCTATAGGATGTTACGAGGTGCTTTGAAACACTTGGTTAACAAAAAAAGCTGAACATTTGCATATTAATTAAGTAATTGAGAAGTATTCACCTGCATGTAATTAGGAAAATATGGTACATCACGGTCAGGTACTAGGATGTTAAGAGGTGCTATAAAACACTTGATCAACATGAAGAGTTGAACATATGTGGAGGTAGTTGAGAAGTACTTGCCTATGTAAGGAAAACGTGGTGGTACATGTATATATTCTATCAATGTAAAAATCGTAATCTTCGTTTGATTTTGTCTGTACTACTGTAATTTTGGGAGAACGCTTGTAAGTCTAGTAGAATATTGTGATTTTTATAGTCAAGCGATTTCCAAAAGTGGAATTGATTTTCGTACGATTGTATAGCTTGAACCGATCGCTTTAGTGTAAGATCATAGTACATGTATTGATATACAATCGCTTAATTCAAATTTCAATGTGCTGCATTGATACAAGGGTAATCAATCATTTGCAAGACTATCACATGGATTTTTAGTCATTTTTTTATGTATCCTGTATCTTCTCTTCGCAGTGATGATCATTTGCTCCTTTGGATTTATTTTCATCTTTCTTGCTGTAGAATATACTTATTGTTATATTCGGCTTTAAGGCTGTCCATGTTCCTATCAAAATACATGAGTCATTCGTAATAATTAGCATGCATTTTTTGTTTGGGTTTGTATGGGCGAGTAATCAGTGCACTGAAACGCTTTCATTGACTGAAAACATTCCAAGATTAAATGTATCGTTCACATGGATTACCTGCCAAGTGGATCTGAGCTTGTTGAACTCTGATCATAACTTAATTTTGATAATATCTTATCAACTAACAGCTGAAAGGGCGAGAACCTGAAGTTGAAAGTGTGAGAAATTGAATAAATAAGCGATTTAGGACGGGTATGAAGTATTTAAGATTAGGCTACACCAAGTAATTTTTATGGATGACGTCCGCGCGCGCATTGATTTTGGTCTGTTCCCAGAAAAAAACACAAGAAATTCCGCTTCGTGTAACTATGACCAAAGAGTTACGACAGTGCCGCAAATCAATGGGATATGGAAAGAAACAGGACAGGACAACAACTGCTGTTCAATTTCAACTGATTTATTCAAATCATTGCTGTTTTCATGATGAATAAAATAATTGTTAGTTGTTACACTGTGTTTTCTCATTCAATTTGTGTCCTAACATGTGTCGTCGACTATTATATTTCAAATCTAGGCATCTTGTTTTTTTCGGCCCTTCTTGTTTTTTTTTCGCGCTCTCGCATAAGATTTAGGGTCTCCAAAGGACGTCATCCATAAAAATTACTTGGTGCAGCCTTACTAAGATCGCAGCGCTATTGATAATAAAGCTAAGAATGGTGCGACCTAGATAGTCATGAGTTATACTATTGTGATCAGTGAATACGCAACGTATCCCGGTCCACTAATGAACCTGAAAGGCAGGAATGTGTACCTGTACAGCCCTGGATAGCCTAGGATGATTGTAATGATCAAATGGCTGTGTATGGAGTCCTTCTGTATAACGCTTTGTCTCAATTGTCGCTCAAACCAAGCATACAGCCCGATAACACAAGTTAAATCATATCTTTACATACATGTGGTGCCACTGGTGAAAGAAGACTCTTGTTAAGCCAAATTACCCGTTCAAACTTTTGTGTACAACGCATAACATTTACTTAGTAAACCGCATGCCCGCCCTCTGTTGTTTGGTGTGTAACATGATAGCCCCTGGCAGTGGGGGTGGGGGAATTATCTGACGTAACAAACAACAAAAGGGTGCAGGTACAGACAGGTAAAAGGGACAAAGGATCATGTAAGGTCCTGTTTTGGAGGTAAAATGTAGGAATAATCTTTAGTTTTACCGCCGTACTGAAGTAGAAAGACCTCACGAATCATGGAGAGACCTGTATGGATCTTGTTTGCCCAGGTGTTTGTGGGGTTACTGCTTGTGACAGAAGTATACAGGTGAGTGAGTGCCCCCCTCCCCTTAAGACAGCTAGACTCTTAAGTTTACAGTTTCAGTTCCTTCCTCAATTGTACGTTTGAAAATGCCATAAATTCTAAGTTTTGTAAGATAGTTTTTGTTCAATGTGTGACACTTCACTACAAAACTCACAGGGGCTTTTTAACACAAATTCTTGCCAAACAAATGGCAAAAATGACAACAATTCTTGGTATAATGTCATAGCTGTATTCAATGTTCGTTTTCTCGACTAGTTTCAGTACACTAACATATTTTTCATAATATACCAGGATTGTAAAATTTATGTTGTGCTCATAAGATAAATTCATGACGTATTTGTGTATGTTGTTATCAGTTTTTTCAACCCCTAAAGAATGGTTGTATGGGATTATGATCATAATGATAAGACCTTAGGTATCATAATGTTAGAGACCTACATGTACACCAATCCATTCTTAGAATATCACCACATTGATAAACATCTTTTATACATGGTACATGTTTGACCTTGTATAGTACTTTTATCTAGATTATAGATATTCTTGAAAAAGAATCTCCTTGTAAAATTAAAATTGAAAGTTAAGTTTGGACTAAAATATCAAATAAAGGAAAGGTAGCGAGGAAAATCTATCCATCTGTATATCACTTCCTCTTTTTGACCAAAAGTAAGTCAAGTGTTATTGAGGTTTGACCACAGGCCTAAAGGCTTATGGCTTATAGACCCCTTTTCACCTGCTCGGTCTGTTCTATGTGGTATCTATGTCTGAAAGTAGAAACTAAAAAAAGCAAGCTGTTGAATGTGTATTTTGGTGCTTTGAATTCACTTATTGTCATGGGGTTTCAATTATTGTCATGGGGTTTCAATTAAGGTAGAAGAGGAAAAGGGGTTTTCTTTGTGTTTTAAGGTTGCAGTTGAAACTATTCTGTAGTACAGTGGTATGATACACTAGAAACTCATAATTTGCAGTGTCCTGAATTTGTAGTGGAGAGGTCACCATGAAAATAGAACCACCGCAAACATTTCAAGATTTAAACAGTAAATACAGTTCAGATACTGTATTATTTTCATTTATATTTTTCTCTTGAACATAATGCACACGTACATGGACGTACATGGATGTACCATTTCATCATTATACTGAAGGTTACAAAATTAATATACATGACTGTATAATGTGGATACCATCTCTTATTCCCTTGGGTATGTTAGCCATTTCAATTAATCATGTTTCTGTCTTTATGGTGTTACTAGCAGTAACAGGTGCACAGTGACAAAGACCCGTGTAGTGTCAGAACAGATGACATACAGCAGAAGCTACAGCAGTGTCTACTACATCGACTGCGGGTTCTGGGGATGGAACAGGTGTCCTCGATACAGGTAAGCTGATAATCTTTGATATATACGCAGCTTTTCCTTATACATGTACTAGTGCAAACTGAATGATCTTCATATGAGAAATGAACTCATACATTTTTAATGATCAATATGTCAATGTGTTGACATTACTATTCAGTGCATAGCTGTTGAATGTTATTATGATAATAGTACTGTAAATTTATCAATTTTTGCTGCCACAGTGGAATGCATTGGGGAAAGAGACTTTCGCAGTTGAAACAATAATAAATATATATATAGTAGAGTAGTAATACATGTAGATTGGAAAAACCTAGTCATGAATTTGCGATTGAAACGGTAGTGGTCACTGTAAAAAATTTAAGATTTACAGTAATGTTGCCTCTTAAATGGACTTTTTGAAGCTATTGTCAGCAAATTTTCCAAACCCATCTTCTGCAGGAAAAGCGAAAATTAATTGCTTTTCAGAGAGAACCATAATATGGTTCTCTCTGAAAAGCAATTAATTTTCGCTTTTCCTGCAGAAGATGGGTTACGTACAATCGGCTGTTTTTGCAAGTGGACTGTTCTGTTTCTAATGTTAATGATCTTTTACAGTCTGCCAGCTTTTCTACCATTAGAGTCAATCAGTTTTCTAGTTAATTCTGTGGAAATTGGTCCTATCATAATAAACTCTCACTTCCAATGCAGAACCTCCTACAGAACTGACTATGGGACCCAATACTCTACCCAGCAGTATGAGGAGTCAACAGACTGTCACCATGGTAACTGCACTGTGGAGGGGACATGTACCTGTGACCATGGGTACGCTGGGACAACCTGTCAAGATGGTAATGATATTATATATGATAACTTTATTGCAAGTTGAACCTGCCCGAAGGCTAATTGCAGACAAACAAGTACATGGAGATACATGGGAATCGATATAGTTATCCAGTCTACAATGAAAGTTCTATGTTAACTAAGGTTGACTATGGTTGGGTCAACATCAAAACTGTGGTTAGGTCAACATCAAAACATCAAAGTTTATGATTGTGACACTTAGATTCTAATAAATTGTAGAAATACCACATACATATTATGTGTATATTTTGTCACAGGACTAGCATAGATTATGAAAACACATTACCAATTGGTTAAAATCTATTAGAACATAGTATTCAAATATGTGTGTGTGGATCAATTTGGGCTATGATATTCAGTAGCTGTAAATACATACTTTACATTAAGATGCTAAGATGAATTTTCAACAAACATTTCAAGATTTACAATTATAACTATATGTTACTGTTGACAAACATTTAAGCATTACACACAACATAAAAAAAGATTGCTCTGGGGAGCTTTCGAGACAAATTCTCTGTCTCTTCGTCAACCCGGTAATAAGGTCAGATCTCATCTTGCAGAAGATATGTTACTGTATGCTACTCAATGAAAATATACGACTTACATGAGATAAAGAAACAAACAACCTTTTTTATATTTCCTGTCAGATATTGACGAGTGTGCCGGCCAAACCCCAGACTGTGCACAGGTGTGTGTGAACACTCCAGGCAGCTACAGGTGTGCCTGTTATGAGGGCTTTGTTCTTCACAATACAACACACTGTCAAGGTGAGACTTACCTGGAATTACATTCAAACTTACATGTACCACAGTGATACTGACAGTTTCTATTGTAAATGATTTGAAGAATCATCCACAGTAGACAGGTCAGATAAATACATACATGTAAACAGGATTCTTAATGCTTGGGTTAAACCTCCTTGGGTTAAGGGGAAGATAACCTATTTGATCATAGAAAAGTGACCACTTAGCCACGTGGTCCTTATGAATCATCTCCAAGAAGATGTTGGGGGAGGATAAATCAACATTGAGTATATGGTATATATGTCACAGAAATTTTGAGGAACATGTAATGATCACCCAACATCTGCTTGCAATGGAGCTTACTTATGCAGAGGTGTTCACAATTATAAGTAGTAGTTGCTACATATATGGTGACATTTACCGACGGGCTTTGTATGAGAGGATGTTAATCACCTGATCTTTGATATCTATCCTCCCTGTTTCAGATGAAGACGAGTGTGTCGCAGGGAACCACAACTGTTCTCACAGCTGTAACAACACCTACGGTGACTTCACCTGCCGCTGCAGGTGGGGATATGACTTTGCCTGAGATGTTGATCACCTGATCTTTGATATCTTTCCTCCCTGTTTCAGATGAAGACGAGTGTGCGACAGGAAACCATGACTGTTCGCACAGTTGTAACAACACCTACGGTAACTTCACCTGCAGCTGCAGGGTGGGGTATGACTTTGCCTGAGATGTTAATCACATGATCTTTGATATCTATCCTCCCTGTTTCAGACGAAGACGAGTGTTTAACAGGAAACCATGACTGCTCACACAGTTGTTACACAACACCTACGGTAACTTCACATGTGGCTGCAGGGTGGGGTATGACTTTGCCTGAGATGTTAATCACATGATCTTTGATATCTATTTTTGTTGTTTCAGATGAAGACGAGTGTGAGACGGGAAACCACGACTGCTCACACAGTTGTAACAACACCTACGGTGACTTCACCTGCCGCTACAGGGTGGGGTAGGACTTTGCCTGAGATGTTAATCACATGATCTTTGATATCTATCCTCCCTGTTTCAGATGAAGACGAGTGTACGACAGGAAGCCATGACTGCTCTCACAGCTGTAACAACACCTACGGTAACTTCACTTGTGGCTGCAGGGTGGGCTATGACTTTGCCTCCAGCACCAGGAAGTGCGTGGATACTGATGAATGTCTGGACAACAACGGCAGCTGTCAGCACAACTGTACAAACTCTAACGGAAGTTTCGTCTGTTCGTGTGCTGACGGGTACACGTTGATGCCAGATGGCACTACATGCACAGGTAACACTGGTTAATACAGCTGTAGATTTAATTGTTTTTGCAGTGATTTCCTGAAAGAAAGGGCAAAGATGGTTTTTGCCATGTTTTGAGTTTGTTGATATTTCAAAGCTGTGGTACAGTAGAAAATTGAAAATGCATATTTGCATGAATTTGTCATGAATTTGCAGTGAAGAGGTCCCCAAGTATAGTGCACTCCTGTGTACAAACTGTAGGTACCTGGGGTGTGCTACACTAGAGATCTCTCAAACACACTGTTTTCAAATTGTCGGATTTATGTAACCCAACAGATTAATTCTAATGTAATGAATTCTTTTTGTCCTGTTTAGCTTCTGTGTTAACAACTTCAGCACCAAGGCCAACAACCAAAGATCCAGAAACCACAACTAAACTTACCACACAAACTACAGATTCATCAGGTAAGTTAAAGTCTTATAGCAGTCGCAGATAAGGCCAAACCAATGCTATTCCCTGGTTCTCAAACATTTTCATGTAAAATATCAACAAGAGGATGTCATGAAAATGGATGACTAGGAGGAAAACTAGCACCTGACTCTATCCACTTCCTGAAACTGTGTGTGCCATTCACATGTAGGTTCATGAACACAGAATTCCCCTCAATCTATTTGCCTGTTGATAGTCTAATCTTAGACTATCATAATTATGATAATGATGTCTACAAAAAAATTGGTGTGGCCTTATATATGAATTGGCTAGAGTGATAGACCAAAAAGCTAAAGTGCAATAAACAATATTTATTGCAAAAAATGCCTTGATAACCATTGTCTGTGATGACATGAACAGTTCTTTGAAATCTAAATTATGGTAGAATTGACAGGACTAGTTTTCCTCAACCAGTATCATTGCTTTTATATATCATATCAATTTTTGATGGGAATTAGAAAAAAAGTTGAAGAAAGTTAGTTAATAGACAATGTTGTATGGGGGATAAAGTTGTATATTATATATACGTAAACAATTCATTCTACATTTCAGGTGTAACTATCTACAAGGCTGAAGTGACGATAACCACCATCCAGGGTCGGCCGGTGGTGTTCAGCGACGAGCTGGCTACAACAGGATCACAGCTGTTTGTGCAGACAGCCACTGTTGTGGAGAACTCGGTATGGACCTAGACTTTTCATAATCACTGAATTCTGACCACAGAGAAAACTTTCCTTATACATGTATTAGCTTTCTGCCCCAAGCTAGCCTTGTTCCTATGTTTTGACAGGGACTTACTAATACATGTAATAAGTTCAATGTTAATTTTGCGGTAGAATAGAGAACTCATGCAGGAAGAAGTATTCATGTTGTGTTATTAAGTTGCGGTTAAAACAATTCTGCGGTACACTTAATATATCAGAAATGCATATTCGAAGTGGAGAGGTGAAACCTTACATATGGCCTGCGTTGGTCAGTATTGACCATTGAAGAATCCTAATTCACATCATCGCTACAGCATCAGCTTAGCTAAACAGCCCTATACGAGAATGGCAGTCTCTGCCACATAAATCACATCTTAATCTGACTCAGTTCTATAATTGCAAAGTTCTTTTCATTGGTGACACCATGAAAACTGAGAAAAAAACACTGCCAATATTTTAAAAGATTAATCCCCTTTTCTTCCAGATGAGCTCAATCCTGAGGAGAAGCCCGATACAGAACGCCTTCAAACGGTCGAAAGTCACCAGCTTCCATGAGGGCAGCGTGATCGCAGGAATAGACCTGTACCTGTCCAGGCAGCAGGAGGTGGTGTCACCCTCTTATGTCAGGGATGTTATCCTGGCAGGGGTGCTGAACAACACTATAGACAGCCCTGGGAGCAGCCTGGGGATCCAGGCTAACTCACTTCAAGTCACACAACCAGGTAGAGTTTTACATATTTCCCCCAATAAGATTCTGGGGATCCAGGCTAACTCACTACAAGTCACACAACCAGGTAGAGTTCACCGGATGTTTCTTACATTTTTTTCTTCTTCACCCTCAAAATCTTGTGTATCTGTCTTTTGTCTGTGTATCTGTCTTTTGGCTTGTCTGTGTATCTGTCTGTCTGTGCCTGTGAGAATTTCTGAACTGCAGTTTCTTGATGTTCTGCCAGAGGGCACTTACCATCTGTGGGTGTGAAGTCAGTGCCACCTCTAACTGTGTGTTGTCAGTTTTTTAGAAGGTAACTAAAGTTAAACATAAGAATTGCTTATTTGTTGCTACTGAGTGATCAATGAACACAGCCCCTTTTTGCAGTGACCTGTCCTCCACCACAGAAACATATAATTTATGCATTCATAATGTTTAATACAGTGTCTGTTACTTTAGAATTATTTCAATGGGGAGCTTCAAACACACAGAATCGGTTGACCTGTCCTCTTCTACCGCAAGATTAAGTCCCCACAAAAATAAAAGACTAATAATTTCATTTGTTTGTGTTCAACTAATACATAGGTGAAGGTGAAGTGGACAGGACAGCTGAGAACGGGACCATCACCGCCATTGTGCTTGTTCTCATGGCACTCCTGTTAGCAGTGATAGGGGCCGCTTCCTTCTTCTATCGTCGGCGCCGGTACGTATGAAATCCCTGCAACACCAGGCTTTATATTACTTTGTTTGCCTGTTGGTGTTTGAATAGGATGATTCTTAAAGTTGCATGAGATTACCTTAATTCGCTGATGGTGTTCTAAGCCTTGGCCAATGTAAGAGGTGATTAACCTTTAGCACAATAAAGTAGCCGTTTGGCACCCAATTCCCTATTGGTTACAGAGTTAGGCAGCAGGGAGAAGGTTAAAGGACTCACAACTCCTTGAAATTGTAATTTAGTGTAGATGCCCCCTAGCTGTCCTTTTCATATTGCAGCTTAGATGCTCGTATCAATCACTGCAAGAACTACAACTGTGGGAAAAGATTTTAGAAGCCAAGACTATGTTAAATTTTTCAAATTTTGCTAGGAAAAGTGTATCATTAGCAGATGACATTTTTTGGGAAAGTGTTACTCATAAATGAAGATAATTCTAAGATACTTTAGACTGAGGCCTGAACATCTCCTTTTTAGCTGTTAGTTTAATTAACCATAATGATAATGATGATTAATTGTTCTTTCTATCTATCGAAATTTTATATGAAGTTGTTGAAAGTACTTTTTTTTTTACTTTTCTATATACAGGAGTAAGTTAAGGATGGATCGTGCTCGAACAATATATGGTGTGCGCAACAGACAAAACGGCACCCTTAACAACCTCTCAGAACGCCCACCTCAACAGTCGTATGCAAACAACATCTACGACAACCCTTGCTTTGAGGGGAATGCAACTCGTCCGCAACAGTCATGCGCAACATTGCAGGATCTCGCGGCTGCTAACAGTGCTGGTGCACCTCCGTTACCTAACCGTCCACCCTCCCTAACAAAAGTGGGCAACGAGAACCCACAAGTTAACGGAGCCGAAAAACTGAGTAATGACTTAGTCGTTGCAAACTTGAAGAAACAGGAGAACCACTATGAAGTGTGCGGCCCTGGGGTTGGCTCAAAGGTAAACTCCAGTGAACCCAAGAAAGACGAGTATGGGTACGAGTTGCCTGCAAAAACGTTTGATCCCAGTATCTTTGACGACATAATGAAGGATTAAGTGGGTTACTGCAAAATACATTTATTTTAGCGGTATTTCAATGTTCTTTTTTAATTGTCCCAGCATTGTTTTACTGCAAATTTTAAGCATTTTGAAAATGTCCTTTTCCCTCATAAGGTGGAATTACATCCCCCAAAAATATGTGAATTTACAGTATGTGTCTGAATTTATCATACAAGATGGGAGGGATAGTTTAAGTCTAAGTTTAAGCACCTCTGCTAGTTTGCACACTCTGAGGTATCAGTATCTTTTGCATGATGACTCACCTTTGAATGCAAAGAAAGAGCAAACTAAAGAATGCATTGTATATGATATAGTTGATAAAGTTGATAGAATGTAAAATATTTTAGGACTTTTACTCTTTGTTGATTACCATTAAGTTGAAGATAGCTTAATGGCAAAATAGATTTGTATAATCAAGACCTATGCAGTAATACAACAATTTTATCTAAAATTTGTATATAGCTTTGAATGGTAAAAGTCTCCCTTCAACGTAATGATTGTTTTTGGCTTTTGGACCTCTAAAGTATCACAATACTGAAATATGTAGAAACTGATCTAAACTTGATATATTGTAAAAAATGTACATTTATCTTTTGATGGTAACTTTATTCTTCAACAATTATCAACATCTTTTAAAGAACAATGTTGAGAGGAATTGTATTTAAATTATGGTGAGGATTATTTTAGACACCTAGAAATTTATAATATGTAGAGTATGCTTTTGATTTAATAACTCTGCAGAATAAGTGGCTTTTGCCAGACAAATTACAGTTGTTGCAAGTGGGAAATGATTATTTCACTCAATAAACAATAATATTTTCTATGTATTCCGTAACCTTGAATAGTATATATTGAATATATCAAATCAAATAGTCATATTCTAAAACAAAGTCTCAGACTGATAGCCACCAACATGCCCTACCTAAACTGTAAGGAATCGATTCTACAGTGCATTTTATTGCTACACTGCATGAAAACGTCAGGCAATTTCTTAATCTCCAAGCAGATGTTTGAAAGCAAACATCAAGAGTAAACTCCTTAAAACCAAATTGGATGTATGCCTAATTTAGAAGTAAGTGGACTGCTTAATATACTTTTATATATGAGCTATTTCAAAGCCAAATATTATACTCAGAAATTTTCAAAGTTTGTATTTCTAATAATTGAAACAGATTCAATGCAATGCAGTCTACTTCAGGCAACACACTCAGCTATGACGCAGATTGATTACTTTAAACTCTCAAGAAAATAATAAATTTTAAATTAATAGAATTGCTTCAGCTATTCATGAGTCGTTGGTATCAGGTCCACCTTCGTAAATCATTGATAGAACCTCTTTCTTACCTCCTTAAAATGAAAGGTATTGTTTTGGTATGTCTGTTTGTTTTAGACTCTCCCCATTGGTCCACGTCATTACCTACACCCCTTAATAACTATCAGGTGACATCATGCCATCAGACGTGGCGAGCTCAACGGCAATATGTTTTTTCTATCTATGTGACTCCGTGTTGTCAGTAAACAGTGGTGTGCGCATCGCGTGCTATCCTTGAAACCATACCATCGGGAGCTCCCCGGTATCTCTACGGCGCTGGGAGTAGTGCCCACCCGCCCACTCACATTAGCCCGCACGGGGGTGGGTTTACGGGGTTGGCCTCATTAGTTCGCTCCCGGAGAGGCGATAACTCTACATGCCAGCTAAGAAGACAGGCTGACAGAAACGGTAAACACACGACCCGTATACGCAGAGACTCAGGTAACCAGGCTAATTGCGTGCACACTATGATTTAGCGTCGGTAAATCCACTAGAAAGCAATTATGGGGCGCCCTACGTTATTGCTTCTGACCTCGCATGTTATCTTTTAATAGCATATGGTTTTGATAACTGCATCGTTCGTCTCTAAAAACAAGCAGGACCAAGATTTCATCTGACATCTTTGTTGTCGTGTTATGCTTCAGAGTCCGATGTAAATATCAGGGACTATTGATATGCCTCAAAATAGTCCAGTTGTGACACATAAACAGAAACATCCTTGTTTTTGTACCTTCTCATACGAAGCTGGTGTTGTTTTGTAAACTTTTACGTCCGCAAGCATGGGTCAGAGAGGGCAAGTTTGAGTAGAAATGTTAAGCTTATATCTCTCAACTGGGCACGAAACCTGAAGTTAGTATCCAAGAGAGTGTCCAAGAGATTATGTCCAATTTTGTATCGGAATTTACTGTCAAACTCTCATTTGGAAACCTCCGTGAATAATTTCATCTGGTTGGCGAATGGCTGAATAGCAAGCTTCTTTTATTCACAAACAAGTATTTTTTTTACAAAAGCCGACGTTTCGATGACTGTCTATCATCTTCATCTGGGCAATACTGGGAACCAGTCAGTATCCCTGATGAAGATGACAGTCATCGAAACGTCGGATCTTCTAAAATACTTGGTTGTGAATAAAAGAACATTTGCTTTTGAAACCTCCATGGCGTTTCGTTGTTTTAACCAATAGGTAAGATAGGCATTCCTCCGTTGTCGTCCACCCACTGCTGGGTCTGACACGTCCCCGTAGTGAAGTCATCCTGGTTGGGAAAACACAGCAAGCCGCATGGGCAGGTGCGGTCGTCCTCTGTTGCATGTGGACTGCCTGTGTCACATGGCTGTCCCACGCCTTCACAACCTGTTTAGTCAAAGGTCAATATCATTTATTCTTCATTTTACTTCGTTGAATTTACTACAGTAGTGTTGTATTGTAGATTTTACTGAAAAAATTTATTCTTGGCAGATACATGCTGTCAACTCCTTGGTCAACTGAAATACCAAAAGCCAATCTATGTAAACCATAAACAGAGAAGACTAGTGAAAAATAAACATCACGCAGAAAAAAGTATACTATTGTTATCGGTGTCCAAGGTGCTGCCACATTGAATTTTGTTTCCGGTCGTATTTTATCACATTTGTCACCAATGGATTTTTTTTATCAGCACAATTACTGAAAAGTTGTTTCATTCTTAAATCTTTACATATCATTGGTAGGACCATAACTACAGATTTGTCCAACAATAGCGATGTGTGTACTTCCCCTAAGATTCCTATGTCGAAGTCTTTGGCTACATACTTTACGTGTCATTTTTTGTGCAATCAAGGTCAAAACAGTTTTATCCGGTCCACGTTGATGTCCACAACGCTGCTTAAACAAGGTTAAAGAGGTCTGCACTGTTTCAAAATGTCATCCAGTTGCTTGAGTAACTATTTTTGGCGTAAGTTAAAGAAATCATTCTTACAGACTGGTTCGCCGTCTCTGTTGAAGAAGTCGGCATTGCAGCCGCCACAGTAGTTGGACACACATGTAGCATCGGGATTGGCAGGGCATGTGGTCACAGTACAGGGGTCAGCAAAGCAGTTCACCGGTGGCTGGTCATCCGGGCATCCTAGGGGTATGTCATATGGGAGAATAGCATCCTTTGATCGGTTATCTTAGTTTCAGTTTGAATGATGAATTTCAGTGGATGCTATCAGAAAAGTATGACAGAATGCATCCTGTTGCTTGATTTATTTTGCATTATGTGGTGTTCTAAGTATACTGGGATGTCTTACCTTCATCGAAGAATATGGAAAATGTGATTGGTTAGCCTAGTTAACGTTGTACGTACAAATTGCGTGCCTATTTCTCTCGATACATTATCCAGTAGCTTATTCTTCCCACCCGTATAAACGGATTCAAATTCAAATTTGAACTAACCGTCACAGTCCACGCGGTTTCCATCCGCGTCGTAGAAAAATGCGTGGCAGTCTCCGCAGTAGTTGGGCTCGCATTTGGCGTCCTGGTTGGCCCTACAATCAGCTTTATCGCAGGGGTTGACAGGACAATGGACGGCAGGTTGGTCTTTCGGACAGTCTGAAGAGAGGAGTGAATAAGGAGGTTCCAATAAGAAGAACGCACATGCAGCAAAATGCATTAAAGGCAATATGTCAAAGGTGAAGACCCTTGAGACAAAAAAAGACGTATGGACATTGTTATGCAATGGTCGAGACAAAAAGTGTTTACAAGTTATGGGCCTTCACCTTTGACATTTCACCCACAATGCATTGCGCAGTCCATGCGCGCATGAATAGTGAAACTCCTTATTGGACATGTGCACCTCGTGCGAATCACAATTCATGACGGTTTGATAGGGGCATCGCCAAGTGATATTCCATAAAGCTGTAGGTGAACGCACTGCGTAGCAATAAACAGGAGCACTGCAAAGGCTAATCTACTAAGCAAATAAGGTCTCACATGAGGTATATATTTCAGATGGAAAGTACAATCATGTTAGCATACTCTCCCAGTATTGTTGATATAATGCGCACTTGGCCAATAGCAATAACTGCGATGTCTTGTAACGTATTGTAGACATTGCAAAACTTAAATCAAACTCTTACCCAATCCCAAGATGTCACCCCGACGTCTCTCAAGTCTGTCAGCCAGAGCGTGTTTCCCCCTGCTGCGCAGTCTTTCTATTGCCCTCTGAAGGGCAGCGGAAGCTGAAATAGTTTAATTGGGAGAAAGAGTGTTGTTACATTAACAGTTTTATAACAATAATGTATCTTATTAATTCTATTTCATTCTTTGTATCAGGCCCATAGCCCATGTTAAGAACAGCATGGACAGCATACAGACATTTACACATAACATTAGATTTACATCAAATAGTCTATTCTTAAACGTGCGGACGGAAGGACTAGTCGAAAATACGTAATTCTTTGTATTTTCTCAACAATATTAATGATAACTAGAGTCCCGCGACCTTATACCTTTGTTAAATGGGGATGCCTCAAAGTGGAAATACAAAAGCAGTACAAAGATCCGTACATATATTCTGTAACATTTTAGATCATTGCTCGAAAGTTGTGTAGATGACTGTATGTTTGGTTTAACGCATATATGCGTCTGTTTCAAATTTACATGCTTGATTGAATCTCAGAATGAACTAAAACGGGATAGATGTTTCATTTCTTACGACCTTTTGCTCTCCGAATCTCCTGGATTCTCTTCTTGTGACCCCTATTACGTTTTCGTCCTAAAGATGAACGTAACATCAAACATGAAAGATTATTATATATCTGAAATATCTGAAAGGTGTATAGTTCAGTGCCTTAGGCCACCCTAATCATATTGATATATATGGATGACATCTTCTGATTCGATTATATGGATGACATGCTGTGGGCATCAATTTTCGTCCAATTAAAAACAAAAGTTTGTAACCATACTGCAAATCGTACAAGTAAGTCGTGCTGATACACATGGCAAAAATACTCGCACCAAAACATTTTGCCTGCTCAAACACAAACTTTACAAAGAGGTCACAGTGCTTTAAATCTTCACTTGCACCAAAACGTTAAATATGTAAGTTTACGAGATTAAAACAAAGTGCACTCTCTTTTAAAAATCAGCGCTTATGTCCATTTTAATTCGTGAATCAGTCAGGAGGGAGTCGACAGTCTGCAGCTAGAAATCGGGGTGGCCGAGACCTTGCGATTCGGGGAAGATTGGGAGTAAGTCATGTTCTGATTGTAAAATGGCTGTGAAAAGTTTTGACATGGCTGTAGTGAAATATAGGCGTGGTCTAAAACTCGTCAGACTGCCCCACGCTACCGCCAATGTTGTTTTGAATGTGGTCGGGACAAGGACGATGGAAGGTCCTGAATGTGTGACAAGGGATTATAGTTCTCACTCAGAAAACTAACAAGAGTCCGTAGGACACAATTCTCCGTGAAGTATTTATAGTATGTACAAGTATTGACCCACACAAATTGCATCTCTGCACACTGTCCAAGTAGTGTTTTAGAGCAAGTAAAGAAAAAGTGTTTGTTTATCTTTTTCGTTCAATACAGGAGTGGTCAACCTGCTGAAAAGTATGTTTTTACAGCATGGCACAGATGGGATCTAGAAATTCCGGGAAAAGTCACAAAGTTAGATCTAGATGGCCCCTTTTCAATTATCAACGAACCATTCTTATTCAGCCTTACAACTAAGATGTATCAGAAATCACAAATATGCAGTAAATCCTCTTTCCACAATTTATTGCAGGCCGGTCTGATCTATAGCTATCAAGCTATTTGCAATAAAAAAGGCTAATTTATATTATCGTAACATTTCACGAAGGTCAAAGGTCACCGGATCTAACCACCCGGAAGTGACACTGGCGCGCGCACTTTTCTGAGAGATATTTCTCAACAATCTTTCATCCCCTGCGTAAACTTTTTACATTGTCACAGCCTCCGTATTATAAACTACAAGTGTGGTAAGTTTGAAGGTCCAGAGATTTGCCATTTTCACACTGTGCGTAAAAGTGCATCGTCCGTCCCGTGCGCACATACTGTATGCGAGTTGCGAGTGGACACGGTGCACGGCATACTTAATACACAGACTGAAGCTCACTCGGCACATGTTCGCAGCTAAAACTCACAATTCCGGTTGTCGCATTGGTATGTTACTTGGTATATCGTTTGCTAGGTTGCGTGTGGTGATGCACGTTGTCTATTTTTCAATGTAACAGTGACTATACGATCACAGCAAGTAAGGAAGATTTATACCCCGTATCTGCCTGAAGTATTCCAGTCATGCATAACGGATTATAACATGGTCCCTATGGCAGGGGAGTGGGACATAGCATTAATTATAGGGGTGCAATTACGATATTGGATTGACGTTTAAAGTAGTTATGGTGTAACAAAGCTATTGTGCATCACCACGCCGAACCAGGCAAACGATATGCCAAGTTACACACCAATGCGACAACGGGATCGTGAGTTATAGCTGCGAACGCGCAAACAAATACATTCCCAATACTCCCAGAAGGAGGTCATCCTCCTTCCCGGAGTAATGAAGTATAATGACTTGTACAAAGACCGTATGGTGTACAGTGAAAGGCAACATTCAACTCTGAGATTTGTTAAGATAACATTTAGATTTATCAAGTCCATAGAACATGAATATACAAGAAATATACTAAGGTTCGTACGGGGTGAAATGTTTCTTTTTTTTTCAACGTAATCTTTGAATTAAGTTGATTAACGCCATTAGTTATGGCTTGATTGTATAAGAGGAGCACATAAACTGCCACAGTGTTCACAACAACAACGACAACATACCGACTGAGTCTGTCCCACGTTAACCCCTACTCGTACAACCTGTTCCACTAGCCCCCCGGCCGTGGAGCATAATTTGGTGCGTATTAGTGGTGTGCAACATTCTTAACATATCATTCAAATAAGTTCACAGAACGAAAAAGACGGAATATAACACTATTTTATTCTACCTCTAAAAATTCTACCGCTAAAAATGTGTATCTATGATGTCTTTTCACGACGACGAGGAAGGATTATTGCCTCGGTTATGGGTTGTCTCTAATTCTCAGTCTCGTATTGGCGACACTTCACCAAATTTGAAAGAAGGGTTAAAATTTAGTGTCTTTCACGTACCTGCCGTATCAGCCACTGCGATAAGGACGATAAGGACGATGAGCACGACGATCTTGGTGAAAATATTCATCTTCTTTTCTGTAAACTCTGTGAAACTTGTTCAAAGGATAGAAAAATTACCAGGGCCCCTCAAAAAAGACAGCCTTGACAAAATGATGGTGACGAATAAGTGGGTAAGTGTACGGGTAAGTGTGTCCGGGTTGACGCTTTAGTATCAACAATGGTGGTCTAAACTTGGAAACCCTAAATCTTTAGGGGGTTGGACTGCAACGTTTCAACAAGTAAGATGGTTGAATACTATTTTTTTCCTAAGTATTTAGAGGCACATTAATTTGACTACATTACACATTTTTGGAATTTGGTAGAAGAAGATTCTTCCAAAATATGATATACATTTAGATTCATACCTTTAAGGGAATGGTTTGTTCTTGAAATGTTGTTTACAAAATCCGGTTTGACAGCTTTTTCAAGATATCAATGACGTGTGAGGGTCAAATGCCATCATATCAGACAGAGTTCAGCAAACTTCCTTGTACCACTTTGTTGTCTGAATCTGCACAACACATCCTGGCTGTTAGGGGGCGCTCGACACGTCACGTTACTATTGCCTGGTGCTCAAAGTGTAAGATGAAGATCACCGATATGTCGCCAGAGGTCGTTGTGTACCGCCTTGTGGAATGTACTAGTATTTATTACCAAACGTTATTCGTATTTTTCAGACAACGAAAACTTGGGTTTGCTGTATCTTTTAATGCTTAAAAATAACTCGTTTTGCTACGCAAAATCATTTTGGAGAGGGCGGGGAAATGTTTGTATAAAGAATTGACATGGATAAGATGGAATCATCTTAAGAAATGTATGCCGAGTTTGCATTCAAAGAGTAAGGTTTTAACAACGCATTCTGCGCTGAATTAGAATATTACAATGTTCATTTCCATGTTTTTTTTTCAACAATATATTCATTCTATGCCTTTAATCTGGCTGTCAATTGCAAGGAAAACGTTTAGAACGATATGAAGAAAGGCCTGAATGTTCCATTCACATGGCACATCTAGAAGTTCAAAATTCATATTTATCGATATGTAAAAGGAAATGATACCACTGTTTCTATTTGATAAACACGGTTTGCGACATAGGATCACATACACGTTCGTGTAAGAAAATACCACAACAGCAATCATATACAGTGAAATCTTATAAACCTTTCAAAAGACTTTAATTAAATAACTTTGGTTCAAAATTTGGCCAGACTAGAAGACGTACCTTGTCAGTTGTATACCATGACATTGATGTCTATTGGTTTACGTAACGGTTAACGCATATGCAAACTTCCATTCCCTAAACACTTTTCAGCGAGTTCACCTTTCTGACTCTTCCTAGAAGTGGAGGGTCTCGCACATCTATTGTATTGATTTTGATTATTCAGGAGGAAGATAATGTACGGGTTTCCTGGAACAAAGAGACAGGCTGCAATTGGGTTTTGATTTCCGTTTTGTGGGGGTGATTAAGCCATCCCTTCAAACGCCCGGGCTGCCCGTGTGAGGTACGGATGAGACTGTCTAACAAGCAATTAAAGCCTGGTAGTTATCGGGCGTTCGTGAGGCGTAATATGCAGTACGGGTGGAGATACGGGCCTTGACAACCTAGGGCACAAATGAAACGATACAGAACTGAAGTAAACAGACTGAGGAGAAGGCGCGACTAATTTTTCAGGTAAAACCCCTGTCACACAGTCAGGACCTTCCCACGACTTTGCTATCGACCACTCCCCAACCAAGGTCGGTGCTGGGTCTGGTTGGGAGTAGCCTAGAAACCGCCTTATTCTAGCTCCAGTTCTCTCCTCTGATCACATTCAGGCAGAATATAACCTTCCAAAGTTCTATTGACAAAATTCATGGTCATGGTCATGGTCAGCTAGCGCAGAAGACATTTAAAGACCAAAAGGCAATCCCGACTACCAACTCACAACCACAGATGACATTGCTTGCTGCTAATTTCTTACCATGGTCTGGAGAAGGTCGGGAGGTCATGGTCGGCAATGTGTGACAGGGCTACACTAATAATGATTACTGATAACATACAGACATTTCTGAACTTACGCAACTTAAGAAAAGAAAAAGATTGATTCGAATTCATTCTCAAGCGACCGCATTAGTCCAACTCCCTCAAAGTAACTACCGGCTACAGATGCAAACGTATAGGTGGTTCTCAGGAATGCTATCAAGGATGAGAATAAACCCTTCACTGGCAGGTTTGAACTTGTTTTCATCTATTTCATCCACTTACATCGGGAAGGGAACATAGTCTTATCGATAAGTGTGGCGGGTTCTTCAACGTGCTTGAGGTGTGGCTCTTCTCAAACAACGTGAAGGTCTCAATTGCAACGACAGTAGAAAATGTAACCATTTAAGGTGAAAAACGACTACTGACCATCAATTCCAAGCGATTTCAACGCGAACGAGTACATACTATGACTGCGTTTCAGACATGAAATACATACCAACATTCAAATGATTTACATGCACTTGTTGTTCAGCCTGTGTATCATATTCAAGCAGACAGATTAGATGTAGACAGTTGGACAGACTTGGAGCCTGGTTCTCTGTCAGACTTTCTCTCTCCCCCCCCCCCCCATCGGCATCTCCGCTCAGACCACCTCCGCCCGGTTCTCGGGGGTTCTAGTCACATCCCAAGGCGGTCCGTTCTCCCTGAAATTGTAAATTTTAATAAATGACTGCGTTTCCAACATGAAATACATACCAACATTCAAATGATTTACATGCACTTGTTGCTCAGCCTGTGTACCATATTCAGGAAGATGTAGACAGTTGGGCAGATTTAGACCTGTTAGGTTAGTGGTTCTCCTCCAGAATGTCTCGGCGAGTATGAATAGTAGAAATTGGGCAGGATAGAGTGAATGATTGACATAGAAGTTTCACCTCGGCTCCGGAGACAACTGTCCCAAGTGAACTATCTCAACTGAACAGTTAGTCACCACATTTCTCCAACTCTTATATTATCTAATGACTATACGTCTGGAGAGAGTATTGCGTACACCTGGTCAGTGCACTCTTGTTCACCCAAACGTACTTACGGTATACGTAAAACTGCATACTATAATTCTTGATTTGTCAACTGTAACTTAAGCTGATTTAACGGTCACTAGTCAACAGCTAAAATTTCATCATTGCTAATATTTGATCTCTAATACTTGGGACAGTAATGTTTGTTCCCAACGTTAAAATTAAGTGCCGTGACCTACTCCATTTTCCCCAACCGCTATATTTCCCTGCCGCTATATTAAAGTGATTTACAGGTAATTGTCAGTACATTGTATCGTTTGAGAAAGTCTTAGTGCGTATAAGCGATGTGGTGCATTCCCAACATTTCATTCAAACACGTTTACCAAGTGAAAAAGACGAAATCTAGCTCTATGTTCACTATGTTCTTCTAGTTCTAGTGCTATCTACCTATAAAACCGTGTATGTATCTAATGTCCTTTTGCAACGACGAGGAAATGCATTCCTTTGTCAAAACGTCTTGGAAATTGAACTACATCCGCTTGTGGACTTAAGATCGGAAGGTACTCATTGCCTGAAGTTGAAGTTTTCTCTCTCGACAGACTCAATTAAACGTGTCTAATCCACGTTTTTGAGTTTCAGCCGAAGTAAGCCCCTGCCATAAATAACAAGAATGGCCAACCGACAGAGACAACGCTTGACTAATGTGGTGGCATTCCAACAATTGATTTCCTTTTGATTTGACGGAGAAAGCTACACCCAATTCATTTTGTTCCTATTTGAGGTCAATACCCGTGACAGGGCTGACGCCTTCTTCCTACCACGCCATATCGGAGGCCAGTCTAGCAATCAGCTTCAAGGCTCAATAGTTTGTCAGGCAATTAGCGATGTTTCAGAGAAAGGAACGGACAGGGGGATATACGGAAAGACCCACCCAGCTCATTAAAATTAAACGTTGAGTTTCGAATGCGACTTGAAGATGAAATACATCCAGACACTGGCATTTTCAACGTCATATTGGTATAATGCAGATATAAACTGTACAATTACAAGTACTTGTTAAGCATATTCACTAGTAAAATGAGTACAGTGGTTAGTAATACACTACTGTTCAAAGCTTTAATCTGTTAACAGTGATAAATACAGGAAGTCTACTCTAACTTTTATCTCTCAGATGCTCCTTGTCAGCGTAGACTCCTCCCCCCGATAAAGGCTAAGGTTTTGCAGGTTTTTGCTAGGATCAGTAGGGTAGCCGGAAACACAGCATTTTTCCCTAGGTCGAACGTCTTCCACAACACTGAGGAACTCTCTCGCTTTTGTTATTTTGCTTTGAATATATGAGTGTGCACGTGTCCCAAGCGTCCACATCTATAAACAAAAATGATTCTGTTTGTCTTTCATTTTGCGCTTGGATGCTTCTAGAAACCTTTCAAAAATATTCTTAATATCATTGTAAACTTGAACCTCTACATACACTAATGTAATCGACAGCGCTCAAAAGTGAATTTTATATTTTACATATGGTTCGACATGTAAGGTAAAACAAATAAGCAATAGCAAATAATTTGAATACATCCGTATTGATTACAATAGTTCTTATCATCATTGTTAGGCATGAATATGAAATGACCTTCATTTTCATTTATTTTTATCTTTGTTTTTCAACTGACGTATACGGTACGTTTTCAACATTTTGTACTTGTATTGCTTTTTTCGTGATTATTAGATAGTTTATTTGCAGATTATGAATATGTCTTAATGAATGGACTGTTTGAATTAGCTATAATTCAGACTGTTGATAAAGTTCTTTTGATTTATTTTGATGCATGCTTGGATTGAAGACAAGAATAGATAACATGACAAATATCCTATCATAAACCTCATATCGACGAATAATCTTTTATCCTCGGGGTTGTAATATCAAGCACGTCTTCAGTACCAAGAGAGGGATATTGATCTTGAAGATTCGCAACTTCTTAGCTCCCAGGGACTTCAGATCTGCTCCCCGATGAGCACGCTACGCTGTAGTATTTGATGCCAAACTATGAGCAACTGCTAAGATAAGAACAAGTGACAGTCAGATATTTGAGACATACGTACCTTAGATGGTTAGTTAGTGCGCCACAATACAGGGTTATGAATCAAAGTTTTTAAAAAGCACCATTTGATATCCTTATAATTGATACGTTCCATCAGGATGGTCTTCATTTATCTTCCATGGATACGGGCACTGTACCATGTTCCTTCCCTCGTGGTTACGGTGGAGGGTGGATCTGACCCTAAAGACTGGCAGTAAATTGTGCATGTCGGCTGCTTTTCTGATGATTCAGCCGTCCTTACCAGTAATCCATATCTTAACTAACCCATATCTTAGGTTCTTGAAAAAGCAAGACAATTAGATAACAAAGAGTGTTTGAAAAAAGACAAGTAGTTTTGATACCGATAAAACAGAATGTCTTAAGTAACCAACATTAAAGGTTCCTGAAAATCGCAAGATAATTAAAAAAGAGTGTTTAAAAAAAAGACCAGTAGTTTTGATACTTATGAAAAAGAATGTCTTAACTAACCCATATCTAAAGTTCCTGGATGACGCAAAAAAATCAACAAACAGTGTTTGATAAAAGGAAAGTAGTTTAGATAGAGTTTAAAAATATATAAATAACGCATATCCCAGATTTCTCTTAAGCACAATTCAATTTAAAAAAAGAATGTTGAAAAAAAAGGGTTTTGATACTGATGAAAGAAGCAGAATTCCCCGTGTGTATCTCGTCCCACCACATCATCCGGTGTTATTACAACCTAGTCGTTGTGTGCGGCGGTGATTCATCATCGTTGGAATGTGATTTCCTCCACCGTCCCTGAGCACAAACGGACGAGACGAGCTAGTACAAGCAGCGAGAGACTTAAACCTATCCATTATAGAGTCAAAGCAGCTTGACAGGATAAGTTTATTTGTCAAAACATCTTCCTTTAAACGACGTATTTCTACGTACACAGACGCAGCATCCGTGGGTGTCATCCTCTGCTAACTATCACAGGTAACAGGATGTCGCTTAACTGATTACTTGCCTGAAGACATCACAGTGTGACGTTTATCTTCCTCGACAGGATGCCTCGCTCGGGGGCACGTATCAAGAAAGATGCTTATTAATGGAAAATTATCGTGTCCCTCGATGGTTTGTATGGGGACCACCTGTGCTGTTGTTTCCCTACAAAACTGGGAGGGAGAGTTATGGTACTGAGGAGGATTTGCCTTTGATGCCTTCTCCCTGTCCCCGCATCAGACTGTGATGGTGATTACGCCCACAAGGCAGTGCGTTACCTTGATCCAAGATGACTGCCGAAGAGGTGTTACTGACAGATGTAACTGCTAAATATGTCACATCATTTGCAAAATGATCTTTTTCACTTTGCTGAATAGATATACTTCATGTGCAATATTTTTTTTAATTGATTTATAGCAAATGATCTGTATGATTACGTCTCGATTATGTAAGAGATTGCTCAGGAAAACCAATGTTGATTGGAAATGGTCGATTATGGTGATCACTCTGACTCTTAAAACCGGTGCAATGGCCAAAGAAGTAGACTGGTCGCCTTGCATTCGGTAGGTCGTTAGTTCGATTCCCGGCCGAGTCATGCCAAAAGGAATGTTTAAAAAAGGGCACATGCTGCATTCTCTGCTTAGCATTCAGCATTTCAGAAAGAGTATGATAGTTGGTCACACACTACTACTAGTTGACGATCCCAAAGTTATGTGGCCCAAGGGCTATTGAGATATGCACAGCCCTAAGCCCCACCTGACGAGACGAGGAGTTTAACTTCAAGTTGACTGACTCTAATCTAAAGAAATGTCCTGATTAGAGAACAGATCTCCCAAGTATCTAATTTGCCATGAACCATCTGGGTCTTCGATGATTATATTACCTCAACAACCAACCAAATGAAAGATTTTGAACCGTACGGGGAACAACGTTACATGTATGTATGTGGCAATTTATCCAACTAGAAACACAGAAAACAAATACCTTGTATGAATTTCTTCTGCTTTTGGTCGAAGATGAATTGCTTCCTCCACCTAAAACTGCCACCCTCTGTGTAGTAGCTTTAATTCCAAATTGGAAACGTGTATATGTCAAATTCATTTCAGATGGAATACTGGCAGAGTAGAATTCAAACTGTAAGTAACTTGCTATGACACATCTAGTGAACGAACAAAGAGTGAACTTAGAGTGAAAGAAAACGAAAGGATAAGGAGAGAGACAATAGGGGACGCATCGATAGAATCTGCCAAGATCAGGTGGTGCAAAAACCTTTTCAGTTCTATACGTACCCTATGGTCGAGACAATGCTCAAACATAGCTTCAAGTCCTAGGGTCAGGATATCTCGGTTGGGGCTATACCGTCTTTAGGAAGGGACGTAAAATGTGAGTCCCGTATCTTAGGTTCCTCTAGCATGTAAAAGGGAAGGGCTAGCAACCCCTCCCTGTACAAATACACCCTGCTACTAAAACAAGACGGAAACTTGCTGCCGTCTGTATCACTTGGCACTACAAGGGTCTAAACGAATAAAGATTCTGCACTAACAACCGTCGTCGATTCTGTCTAAGTTTGGGCTTCACGGCATCTATTCATCATAAAACTGCTGATCATCACCGGATGAAGTGACCCGGGGTCATCTCCTAGGAGACCATCGAACAGCCTATGGCGGTGTGGTTGATGGATGAAGACATGTCGATCTCCGGTACAAGGGTTTGATGTTACAGATCGATCGTGAGAAGACAGTATGAACATCGGTTTTTCCATCATATCCATCAGCCTTGCTCCTTGAGGAAACTATTGACAGGCCTGACGAATGATTGTACGCACACCCCCGCTTCATGTGCGTTGTTGTGCCGTGTAAGCCGTGCTGTACGAAGGATTTGGTTTTTCTAGAACAGCAACAGGTTAAGAGGACAGGGGGTTTTCAGGACGTCATGATACCAGTGCAGCATTTACTGTTATCACTGATCATTATTTATCTACTCATTCATGTTCAAGCTCATTCGAATTCTCTTTTGGCTAACCGTCATTTTATCAAAACCCCAATCTTATTAAAGCTATTTTACATCCGAACTTATGAATTCTTGGAACGTAAGTGCAACAATATGAGACCTAATATGTTAATCACTGATAGTTGGGGAGGTATGTCCCTATATAGATCAACTGGTAACAGCTTCAAAGTGTTCAGCTTCTGGTTCCGATTAGTTTCTATAACTTGCTAACTGAGAGATCCCGGTTCAATCATGGGTCAGGACATGTCGGTTTCCGCGGCATCACCCGTCTTTCGGGAGGGACGCAAAATGGGGGGGCTCGTATTCGAAGAGATGCTCGAGCAGGTTAAATAGGAAGGGCTAGAGACCACTCCCTGTAAAAATATACCCTGCTACTGAAACAGCAAGGAAGCTTGCTGCCCTATGTGCCAATTGGCACAACAAGGCTCAACGAACGAACGATACTTGTTGAGACGAACTTTGATTGCCGAAACCAACTGTAGACCGATTGTCTCATTTTCATCTTAAACGTCTTCACAACAAAGCTTTGCTATCCTGAGTTCAATGATTCTAATGTTGCCAAAAGCTAGCAAACAGCGTTTTGTCGCAGCTTTAAGTGTCCGCTACTGTATCAACCATGCTCTAATGACCAGCGACAAGTATATGGACAGCCCCGGCTCCTGTATTCCCACCTTAAGCGCTAGCACTTCAAAACGTCCAATACTATTGATGTTTTATCCCCGACCTGGACCCGGATCGTTTGTAACGCGGCGGAAACTCCGGTAAAAAGATATTATCTCGGCCACAAATAGGCCCGGGGGACGGGACCTCTGACTCTACTCTCCGATGAAAGCCTCTATTATGTGTCAAAAGGGATCAAGGGATTGGAAAAGAACGCGGAGGGATTCTTAAGTATACCAGAGAAATCTCAAGACTTTGGAGGCGGTCTCTCTTCTTCCACACCATTCCTAACTGTCCTAAAGGACATGATCTTTGCTGCTGGTTGTTTGAAAGAGTCTTACACTTCATCATACATTTCATCACGTTGGGTGACGTTTATTGACGTCTTTATTTACGTTGTTCAGTTCATGAGGAATATTTTTAGATGAACATAGCCGATAAAGGTCTCCACTACCCGTCTAATCTTCAGCAGGGTTACAGCTAGGTCATCAATCTCAATATTCTTAGGGAAGATTAAGGTTAGGTTCGGTCAAAGTGTTCACGTAAATGTAAACTTTTATATGAAGCAACCTGAAGATGAGAATTAATCAACTGCTCTATTTTCAACCCTCGGAGATCGTTGGCGTTTTTTTGATGTTGAAAACTTTACGTCGCACTTGATTTGAGGTTGGATGAACATAAAGCAATCAAAAATCATAACTAGATAAGTCGACAATGCTTTTATACATCTATTCATGTACCAAAAATGTTGTTTTGCATTGTTTGCAATTAGCCTTCAGAATTTGCAATAAAGTTATTATCATCCATATTGATTTCTGTTGCAATTCACTCGTGTTCGCACACTGTTCACTTGAGACTTTATTTGCTTATTTGTTTATTTATTGACATTATAGGGTGTCATAATGAAAATCATACGACTTAGATATACATTGGACAAGGTTTCATATAATCGTATAATGTTCAGACTTAGATAAGTACTTTAATATTCCTTTATAACAGAAACGTGCGGAACATGAAGCTCTTGCAATCTGCGCCCCACCTTCCCCATGCAGCCAACGTCTAGGCCATTCACAAGTGACGTCCACATTGATTTGTTGTTTGTTTGTTTGTTGACACTATAGGGGTGTCATAATTGAAATCATACTACGTAGATGCAAGGTCAATATTTTCTTTAATAATTGTAAAATTGATGTTTGGACTTGAATGAAAATAAACATCTTAATACTTCTTTATACCAGAAACTGTGTGTGCGGAACATGAAGCTCTTGCAATCTGCGCCACACAGCCAACGTCTAAGCCATTCACAATTGACGTCCACATCACGGATATATCAGATAAGCTCTTCCTTTGTTCAGACACACGGTACATTGTTCCTTTGCATTAAAGGAGTTTGAACGTCCTTATCTAAGTAAATAGAGCCATTTATAAAGCCTGGCTTTATAACAGAAAAGTTGTGTATAGAATATAAAGCTGGTTCGAATTGTGTCCCACCGTAGTACCTCATATGCAGCCAACGTCTAAGCCATTCACAATTGACGTCCACATCACGGAAATATCAAATAAGCTCTCCCTTTGTGAGACACATGGTTCTTTGTCCCGTAAGGTCTAAGTTCAGCTCATGCAATCTGCGCAATAATCTGCAGATATAACAAATGTCGAGCGCGGCGCTGATTAGATCGCAATATGGAGGTGACCTTTGCCCTGCGCGCACTCCGCCATTTTGTTTGCCCATATAAGCCGAGAAAACGTCGTTATTTCTTATAAGGTGAAGGTGGGAGATTTATAGACGGCACCTGGGTTTGTAAGGAAGGCAGAGCTCCGTGTAGCGCTTAAGATTGGGAAATAAGGGATTTGGAATTCGAAATAAGGAAGTGGTGTTGGATCTTTAAGAATCAAGAATTTTACGTCTGTCATGCTGTAATTACGAACAAATTAGTTTGTAGTGATGCATTTAAACTCAAGTTAGTATACAGGGATTATAAGTTTCGTCTATCAAATTTTGCATAGCTATAATGCAAATAACACAGGGGTGGTTAGAATTTTGATACCGTTAGAATTTTTCAGTACATGTGAATCATACAGCGAATTCCATACTATTCGCCGCTTTGTGGAAAGATAGAAAGCTGGTACTTAATGACTGATTGCTATAACCTGTCTTCATGGGAAATAACTAGGACACGATTGCGAAGTTACCAGCTGCGTCGTTTGAACTTTGTTATCATGATATTGAGATATATAGAAGGTCAGGGCGCCCATCTGAAATTGCACTGATCAATTTCAAGATATTTGCAGCTAGTATACTCAGTGTCCAGTTACCTGAATTGGGTACGTATAACACAACAATAATGAGGACACGGAGAAAATGATTGACCCCGAAACCTTTCGTTAAGTCAACTGAACGATATTGTTGGGGTTTGTCAAAGGCACCCAAAGCATTTTATGAGGCTTGAAAACTGTGAATATTCTAGTTGCTGTAATCTTTATGAAATTGACATTTGATGCCACTGTTTACCACATTTACGTGAGGATGTCCTATCAAAAGTGCTCAAAGCGGCACAAAAGAAGGCGACATAGACAGAAGTAGCCCTCGGACGGCTAACGATTGTGTGTTACTACAGACATTGACATCGTCTGAGAAGCTTTGTAGAAACATGGGAAGGCCCAAAAGCTGTAGGACAACACAGTCAACACCCCACTGTATATACTAGTAATATAAATGAACACACGCTTTGGAAGTTTTCAAGGGTATGCGTTCTCTCCTCGCTCGATGAGGAAAGTTCCAACAACTTAATTGGTTGGAGACAGTGGTATTATATCCGTAGACACCCAATTACAACCGCTGGCATCAATTTCGATTTTGTATAATTGAACTAGGCAAACATCAGTGTCTAGTCCGGCAAGCCCTGTCAGAACTTTTCCAATAGATTGACCATGGCGAGCTAAAGCGGTGCATCACTTATACCACTGTTTCGTCATTCGCTTGCCATCTAATCTAACCGTTGGTTGCCAAACGCTCGGGTGCGAGCTAGTCTACCAAAGAGCCGTTGGAGACATCGGTGGCCTAGCTGATTTTACGGGCTGCTGGCGGTTGTAAGTGCTCTGTGAGTGGGGATTTGGGAGCGCCAATTGTGTTGATCAATCTTCTGACTCCACAACTCAATCCCGGTGATAAGTGTGGCGGGTTTCTAGTTAACAAGAACAACAAAATGCTTAACTCATTGCGTACCCCCCCACAGTTTGTAGACAAAATAATCCGTGTGTATTCTAATCGTCCACAAAGTTTATGTCTTTGCTACACTGCAACGTAGTGTTTGAAAAATAGGATCCTCGGCGAATATGGTGGAGACAGACACCGGGAGTCTGCCCTATCTAGCACATTATTTTCCTTCTTTTACATCTGTAGCAGTTACTACAGAGTGTCTTCTAACAGAAAGATTAACAACTAAGCATTCCTCAAAATAAGTCATTAAAACATTTGGTAAAGAAGTTGGTCTGAAGGGGACTGGGGACAGTCTTGCACAGACTTGTACAGTCATGGCTAGTCATACACGTGGCGTGTGCATTTTTAAGATGAAGAAATTTTTAGTGTTACACCTCCAAAACACATGGGTCTATACTGTTGCCAGAAATTAGTGCGAACAGCATCTACTACTTACACAAAATTGTACACATTTGTAAGCTTAGAATAATTTTTTAACATGTCCTGAGTGAAATCAAGAGCCAAATTGCGAAATGTAAATTCCATGGCAGCAACAAATACGATTATTCTATTCTGTATTTTGTTTGCGGGTTTTGTATCTAGCCCGCCAGGACCACCATTTCCTCATCTGGGTGCATGTTGTGTAACGTAGAATACATCTCTAAATCCCTTGACGAACGATCACCGTGCCCTGACGTTATCATGCCTGGCATCAACTATACGGCATATTACAGTGTCACACGCCAGAGAGCCCAGATAGATAGGAGAGACCACACGATTCTTATGATGTCCCGTTAATACTGCGCACCAAATCCTGCAGGGCCGCACTGGCTGTACGGAGCAATTGGTCATCCCTTGATACCGTTATTACCTATCATCTTGTGGGTCAGAAAGCTCTCATTCTTCGGTGGAAAAAACACAAAATCATTCGATCGGCGCCTTCGGAAATTGCAGTCAAGTGCTGCAGAAACGCACGAGTAAAGCCATCGCGCGAACGATGTGATTTATACGCTGTCAGCAGGTGGTAATTCTCTGTTCAATCACTGTCGCATCTGGACGGCAAATGATGATGTTTGCACCAAATGTGTGATTATTGTAAGGGGCTGGACAAACTTTCTGACACCGTTAGACAAAGTTTGCATGTAGCGTTGAATGGCCGAGTGGGTTTGCTGGCGGACACGAGATCGAGAGATCATGGGTTCGATTCCTGGCGTTCCTGGCTAGGCGTTGTGTCCTTGGGAAAGGCAATTTATGCTTAGGTTACATTCCCAAGCCGGGCCCCGGCCGGGGTGTCGGCGAAAACGAAAAATAAAAAATGCATATCAAGAAAATACACAATTTGTAGTTAGGAGTAATTTTTAACGTTTTTTTGTCTTTTGTTGTCTTTTATATCATATTTTTCGTTCCCGCAAGCTGCCCGACCGGGCCCCGGATTGGAAATGTGACCTAAGCATAACACGGCTTCCCTTGCTCCTTCCAGGTGTAAAAATGGGTACCTGACTTCAATTGGGGAGGTACATGTAAAAGGCGGTGGAAAAAGAGGGATTGTCTTCCAACATCGTGCCCTAGACACAGTGGGCACGTGCACAGACCCACTGCCCTTACCGCATCAACAAGGCAATGAGACTACGTCTAGCTACCTAGTGGTACATTATACAAAGTTTAGGAATAGTTTGACCCGGTGAAACTTCTGTATTCTGAGGGCAGCTTGTGTCTCTACCAGAGCGTGAAATAAACGGCCAAACCTGTGATTGATTTTGCTGCCAGGAGGTTACAATTGTGTACTTAATTGTTGAACAAGTGTTATTTGAAATTAAGAGCTATCTGCCAATTTCTCTGATTGTGACGAATTATACCGCGATCGATTTTCGAATATTCGGCGCCGTTTGGGAGTCAAGTAACCGAGACGGTTTCGCTTTTATGTGCCTTGTATGGTTGGTAGGATTAATCCAATAAGGACAACAGACAAGCCACTTCATTTCTGTGTGATATAACTTATGCGTCATCACTTCGAATTCCACTAACGAGTACGTCTCATATTAGAGAGCGGCATATTGAGAGTTTTCGATATGGGGGCATCAGTTTTCAAATGAGTGGTTATAGGTCTTGAATGTGTTGAGAAAATGGTGCATATAACGTTATATATTGTTTGTTCCATTTAATGTCAGAGATATAAGCTTTGGCACATTGCATGACATACTATATCAATTATACTTCATATGCCAAGAATGCAGTGTCTTAATTTTGTTTATCTTATGGCCTAACCATTAGCACTTAACTGCACACGACTGTACAGGACTCCTCAAATAACATCATCGACCAAAACGGCCCACGATTTCCGCCGACATTGCTGCCTCTTCCACCACCACCACACCACCCCTTTCTCATCCCGATGTTTTGTAACACAGAATGTACCCCCAGAGCCATTGACGTCACTCGCTGCAGATTATCATCCGCGGTAATCCATGATTAGCGTACCACAGTAAGACGTTTTAAGCCGGCTTAATCTTTGACGAACCACCGAGAAGAACTTATATCCAACGTGAAGCCTGTTGCTTATCCATGCAATTATGTCACATAATTTAATGGTCCATGACTCCATGTTGTGAATGTTGGCTTTATTTTTTTACCATTATTACTCGCTGTTGCTGAGCGAAAATGTGTGCATCATCTCACTGGACTGCGCCAAATTGCGCCAGGTATTTGCGCCAACTTTGCGAATTTGGGTCGATTTTCCCTTGCGGTCCAAATGACGTACGTGTGGCGCACGGGTACGATACGTTAACTCAGAGTTACAATCAGCCCGGGACCCGGTAACGAATAGACGCCGTAAGGTAATCGTGAGAACACCGGGAGGTGCCCCTACGGTATCCGACAGTCCACCGGGACGAATTTGTGGCTTCGGGGCCCGGCCGGGGCTACACTCCTGCGGTCTCCGGCGCAAATGTGACTGTAGCTGCATAACTAAGTCATGACAATAACTATAAGTGAGTTATGGAGCAATTTTCTCTTTTAGCGTCCTCCTTGGATGTCGATTGCTAAGCAGCTAATGCTACGGTCACATTTGCGCAGGTGCCCGTTGGGGATGTAGCCCCGGCCGGGCCCAAAACCCACACATTTGCCATGGTGGACTGGCGGCTTTATAGGGGGTGGACCCCTCTGTGTTCTCATGGTTAGCTTACGGCGATTATTTGTAACCGGGTTGATTTTAACGAGTTTCAAAAAATTCCCGGGGCCTTGCCCCGAAATAGCCCAGTAGCCAAAGGGTGCCCAACGGGGCCACGTAGGGCTCACGCCCGTAGTTGACAATAGATGTCTTGCATGTGATTAGCATATCTTTTGTGAAACATTTATTCCGGTCTTAATCTGGAATGGTTCAAGTGAAACGATTCACGATTGCATTTTTCTGACAGCAAAATATGATAAACACCCCTCCCCGGACGAAGAACATTAGTTACTGTACTAAAATAACAGTAGCTAATTGAACTATTAACATATAAACTTGTCCTGAGCCTACTGAACACGATGGCAAGACATCCTAAATTGTCTTGAACCTCATTTAACATATCTATTCAGAGTTTTGGTATAAAACCTGGTTTCCCGGTCCTTCCCTTAGTCACTGAGGAAAGATGCTGTCTAAAACGTCTCACTGTTTCAAAATTTCATCCAGTTGCTTGAGTAATTATTTTTTGGCGTATATCATAACTTTATCAAGCCAACGTGGTAGACATGAGACAAACCACATCCCAAGTATGACATAGCTGCTTTATTTATGAAGCATCGTATCAACAAAAGAGTTTGTCAAAAATGATAAACAACTTCTAATTAAGTTCAAACTTTATCTAATGACGTGAAGTACTCAGCTAGAAAGTTTACGTTCAGCACGAGGGTCAAAACATGATAAAGGACCAGTCCTAAGGTGATTTGGACATTTGCTACACACTTGAATTGAATTTCTTACCATGATACATGAGTTGGCATCAGTTTCTAAGCACATGGGTTCCCATCGAACATCAGCCTACAAGAGAGGCAAAGAATTATTGCCATTATCACGACGGCATTGTCTTGATGGCATGGTATATTCTCACAACACAGTCCACCTCCTCTCCTAGATCCTGTACCCAAACAGATGCAATCGTCTTTAAGTGTAATGATTTCTTCTGTTTTAAGACAGTTCCTCCACATAATGTTGATCGTCCACACCTCTATTGCAACGGCGCCCCCATAAACCTAGTATTTACCCGCAGCCTTTCTAATGAACAGACCAAAGTGATATATTAAATCTACCTTTTCATCTCCGGCTCTAAACATGCCTTATACTTTAAGATAAGTCCTCCCGTCTTAACATCCCGTTCCCCGTCTTCTTTGATAAAGTTCACCTTGTAGGAGACGTCTTGAGGGGCGAAGATGCTGCAAGAAGCGTGGACGTCGTAATGTGTCTTATCGTCCACCAGGGGGAGGGCGACCCCGGCGCAGAACAGGTTCATTGGCACGATTGTCACCTTCGATTTGTGTGTGATTCGCGCTTTCGGGAGGGTGCATTTGGGCTGCCCGAAAGCGTCCAGATCGTTCACACAGGTGCATTCTGAGTTGGGAGTTCCCATATTGCAAGTAACATTGATGATGCAGGTTATAACCTGGAACAACTGAGATCCCTCTTGGAAGAGCTGAGAACTCTCCTGCTCCAGGTTCTGCTCATCTGCAGAGCGTTCACTCCGCCGGAGGGACATTCGTGATGAGAGTGACGTCATCTTCATGAGGACCCGGATCTCGGCGTCTGGTTCAGCACGTGTCCTTGAAATAGCGTGTGTCGCTTTGAAAACGTTTTTGCGATATTCATTCTGCACAATTTTACCGGAACTGTTAGTAGATATTGCTACGTTGTAACGACCATTCTTGTGGAGTAGGAGTTCGTTGGGCCTGACTGCGTGGCTCTCTACAGCAGGGTTGACTCCAGGAGCCGGGATAGGCTTGGTCGTTCCCACTGATCTGGACACGACCAGTACAACAACGCACAGGACCAGGTACTGCATGACGACTGTTACAGGGACCATCTGGCTCATGGTTAGTCCACTACAGATGACCAGGTGCCTCCGTCTGAAAACAAGATGTCTCTAGACGAACTCTGGAGAGAAAAAAATAAAGAGTTTAGATTGCTTTTGTTAAATTACACGCAGCTGATATGCACATCCGAGATTTTTAGATCACCCTTTTGACGAGGCTATGAAGATATCTTTGATACCGTAGCCGAAGCCAATTCTATAGCCAAACATCATATCAAATGTCAGGGCAAACACAGACTATGATCTAATTAATCATAGTGATTAACAATACACTAAAATGCTTATCTGAAAACAACAAAGTTGATATCCTTACTTTCCATTTCTATTGCTTTTCTACATTACGTAGATGAAGTCTGATTACTAGAAAACATACTAGATATTTCAATTGCACAGATAAAATGTCTACATCTAGACTGTACTGGATATTTGTGACGATTTGGAAATTTGGAAGTAGTTATTGCTATAATGTCTGTATAGAGTTTTCAAGGACATTGTCAGCAAGCCGAGGACCTGGCAATATACATAATCATACGTGCCGCTGTTCCCCCAATGGCACACCATACATCTCTGTGATATTCTGTTGATTTAGATCCCAAGGAGCTTGTTTTAAAAGGTTTTACCCGTCAACAGCCCAGATTGTAACAGCTGCTACATAAACATACCGCCATTCTGGACGCAAAATGCCTGGGAAGTCTGGGGTTAGGCTGAGTGGGCATTCATCACCTTGATTGCGGAGGGTCCTTGGGGACTTTTTGCAGGTGTACTCTGGGACACATGACGGTGATATTGAGTAGTTCTTGAAACATGGGGATATCAACAACACCCTGAAGCATCAATGGGTATGACAGTACCGTGGCAAATGTATATCATGTCGAAACACTTGTCGCGTTTTGAGGTACGCTGACGTTGAATGCCATTATGGTTGTCAAGTTTAAACCTTGTTGAGAGGAGACCACGATGTGTTTAGAATATCACAGTACTAGTAAAAAAAATTCTGAACTGTAAGAAGAGATTTTAGTGCATCAATTGGGATGAGTATACATGACGTTAGAGCATGAAAAGACTTATATGTCTCATATATTAAACTCCATTCGCCCTACTTTGGCGTCATGTTGCCTAGGGTGACTTATCTGGTCGTCCTGGAGTCTCATCAGTCATTCCCTGACACGGAAACCCACAAGAGAAAAGAATAACTCAAGTCAGCAATTTCACCAAAAACCTGCCGCAGTGCTGGCAGCTAGATCACAAACTTAAGATAGAAGATAAAAGAGCTCTTATAAGATTCAAATTTTGACCAGGAGGGTCAATTCTGGTTGCTTGTTATAACGTTTTATCCTTGATGTACAAGATCATCTTATTGTCTGCCTGATTGTGTATGTAGGATAACTGGAGAGGAATAACCCAAGTCATTTCACTTCGTGTCAGCAACTTATGTCGTTACATGTTCAAGTACAGGGGTTGATAAGGAAAGGATTCTGCTTATATTTAGATCGTAACTTCGTCAATGAAAACTTCAAAAAATTAAGAAGAGGGTTTTTGTGTGGGTAGATTTTATTTCGAAAAGTAGTACGCTTGTGTGGCCTTTCAAGTCAACGGTAGATTACTTTCTACTATATAACGGTTTAGGGTCATATAGAGCGAGCTCGTTAAAAGGGAAACGACAGTCTTGGTTTTACCCTTAGCTTGTTCAAGATTCCGATCTTTCCTTCTCATACTCTGTGCTTGGCCAGAAAAGAATACCCTCGAGGGGCGATGGGAATAAATTGGATTTGCACTAAGCCTCGGTGGCGCGTTCTTCCACTTTGAGGTCTTCAATCTTTCGGTAGTATCGGCAATGCCCTCGGGAGGAATTCCTATTGAATCGCAGTCTGGGGATGTGATATGATTCTTTCATGATATACCACGGTGTCTGTTCCGAGGGGACGTATGGGCGCTCTCCTCCGCACGCTGCCCCGAAATGTCAGAGATGGAGAAGGGCCGCGAGGCCACGCAAACAATGAGGAGTGCACGCGCGTTTGGTTCGACAGTCTGAGTTCCAAAGGCCAAGAGGGCCTAATGGTCCATGCCAAGATGGCTACCCGTTATTAGACGGTATATTTCTTGGCTGAAGACTTATGTTGACTGAGGTAAAACATACAGGTCCAGAACAAACGGTGAACGCTACATAGCTAGATGTTATATAATGATTAAACCAACTCGAAACCAACGCTATATCAAAATGTATTCTAGCCCTTATTGTATTGTATTAGTGATTAGGATGCTATATCAAACTGTATGCTAGCCCTTATTGTATTGTATGATTAATTAGGATGTTAAATTTTATTCTATACTTCTACTTTGTATTATGTTTACGAATTCTTGCCATACTTTGTACCATGTACAATTGTCGTGCAATAAAGTTCTTCTTTATAAAATGGTAAGTTGCGTTAAGTATTTTTTTCAAATTAACACATGACATTACGCGATAGTACATTGAACCCCAAACTTTCCTTGTTCAAGAAATGACAAATGAAATGACACAACCTTGGATTACATGGTGACACATGGTCTGAACAGTAACTGGCTGTTGGGATCTGAGCAGGGATATCATCAAAATAGTAATGCAAACATGTCGTTCAAAGATCGTCGTTTTTCCATATTTGTTGTGTATCGATCATTTTTATTTGATATTTCGTATAGATGTCAGACGTTTGATGACATAGTTGACTCAGGCCCCCATTCTATTAGACGGCGATGGTGATGCGACCTCGCTGCGACGTAACTTTGATTTGTGTGACCCTTGACATTAAAATAGGAATAAATAAAGTGCAAAATGTAGAAACACTGACTGAAAAGTCAACAAAACACACAAAGCGTGGAAATAAGTTTTTTTATCTATACAATTCGTTGAGTGCTCTTCAAGATTGCTCGGTCGCAGCGCGGTCACACGGAGGTTGCCGTCCTCGTGGAATTGGGTTGTTAATTCCCCCATTGACTTAGTGGAAGGCTACTGATGTACGAAACTACAATCTACGTATACTGCTTTCTGATTTAGACCAACCCTAAAATAAGAATTAATAAAGGTATATCCAGACTAGAAAAATGCTATTAGTCTTAGCAATGATGAATAAGCAGATTGCAAAACACTCGGAAATTAATAATTGGTAATCCCAAATAAGCAATATGGCTTTTCTAGGCACCTGAGAAACCAATCATTCTGATGACGTAGGTGAAGTAAAATCATCGTCTCCTTGAATTTTAAGAGTTTGATATTCATAGGTTTTGCGTCTTCTAATGTATTATTTTCTCACATTAGAAGATTTCGTGCTGTTTGCAACAAACGTAAAAAGCTGAGGAAGCATATACTTGTTTTTACATACATATATACATCGAATATCGTACCCTGGACGTACAATACTTTTCTTATTCAAAGAAGAGTCATATACATGAACAAAGACAAAGTGGCGGCCTCCTCAAGTTGTCAAACCATTACAAGTGACCACCTCTACATAAGGACCACCTGGCCAATATGATAACTTTTTGGTGGTCCCTTGGTGATAATTTTCTCTATGACACAGACATCAAGCATCGTGTCTATTGTGACCACCTGTCCACATAGACTAGATTTTATCGGTCCCCTGTCTTCTTTCGCAGTTTTACTAGTAGCACATATATATTTGTGGAGTTATATATTGCTTGTCTTTTAACTGAGCCGACAACATTACAATACCTGCGTTTTTTAGGACAAGTTTACCAACGATGACACAATACAACGCTATTTCTATGTCTTCAGTAACGAAGGATACGATAAATTTAAGATGCGATATTGCGGTGTTAAGAAATCGTTAAACTGCACAAAACGTGTAGGTGGAGAATCAAATAACATACCTCTAAGCTAGTACCAGATACAAACGCACACGACTGGACAAAGAGTTCGCAATTGCAACACTAGCCTTACTGTTTTCTTAAACATCCACTATATATGTCCAATAAGATTTCGATTTTCTATAATTAGAGGTCCGGCTCATCGTTCTAATTCCTATGAGCAATGAATATATAATTGCATTAGGCAAGACGGAGTTTATGTCTATCGGAAGAAGATAATCTCACTACAGAGGCTTGTCGTATGACATCAGATCGAAGGATATAAGTTGATTAGTAAGCCATCTTCAATGCAAATGAGCTTAGAAATGATTTTCCCTGCGTGTATGAACACCAGAAGTAATGAGGCTATTGAGATGATTAGTCTTTCAAACAAAATGAGTCAATACATCGCTAGAAAGTAGAGTCAATACTGGACAGCATCTAATGCTATACATTCTAGGTACGGTGCCTTCTACGCATCTATTGTGTACAAGTAGGTAAATATATCAAAGAATGTTTAGATATGAGAACTAGTAGTGTAAGTGATACTTAAAACTCGACATGTTGAAGTATCTATATACTTGTACTTAGGTTAATTATTTTGTATACCATTGTTTGTTGTTTGCATATATATTTGTAGAAGACCTTACGAAAGTCGCTGTAGTTTTGTCGTGTCAATTTAGATTTCTCTATATATGGTCATCAACGTGGTTGTCAAAGACCCGATGTTAATACCAAGCTCAAATATCTATAACAAGTATAGGACACATCGATCGCCTTTACATTTTAATTGAAACTATTGAAGTTTCAAGTTGACCTGACGATTGTTATAGTCGATAATTATCTTACAAACAGACAAAGAATAGAACATCGGAATCGCAGGAAATGTGTCGTTTACTCATACATCAATTCGTACTTTTACTTGTAAACTTTGAACGGGGATCATGATCAAACAAGGAACTTTGCACTTGAATTAAATTATAGAACAATGAAAATTGGGTTAATGTGCTTAACTAATATGCAGCCTTCCGTCACCTGTATCATCAGGTTGATAAATCACTGGTTTTATAAAAGAATTTGGTTGTGCAACCTTATGTGATAGCGACCGGTGCAATGGCCAAGTGAGTAGAGTGTTCGCCTTGCATTCGGTGGGTCGTGAGTTCGATCCCCTGTCGGCCAAGACCTTTCGTAATGGTACATACTACATCTCTGGGTATATCTCTCAGTCCTTATGAGAAAGAGTATCTATTAGTGTGTTGCCTAAATGCTATTAGAAAGGAGATGGACCTAGCCTTATGCACCATTTGGTGCGGGAAGGACTTTAACCACCAAACTAACCTTTTGTCATAAGTAAGACTATTTGTTGCCACTTGAATCGTTTGTAAAATAAACCTCTAATTTCTTATCCGAGGGTAACACTTTACTATCTAACTTCTACATCTACAGGTCTGGTCAATACTTTGCCAGAGGCAATTCCAAGCCTTGACAAAACCGTGTATCGGTAAAACGGTGTTTCATTAACGCCCCATTGGCTTCGTGTTAACACCGCAGTAATCCGCTGTTAATACCACCGTCGATTGCCCACCGGAAAATGGAAAATGTGCCTCACAAAGCACTTCCGATCCGATACTACCCGTAGTGAATTCTGTCACTCCTAAATGCAATACCCTTTACCTGTTCGAATCAATATTCGTTTATCCAGTTCACAGTCAATCACTTATTCAAGGAGTTTATCGCTGCGAACAACACACTATGTGATGATATCCTTGTAGCCTGTTTCTTTATGATGCTATCTAACATCTTCTTTGAGCAGATTACAGAAAGCATTCTTACAAGGGGTGGGCACCGGTACCGTGTACCGGTACAAAACCGGTATTTTCTTATGGACCGGTCAAAAAAAAAACGGTCCAGAAAAAATCAGTGGACCGGCCAATGGACCGATTAGAAAATTCACAGTACCAACTACCAGCATACTTGTGTCTCCCTCTCCAAAATACGATGTACTGCAACACTACTATAGGTACAGGTACAGGTACATGTACAGGTTCAGGTACAGGTACAGGTACATGTACAGGTACAGGTACAGGTCCGGACCTGGACCTGACCATCTGGACCTGGACCGGACCTGAATTTTCTGGACCGGTACCCACCCCTAATTCTTATCGTAAAAATATGATATACTTTTGTGCATTATTGGCCTTGAATCTGAACCGTGAGTTCTAAAACTACACCGTATTGAACATCACAAGATTTCTCGTTCAATTACAAAGCATTGTTAAATTATTTAATAGAAGTATGAATTTGTTAAAACTTGATAGTTGGCGTTCCGCAAAATTGACTATTCGCGAATTCTCTTCGACAAGAATGTGATGTGTTTGTAATACAGTGTGTATCTCCAACGCCTAAAGCTAATGAATGCTACAAGATTTCTTTCTACTTGATAAGAATATTACTGATTAAAATATGAAATACATTTGCGATCGTCACTCAGAATCGATTATTCGCATACTTTGTAATCTTCGACAAGAATCTTGTATGTTTCTGACACGGAGTGCAGCTCCTACAGCTAATGAATACTACAATGTTTTTTTTGAAAAAAGGATCGAAAGCATGATTACACTATTTGATAGAAATATGAAATTGGCAAAAATACATTTGCGGGCGTCATTCAAAATCGATTATTTGTATAATCTTTGACAAGAATCTGGTATGTTTCTGACACAGAGTACAGCTCCAACTCCCACTGCTAATGAATACGACCATATGTCATTCTCAAGTTGAAAGTATTGAAACGTGATTAAACTATTTAATAGAAGTATGAATTTGGAAAAATTCGATACTGATCGTCACGCATTCCCATACCATGTTTCGAGTTATCTCGACATGAATCTGGTATGTTTCTGACACAGAGTGCAGCTCCACCGCCTACATCTAATGACTACGTATACTACAAGATGTCTTTATCAAATAAAAAGTATTGAAAGCATAACTAAACTGTTCAGAAAAAATATCAATTGGCAAAAACACATTGATTTTTGTGGACGTCATTCTAAGTCCATTATTCGCATGCTTTGTAATCTTTGACAAGAATCTGGTACGTTTCTGACACAGTGTGCAGCTTCACCGCCTAAAACTAATGAATACTACAATATTTCTTCTTTATCAAAGAAAAAAGTATTAAAAATAACTAAACTATTCAGTAAGAATATTAGATTGGCAAATTTAACAGTCTCGGCCGTCATTCAGAATCGATTATTCGCATGTTTTGTAATCTTCGACAAGAATCTGGTATCTTTCTGACACAGAGTGCCGCTCCAACAGCTAATGAATACGACGACATTTCTTTCTCGAGTAAAAAAGTAGTCAAACATGACTACAATCGATAACAATTTGAATTTGGCAAAATTCAACAGTGAGCGTCACGTAAAATTGATTCATCTCATGCTATGTTTCGAGTTATCTCCAACAGGAATCTAGTTTGTCTCTAGCACACTGTGCGGCTCCAACGCCTACAGCATTGCCGGTGGCACCTGGTGGCAACAGCAGGCCATGGTCCCAACCGATCTAATTCATCACGAGATCTAAATCTGTGGAGGGCTGCCTCCGTTACGATCGACAGGGCTGTTAATGCCCATGCTGATGTAGCGGTAACCTCGCCTGGATTATTAATGTCATTTGTCACTTCTTTTCTCGATAAGAATCAAGTCGTTATGTAAGGATGGAAGTGGGTTTAATTTTGTTGAAAAAAACTATCCCTAGTATACCAACAGCAAAGGAGACCTACGTGTCGAACTCTGTGGCACAACCCACCTCTACTACCTAACATTAGTTTCTGTATTCAAACAACAGGAGCTAATTGACTCATTAGAATCAGCCTTGTCTTGACTTTGTATTCAAGTCATTGACATATCAATTGATAATTTTTGTTTAAAACTTGGTGCATCTCAGATCTTACTCCAGTCAGTGACGAAAGGTAGTGGATGCTACCTGAAACGTCTAACAATTTCCAACTCTATCCAGTTGCTTGAGGAATCGCTTCCTGGCGGAGTTCCCTGTAAAAATGTATATCTGCTCTTGTTGTCAAGTGTCAGTTAACAAAATATACTATGTTTCGATAATATTGATGTTCAGCTAACCCGCAGTCTGGTGCACTCTAAGTGTTCCCTTGCCACTAGTTTTATAGAGTTACGGTATAGGTCAGATCAGTATCTTACCTTAATGACAGGACGCGAAAGGATCGACAAAAGGTTTATGAGTATCTGCAACGACAGTCGTGTGTTTGTGATAAAATCAATCTAAATAAAGTAATGACACCTTTGAGCTTGATATTCAATGAAATGTGTTCATTTGATTAACAAACCATATAATTATTATCAATGGTTTTGGGAAATGGACGTTGTTTCCGTCTTATAAATGACAGCCGTTATGCATAGTACTATACTATAGTACATATCATACATTCAAGCACATATTGACATGTACATATACATGTATAGGACATTATATATGATAAATATATAGGAAAAGCCCCAACGTGTCTGAGGGATGTCCCTATAGCTCATCTGGTACAAGCTGCTGATTCCAATAAGCTACTTACAGGGATACTCTAGTTAAATCATGGGCAGGACATCTCGGTTGGGGCTGCACGCGTATTTCGGAAGGAACGTTCGCGTCCCGTCTTCGAGGAGCTACCTCGAACATGTTAAAGGGGAAAGACTAGCAATCCCTGCCTGTGAATATACCCTGCTACTGAAACAGCAACGTAACTTTTTGCCCTATGTGCCACTAGCCGTACGAACGAATTGACAGTGTCTATTCAAAACTTTCAACGGAGAGCTTTAAGTATTAAGGGTGGATAGCAGGAGTAGACATTGTGTCCCTGAGTTTTGCAGCGACTAATTGGGAAGTAATTTTCCAATAGACAACGACCCGACGAACCAATTTCGCAGATGTCTATCAACATGGAAACCAAAGCTAATGATGCATATGAATTATACACCACTTGCTGTTGAGAGTAAAGACGACATAACTGTTAATACTTCATGAACTGGTCACTTTAGGCAAAGAGTATTGAGAAACGAATTTAGCCCTCAAACACCCAATCGTCTGAACCCCAGGCGCATATTTTGAAGTGGCATTTGAACAGTTTGGATCGAAAAAAATCTACTACAATCTCCCCTAACTTCTACGGAGATTGGCACAATACTGCGAATGTCTATTGCCTTGTCCTCAATATGCATTCTTGAAAGCATGAATACTTCAACACCATGCAGATTGCTAACATTACAGCATTTTGTAGAAAATCATGGGATAAAACTGCAGTAAAAGTGAAGTTAGTACCATTAGTGCAAAGCATGTCCTTCTGATTTTTTGGATAAATTATGATAACGAGCAGGAATTATTCACACCTGAACATGTCTCTTTTATTTAAAAATAAAGTATGTACAATGATTACCAACAACTGAACAAAACATAATGGGGTCCGTTTCGAAAACGTTCACGCCATTTTTTCGAAAAGGCCATTTTAGTCACATAAATGTTGGGGTGTTTGAGGGTTAAGTCTCCCCCCATCTGATTTTCAAGTAAAACATGAAAAAACACTATATTTCTATAACATTTTACACATTTATACTTAGTACTGGACTTCCACTGGATGCCACCATTATTAGTGACCTGCTACAAATCGTGGCTGCCACTAACCGCCTTGTTATGCTCTGCTCGATAAGGAAAGTACTTTAGGAATCCTGTTAGATCCTTTGGCTCATCGAGGAAACGTAAAAGGACGTTAATGGGCAATCCTTGCGCACCTAAAGTGCATTCAACCGCACGCCAATCCCGGCAATACGACACTACGGCTTTGCCAAGAAGGCTTCTCTTATATCGTTTCCACATGGTTAGGTCTTAAAGTAATAGTTGAACACGATCCCTGTGATGCTTTATTCGCGGTGTTTAAACAGCCGGCAATGGGGAGTAATGTGGGCGTACGGGATTTAGATTTACGAACTACCGAGTAAGACTGGGGAGTCAATAGGCATCTCTCCAACACCTTGCGTACTCAGGACCATGTCGTGAAGGCAATTCCTTTTCGGCTATCAGCTAAGATATCTTGATCACAGATAAGATATGAATGATCAGTTACGGAAGTATTGCATTTTTGCAAACACGATTAGAAAGAGAGTTGGTATACCTGTTGTTGAACTCGGCGATGATGTTAGCATCGGATGAGATACCGCTGTGTGCAAGCCTTGTCTCTCGGGTCCGTTGCTTCTGGTAGCCGCAGGAACATCAACAACGGCTCCCGCTCTCATGTTCCCCGGGAATCTCTCCCTCCTGCAGCGCCCGTCTCCACTCGATGCCCGCTGGAAGGAATAAGAGTTCGATACATGGATCCCGCGGCATTAATTTCATTGAGTCCAATATTCCCTTCGCAGATCGGTATTAACCGAATTACTTCTCCGGCGAGTAAGCCGTTTTTTCATACGTGACAATTTCCCGGTGGACTAGGCTTTAAGTCCACGAGATTGGAATTATAGGGAGAGGCTAACTCCCCGCTTTGCCAGGCGATATTTATCGGCCTTTACCTTGGAAGGTGACAGGAATACAGCTGATTCTGTCACGCCAGGGACTATTTCAAAAGGGTATGATACAGTCGATCATACACTGCGTGGTTTCACTGTTGTTATCTTCACAAAGTGAAAAAAAGGTTCTCTTATACAGTGATATGTGAACCCCTGGGAACACCCCCTGTTCGTTAATGGAGAGGGTTGGGGTAAATTACTGTGGGCAACCGAGCGTGATGATAACAAAGAGATGTGTCGGGGTGTATTGGACATTCCGAGAAACAGATACCAGTTGCTCGTACTCAGTTTCCCGATAACATTAGTGTATTGAGCTGGTCTATTGAAGCTATTCACCGTCCTTTTTGATAATCTATTACTCTATTTTACAAAGCTGTCCAACGGTTTGATGTATCAAGCACTTAAAATCGTCCTTAGTCAGCACTCTATAGGATTGCATTAGGTCTATTTTGCTTTGTTCGTGCAGATTAAGAAAATACATGCTGTTTACATGCTGTCTAGAACTGATGTTTGCTTTTTATGTTTACTCAAGTATTGAAGAGGTGCCCAGCGTTTTGACAACTGGTGACAACACTGCTACTGTGTTCCAAACCGCCATGTTCCATTTGGACCTCAATAACCACCTTTATACCAAAACGTATACAAATGCATCAAAAGAATCTTATGTTATAGCTGCGTACACACAAACACAGACAAAAACAGTACCCATGTCAGGGGTCACCAACCCCCTTCCAGGAGGTAACAAGGGCCAGAGTTTTCTCATCCAGGCATTGGTAACGCGTCTTTGCATTAGGGGCAGGTACTACTTCGCAAAAGTGCAGTTTTATTGCTGAAATACGCACCTAGAAATATGGGGACGGTCGTTCTGAGTATAAAAATGTAATAAAAAAATTGGGATTGTTTTGATATCAACCCTCCTGTTCATACCCACTGAAATTTCTACCATGACTATTTATTAAATTAGTGTGCTAACAAATATTATCAATGGCTCAAAGTATAGGTACTTAGCGGTAAGAAGACATTAAAGTGAAAATCTGAACCCCAAATCTATCCTCCACACAAATATAGACTATTCCACCCCCCCTTGCAAAAATGGACTAGTCCCATTAGAACATATACAAACTTCAAGGGATTAGACTTCAATGATTGCCCACATTTTGTGATTTCTCTGCTTAGATTAATACCCCCCTCCCCTATTTGCATGTCGATGTATTATGTCACTCCATGGAGAATGGGGAGTCAATCCTTTTGTTGGCGAGCTTTTCTGGCCATTTTCTTTGCCCGGGCAGCAGCTACTCTCTTGTCTTAGATATATTGCGTAAACACAGCTGCAGACGACATGTCGCCGATAGAAAGGTCTTCCCGATAGATCTAGAACTCGTAACGTAAATTATAACAACAGGTCAAAAGTGCTGAATCTGCAACATAGCCATTTAAAAAGGTCATATGGTAATAGTCTCCAACCAGACCCAATAGATTGCAAAGACCGTATCCAACTGGAAGAAGGAGCTTATAATGCAATCTAAGGGGGTTGGCTATGAGAATTCCTTCTGCCTGTTTGATACGGTCTTTGCCAACCCGTAGGTCTGCTTGGAGACTAATATGGTAACACGAACTACCGTTATGTCTGTTATCGACACATGACTGATCTAAACCAAATGCAGATTGAATTGGATTGCCATTAAGCACTCACTAGATAGCTTTAAACAGTGCTTGCAGTTAGATGTGCAAAGGTTAGGTGTGACATGCCGTTCAGTGTCATATAACCAGCTGCTGCCGCTGTGAAGCTTATGTCGTTAATCTTTTCTTTTTTTTATAGATTTTATGAACTATGCGACGTGATATTCTTTGTCAAGTGTCAAACAAAGTGCTTTGACGAAAATTACACCGGCTATATAAATACAGTTACAGATACAAATGAAGAATTGTCCTTGAAACAAGGAAAAGTCTTTCAGTCTTTCACATACGGTCTACTTCTTACAAGACGAAAGGAGAAAATTTTGTCGCTGTGTTTTCTAGAGTCAATGAACTATGCGGTGTGCTATTTCTTGTCAAGTGTCAAACAAAGTACTTTGACGAGAATTATACGACCAATTGGTGAAGTTGACACGGCGTCACCTTAAACCTGACACGACTCGGCGGCGTGTTGATTAAGGGTGCGGATTCTGATCAAGTCACGATCGATCTCCAGTCAACCGGTATGAGCGGCTCCTCTAACCCTGATGACACGATAGACTCCTCCAGGACTCTCACCCGTCACTCTCACCTCCCCGCTCGTTTCGTAACTCCGCATCAGCTCGTGCCGGGAGATTTGCCCGACGCCAGCCAGTCTCGGCTACACCAGGACGGTGGGAACCGCGTGGCAACTTGACAAGTGTAAAACAGATAGACAGGACATGTTGTGAACAGTGTGAACCCGGTGTTACTCCAGACGGATTTGTTCAAAACGAGTCCCTTGGTGTGTATTTCGCTCCAGTGACGGTGGCGGTAGATATGATTTATGTTTTTAGGCTCTTCCCTTTCCACCAGACGATCGCTGAGCGTCCATACAGAGTCCCTCGATTCCGTTATTGGAATAAGATGCAGAATTTAAAAAAAATGACTTGAAAGACACCAAAACACAAAACGTGAATAAATCGCTCTTCATCTATGAAATGTGTTAAACGATATGTCACTCAGCGGCCATAGCAAGATAGTGGCCTCTGGTGGAAAAACTATAAGAAGGATATGAGGGTACCCACAATAATAACAAAGTTTCCACGTTCAATAACTAGGCGTTATAGCGAACATGGTGGTAACCAATATCCACTGTCGTATACTTCATCCCTAAAGACTGTGTTTAGATCCCAGCGGAGGTTACAATGTAATCAACAACATATGGTGGGTCCCAATCCCAGAGGGTTGTATTCAACCCACCCGACGCAAAATTGTCTTTGATTTATGTCCTGATAAACATCATATATACGCAGCGATACCTAGATGTAGTGACAACATTGACTGCCTTGTTTTGAAACTTATGAATATAAGATTCATTTCGTTAGGAAGAAAATCATGTTTTTAGACAGGAAGAAGAATATGGGCGTTGGCAACAGTTCCCGAAGTTCTGTCGGTAGCAGTCCAAGTAGTATGTACGCTGCATTGCATTTACAAGTTTTATTGTCAAAATGTTGTTTCTACCTCCGTGGGACGGGAGGGTATTGTTTTCTGTGTGTCTGTTTGTTTGTCTATGTTTCTGCATTGTGTTTTTGTTTAATACGATCACGGTAACATCCACCGAAGAGTGACAGGAAGTTAAATCCAGAGTTGACAGAATTCATCAAGCTTGCGCGGTGACAACAGACAGACATTTCAGCTGATGGGGTCAATGAAAAAGCCTACTAGTCCAAGGGAAGGTCTTTTTGGATTTATATATTAGTTTGATTGTGCTTTCGCAGTTTTACATTTTCCATATGTCATAGTCACGTAGCCTGGAATACAGCCTTAAGCTTGTTAGCTTTAGCCCGCCGGAGTAGCGACGTTAAGAGCGGACCAAAGATAACCTGGAGGCCAGACTAATAGTCACGTTAACTGCAGATCCTAGAGTGACAGGAAGTGAGAAATTGACACATTGTTTAGTCTATGCTAACATGTAATGTTAATATAAAACCTTATTGAAATACAAATCAGTAAGACATCCGAGATACTCCACACAGCGTGCTTGTGTTAAACCATTGCAGCGGGGGTATCTGTAACCCACATACCATGCAGAACACATAAACCTACTTCCAGTCGGATCAACCATTAATCCTCAGCACTGGGGGAGGAGATCATGAGGGAGTTAGCGCATGGCTTCATCTAAAGCATCTCGGGGAGTTCATATCTCGTACGTGCTTAAAGAATGATGTTTACAAGTCTCAGGTCAGAGGAGTTTACGATGCTTGGTGATGTCGACATGCTCAGCTGAGTTCTGTGCGCTGTGAGGTGTTGGTGAGTATGTGTACAATTTTAACGTGGAACAGTAGAGCAGACTTCTACAGAAAGGATACGGCCCCCTGAACAATTTCTATGGATTTTGTTTAGAAATTATGTGATTAAATCGTAGGAAACACATCAAATATAAATATGATTGGGATGATTATGAATAAGTACTTGATTGTCTTGAAAAGATTGATTCAGCTGAAAGAACTAGGAATTATCCACTCATACCAATGCTTTGGTCATGCTACGGTCACAATTGGAAAAAAGGGGCCCTGCCGGATAGTTTGCGGGCTTTTTGCACTTAAGGCGTGATCCCTACGTGGCCCCGGGGGACATCCTCTGACAACCGGGCTATTTTGGTCCTTTTTAGCTTGGAGTTAAAATCAACCCTCGACCCGGTAACAAATAAACGCCGAAAGCTAATCGTGAGAACATCGAGAGCTTGCACCCCCGTATCAGGCAGTCCACCGGGACAAATTTACAACCTCGGGGCCCGGCGGCCGGGGTCACACCCCCTACGGGCACCGGCGCAACTGCCACCGTAGCATAGGCAAACGTTTAGGGCAACTGTTGGTTAGTTTATTTACCTCTAGATCTGATGGTCAATTGTTAAGGAAATCGTAATTTACTTCTAATTTCGCATTCATCGCACGGGGAGGTCTCCAAGGATGATTTTCATAAATATTCAAATTATAAAGTTAACTAGATTACAGTAGGCATTTAGGAAAATTAGGAAAAGATAACTGAATACTAAGACAACAATTAACTGACCACGGTCAGTTTTCCATACACAAATCCAAACACCATTTGCAAATTTTCAAGCATAATGTACACTTTTGATTAGATTACATGTACCAAATCACACCATGTACCAAATCACGTTCATTTTACCTTCCCGCTTATACACTCATATAAAGTGTCCCATCTCTCCCTTACTATTGTACTCTCCCTATTACTGCATCATAATTCAGTAAGATTTGAAACATATGTGGCTCTTATAGGATATCCAGCGGAAAGGAATCAGGTTTCCGTACTCTGTAAACTATCAATCAGCATATTTCCGGCAAAGGGTCTACAGTCCATGCAATGTCATAAACGCCATCTATAGCTGCCACCTACGCACGTATATGTCACCGACGAACATTCACAGAGAAGAAATATGTTAGTTTAAGGGAATAAGTGGATTTTTATTCATCTTTTCTTACTTGTTGCAAAATTTCATCTTCTCCGAAGGGCAGCTACGCTGCTCACTAAAATCAATTTTCTTGTTATGTAATGGAATCATGGCTCTACTTGTGTTAAATATTTACACATTTCTCATCGGGTAGCGAGAAATGGATTTATGTAATTCCTTTTACGACCATTAACACCCACGAATCTGCGTTTTGTCTTATCTTTTTAACGTAGGATTGACATAAGCCACACCCACGTATGGCTGACCCGGGCGGTAATCATATCGGGTCGGTCGTTTGGGACGTCATCATCCTGCGATGATTATTTGTAAATCCTCCAGGACGATACTTGCAACAGTCAAAGTACGTTAAGACGGAGGTGTGAAGATGGCTGTCTTATGTAGATCCAACCAAGGAAATCTATCGATTTTAGCACAAATCTCGAACATTCTGTAGACTAAAGATATTTTTGCAAAACTTGAAAGGGAGAAGAGATGCTTTTCCGGCAATTCCAGTCTTATTCATGTAACCTGTAACTGCAAGTGGCCTTCTTGCCTTGTTTCCTTTGGGCACCGTGTATATAAAAAACTTTAGATGTGTATAAAGATAGGTTCCGATAAAGAGAGTATCATTTAGCCTTAGTAGCGTACCGGTCCTCGTTTTTTGTAAGGGTCCGGTCCCATATGTCGTGCAATCATCGTACGATTGCAAACTGTCGCGTATTTGTCGTACAAAACTTAATGTCCTGTTACTATACGGAAACGTGCTGTCTTAGATTCTAACTGGCGTCACTTTGCAAAATTTTGCAACCATTCGTGAAGGCCGTAGACTCTCAGGGGTTCTCAGTGAACGATGCGCGGCATCAAATGCAATTGAAGGTTCATTTCCACATATTGCATTCAGTTCCACTTCCGAACTCCTCTAAGTGCAGCAGCGCGGCACCTACAAGACAGATGTGATTGACGCTCAAGCCTACATATGTACTCGGTCAAGTTCAGTACTATGAAAAGATAGATGCCCCGAAGGATCAATGTTACTGGAATACGTTTCTCCATCCAACAAATATCCAAAAAAGAAGAGAGATATGAAAAAAAGCGTTGACAGATTGATTTTGGTTCAGAAAATGACCACTCCGTTCATGTACGGAATATGGACGTTTCTCAAACTACTTTGTCAAAGGAGACTGGAGGATATTTAAGGTGTTTATCAATTTCCCCTATTTGCGAATTTGAAACAATACCACGTCTTAGATCTTAAGCATCTCCATATATGGTAAGAGTACGAATTTTGTAACTGTTGCATTATTGTATAGGTGTTTGATTTTGGTCAGGCCTCCATGCCACGGTGATCGCCACCCTTGTGGAAAGTGGTTGTCAATACTCACAACCCCCATGCAGGCCCCGCTCTCTTCGGCTTTCGGCATCTCCAACAATGGAGTATTCCGCCTTCGGGTGAAGCGCATCTCACAGCTCGCATGGGAAGGTAATGTAATCCACTCGGCGCGCATACATCAACAACATGCCTGCCAAATGTACCGCATGGAATACCAACGGGAGCATTAGCAATTACTCACAATATGGCTCAACTGCGCTCCTTCTCTTACTAAAACTTGACTTTATTTTGTTACATCATTGTGACTGTATGTTACGTTCACGTTCATTAGTTTCCTTGTAACCTGGTTTGTTATGATTTTTTCGTAAAGGTTCCCTTGGAAATCAGTTACCCAGTAATGGGATCCCCCTAAAGATTAATAAATGAATAAATTATGATACTTAAACTTAACGAATCGAAAGGGCCCAGCCTTGCATAAAATGACTACTTAAATGTGTATGAAAGACTGGCTGAAAACATTGTCATAAGATTTAGCCGAGAAAATACTTTTAGCAAATTTCAGCTTTACTTACATTACATTCTAAATCAGTTTTTTCAAGATGTCACATTTGGTATGGACTATCAAAAAACACATTTTGCATTCCTCCAGCACCTTAGGATGACCAGTTTGACACTTGGACCATTCTATAGCGCCATCCGTGAAAGTATCAATTGCTTAACATGGTTCTGAAGCGTGCCCTCTTGTATGGAAAGGTTCAAAAGACATTCACGCTTCCATCGCCGCTATTTCATATGGCACCTGGCGGCGCAAACGGCGTTATTCGCACATTAGGGACTTCGGCCCCAAATATGCAATTGCTTGACTTCTGGCCGTTTCAAGCTGATTCAGACAGGGTCAGGACTGGTCACACGCTAGGGAGAGATTGTCATATTACGTCTGCTTCAATCTGCGCTGCGTTATTGCCATTTTGTTTTATATATATATATATATATATATATATATATATATACTAATATATACTGGTCGAGAAGAAGAAAGACGTATTATGATACTGCACTGAATTGCCAAAAGAAGAAAATATTGTTGAAATGCACTTTAAATTCCCAAAGCGACACTTTTTTTGTTGTTCTGTTTTTCTCATTCACATAACATGACTCTAAAACTCTTTCATGTATTCAAGCTACATTTCGCTACATCAACATACACGTAGTAACATTATCTTCATACATACTTGATGACGTAAATGAGATTTAATCAAATCCTATTCATCACATTTCAATTTTAATAGTAACAGTAGTCAGGGTGGCTGCTTTTCATTATTGATAGACATCCTTATCTGCATGTCTGATATTATGTGATATATCTCTAATAATGATATTTCATACTGTCTAATATCATTTTAAGTAGATTACAATTAACTACCTAACCTCGTCGTAATATGAAATGGCTCTATCCGTACCCAGACCTCAAAGCTCGTTCAAAATTCGAGACCTTATAGCTTAGCTTGGCACGTCTTTGATCCCGACCACTCCCCTAAAGGGGTCGGTCCTGGGTTGGGAGTAGCCAGGAATCCATCCTACTCTAGCTCCAGTTCGCTCCTCTGATCGCATCAAAGCAGAATGTATGTTTCCCAATTCCCTTTTTTTTTTCAAAATATACAGTCGGCTGGCAGAAACGCCCTTTGAAGATTAAAAGGCCACCTCCGAGCGTCTCCCAACCACCGCTGACATTTCTATACTTTTTTATACCAACCATGCTTTGGAAAGGGTCGGCGATAGGCTTTAAGCAAGTCTTTATGAAGGTATCATAAGTCTATGAAGTATGTAAAAATCAAAAGCCTACATGAGACAATTCTTTGAGAAAAACTTAGCCCAATCCAATCTTCTTGTATGTCGTGCGTTGACAGATGCCCCCCCCCCCAGTAGCGTTGTAAACAAGGCATCCTGACGCAATGATGAATGGATTGTTTAGGATGCCCCGGGTGATAAGATGTTTACGAGCAGAAAAAGGCTGGAGATGTCACAAATATGGACATCCTGTGTCTGAATGTGCCCTAAAAATCAAAAGATTATCATGCAATATCCCACAAGCACTAGCTTGAATTGTGGGAAAACTGCAGACTGATCTTTTTTTGATTCTAAGGCAAAGTACCTACTGTACACTTTGTAACAGTTTTAGCTCATCGCACGACAATCGTACGACGAATACGAACACGCCCTTACTGCTAATTTGACACAGTCACCCCAACTCCTCTTGTATCGTTTGTTACCGCTAAGTCTAGAAATAGCCAAGTATGAAACGCATCAAACTCTAGGATAACTCATAACAGAAAGAAGGGGAAGTGTAGTGGGCTGTTGATCATAGCACTTTGATATGGTAGTTTCTACCCTATGAAGTACTTCCCACTGAAGCTGCGCTGATGTGACTAGCTTTAGATGGTTTTAAGAACGGATGACAAATGGGAAACAAAACTCGACCAAAGGCATTTTTACTCCCGTCGCATTAGTAACCGGAAACCCGAACTGGGAGGTTTCGTGTTTGGCCTCACGAGGTCCGACTAATGTTTGGAAAAAGACAACTTTTACTTCTGATCACGGATGACAAATGGAAAATAAAACTCGACCAAATTCAAGGTCTCAACCCTTCGCATTAGCAACCGGAAACCGGAATCGTTACGATTCATGTTTGCCCTAACCTTGTCCAGCAAATGTAGAAAAAAGAGCAGAGTCTGAACTAGACTGCGCATCCTACGCATCACGTAGGAAATCTATCTTTTCCTAATGGGTTGTCTAGCACATACTTCCCATTACACATACTTCCCTAACGTCTTGCAATTCACACGTATTCAAATTCCATAATAACGGTCTTAGGAGACTACCAGTGAATTAAGATGAGCTAAACCTATATTGTTATCCTTCCACTTTTATGAGGTAATTTGAACATGCAGATTGATAAATTCTTGACGTATACAGGCGTATTATAGGGCCTAGGGATATAAGGATATTTTCAATACGCAGTATAACACTAAGACTACTTGGGGGGGGGGGGGGCTTCTTGTCTGTACCTATCAAACATAGAAATACATCTCTGTTCCAAAAGCAACCTTGGTCCTCATTGTTGGTGTAATAGCGACAATCAGTCAGATTTAGTTCACTTGTAATATTAAGTTTCCCCGTGCTATTACGGCATATGTTACGTAACTTGAGAAAACCGACAAGTTCAAATCAAAGATGGTGATTATATATTTAGCTTGTGTCTAGCTAATTTCTTGCTGCATTTTTTTTAATGAAGTCACTTCTGCCAGAAACTTATCATCAATGGAGTGTCGGCCTGGATAAAAGCAGGTCAGTTCAAACCCCAACCTTAATTCAGGATTTACAATGTCTTCCATTCGCTCACAGAAATGCGATTTAGACGATAACATCGCTTGGCACCACACACCTGAACAAAGTGCAAAAACCCTCCAGCACTTTCTCACCACTTGAAAGGATGCCCTGATCCCGAGGCCTTGACGAATGCTGCCCTGCGAGCACCCCGTCTCCACGGTATGGACGACATCCTTTGAAATGTGCAGGAGCTCCTGATAGTCATCATCCGCACCGTCCCAAGCATCCCCTACCTACAAAATGAACCTCCGATATCATCGACTGTGATCGAGTAGTAATTGCCGGCATATCACAAAAGAGTGAGCGTAGTTGGCTCTCTAACAGGGAAAGGCGCCAGGCGCAATACCCGGTCGTTATCTCTATAGAGCCTCATGAAGATCTGCACACCAGATTCCGAACTGGTCATCCCCAAAGGCTGTTGGAGGAGAAAGAAGAAAGTGCAATGCTGAAAGGCAGCACTTCTTGAGGTTCTTTTATCACGTCTGGAATGAAAGAACATTAATTTCACTCAATCATCACAGGAGTCTTTGAGAGGGAAGTGCAATTATATTCAAACTAGGGGTTGATGACCGGTTCTTGAGCACATGTAATGTAGGTGAGGTTTTCGTCAATGTAGAACCTGACTAATAAGAATTAAAGTAAACTGATTTTCGTTTAGCTAAGAACTATGAACTATGAACTGAAACACACCTTTGAATATCTGATGGTGCATGCCATTTAAGTATTTCTGGTAAGGAGGAAGAGGGGAAAATGTCAAGTCAGTAAATTGCCAACCTTATGTCTCACATCGATACGGTTCTGTTATATCATCAAACTAGCGGTTGATGACCAGTTTGGAAGTACATACGATATTATAAGTGAGGTTTTCGTCAAGCTGAAACTCCTCGTGGACTGATAGTTGTTTAACTGAGAAGGACGGAATATGAACTGAAACACGTCAATTAATATAAGAAAGGAACTGCAACACACCTGTAATGTAAATTCTATACCCATCTGGTATAATTTCGCTACTTATAATTAGGCGAGAGAGGGCAAGATGTTAGGTCAGTACATTGTCACCCCATACCACACATCGATATACTTCTGTCAAGGTAGTTTACAGCCGTCTATGTCTTCCTTCAGTAGTATTTCATAGTTTCGATCCGCCGTATATAACACATTAGCGCCCAGGCTTACTGGCCTTAATGGTACATCTGTGGACAAAATTATTGTAGATGAAGCAATTCTTGATGGTAGTCCGATACAAGCGGCCATACTGTCGCGATCGCGGTATTATCCTTATTACGCTGGGAGAAATTGGTTGTCCAAGTCCCATCTCGCCTGACCTAGATTCCGTTGATTCATCGCCAAACTAATAACTATCCCTTCCGTCCAGGAATTGGGATCTTTTACCTTGCCATTAATCTAGAGAGATCCCTACCAGTAATTCATTCCCGCAAATGGTTGATGCTATATGGTCATTGGTGTTTTCAAATATTCACTGATATGGGATCAGCAAAGCCGGCACTTTGGGTGATGTTGGAAGAGATCATTGACAGTCAATTGTAGAAAAATAAAATGTCAACTCTGCTCATTTAAAGACATAAAACTTATGAATAAGGTTTTCTTGTTAATAGTTAATGTCACAGAGACGAGGGTTAAGCTTAGAAGCGTGGCGATAACATTTACTCGATAAAACGAAGAGCGTTCGCAAGCTGTGTGAATATGTAAAGGCTTAGTAAAGTATTACGGGATGACAGTAAAGAATGGTGCGCTGATCAATTTTCCTGTCAAATGCAAATGAAATTCTGAAAATTCTGGCAAATTTCCCTTGAATTTTTAACAACACAACATTGATATAGAGACAAGAAATAGTAAGAAAATTTGAATTCAATTTGAAAACTTGGTAGTTTTGCAACCACGCCCCGAATTGCAGAGCCCATGTGAACGACGAAACAGCAAAATCTTGTCAAAGATGTTGTAGAATATAACTAATTATTATCGTATACAGAAGGAGCCTCTCAATGCTTTAAATTTTACACAATGCCTGTAGTTAAGAATGCTACATTTGAGTGTGATAACACCATGTAAACAGCCATCAATAAGCTTGTTTGTTAGGCCATAGAGTGTCGAGTGCAGATACCAATCTTTGCAGGAATGTTTTTCTCCACTTGCACACGAAGGAGGATTAAAAACATCGATTTATTCCGTAGCTAGTTCCGCAAGCACCTGATAAGAGACACTTTTCAAGTGACGCAAGTGATATTTTTTTCCAAAGAAAAAAAAAATCTAACCTCACCAAACACCGGCAGGCACAACAATTCAATCACTTGTTTCTGTAAAAAAAATAGGTTGTTCAAGTTACCTGGCCAAACGAAATTTGCATGAAATTTTCACAAGAAGAATGTGATGTCGTTATGTGAGTGAATCAAACCCTTTAACCTCGAGACGGTCGCAGCTACGCAACTATATTGAAACTTTATCAAAAATACAACATGGCAGACTGGAAAGTCTGAATTGGGTAGGTATTTACAAGTCAGCTCACATTAAAAACGATGTCATTATATACAAAATTTAGATTACATGAATTGTGCAATTTTAAAAAAGCAAGTAAGTTTTAAATATACAGCTGATTCTGTAAAAATTGAAACATTCGTGACAAGATTGTGTTGTTTGATACAATGCAGTTGAGAAACATGGGAACATTAACGAGTAGGTCAAGCGAAGGTACTGTAAGCAAACAGCCTTAATAAGCCTCAAGATCCCACTTAAACTACAACCTACAGTATTAAACACTGCATCTAATAGTAACGACTCTTCTATGCCTTTAAAATATTATGTTCAGCCAATATTCATATCTATCAGATACATACATCGATAGTAAAACTATCATAACATCGTCTATAGATTCATCTTTCCTATTTGATCATCATACATCACATTATACGCTTTAATTATCACGTTAGATTTTACTTGATGCGTTGGAAAACTTATCTAAGGATAAGGGTAAGGATATCAGCTCATTTTTCTTATCTTATTGGATTCATAGCATTTTTTAGATGTAATTATGGGCAGAAATTAATATCGTCCATCGTAACTACAAGGCTGTGAACTGAAGACATAATAACCCATACGAGCACTTAGCATACTATTCATGATTTGCATTTTCTTTAATGGGAGGAAAGTTATCGCTTCAAGTTACTCTCTGTCTTGATTACTTCATGAAAAACCTGCCGTATAATATAACTTCCTACATTAAATTCATTACAGACTTTTATCGAGTGTCAGGATTACAAGGACAAACGGGAAATGATTGTAATGTTTGTGCATTATTTTGCTGTTCTATATTCTTTATGTTACAACCGACAAAGAGGATGGGGTAAAATCGACTGCTAACCTTTTCGCTGTTTTACGGTGTACCAAAAATGCTTTTGGCTTGTTTGTTTCTCCGCTGAGAGACATGAAGTGCTCATCTGCCTGATCTTAGCCTGACACTTAAGTTCCCACATCGACTGCATAACGCCAATAAATGTCAAAAAGGTTGAATGTGAAGTATTTCCAGTAATTTTCTCGTGGCTGTTAACTCATAAAGAGAACAAACCATGGCCTTAAAATATAGATTGCCGAGCCTCTATGGATTATCTAATGCAATGCAGGTGAATTCCAAATGGTTCTATCTCAACAAAAAATAAAGTACGCCCCTCATTATCATAATGATATATGTAACCAGAAAAATTAAGATAGGTTTTTCTTTCCCACCTTACAAGAACATAAAACTAGATGTTTTATCAAAACTCTCGATACTTGTATTGAAAACGATAAAAGTTTCAAGGAATTATTCATTGAATAAGTAGTAAAAAGGAGGTAGTTGGTTCTGTTAAGAAACTTTTTTTATGATAGCCTGTCTTGTCAACTTATATGTTTAACATTCATAATATGAAGTCGGCATGTATAGTACGCGCTGCCTGTAACAAAATATAGAAGGAATAATATCATACCAAAAATTGACGATAAAGTGCTATTGTTGTCCCAAACAGTCAAATACAAAATGAATGAATAACGCCAACTATGTATTTCATATATTGACCCTTAATCGATGAATCAAAGGTTCACTCAGTTGAACAATCTATTTTAAACTTAGTAAAATGTATGATGTTATGGTTGTCATTTTAGTCTTCTTTTAAACATTATTAGAAAAGGCTTATAAATCTTCCTATTGTTGCCGTCCCGTCAAATGGACAAACTAAATTGTCAAAAATTCATGATCTATTTTTACCGATAAATCATTACGTAGGTAACGTTTTTACAATGATAGATCAGATTATGACCGAATGTTTTTGAAATAACGACAAAGTCCCGAGAGCCTTTCGGCTTTTATCAAAACATTACGAGTGACAAAAGGACAATCAGCCGGATTCTATCAGCTTACCGTTACCGTGGTACCATAAAATCTTTTACTCACGTACAATAAATTCTTCAACCAAGGATACGCATCTGTAATTGCTTCAAACGTTATGTCCTAGAATAGAAATATTGTCGTTGTAGGCTCTTCCAATTTGCCATAAACGCAGGAATTGATGTGATACATTTGATATCACCGACCTTACTCAGATTCATCTTTGCCTGTGACCTATAGCTGTACCTAAGGACAGGAATTCTTTAAGCTTTCTCATTCTTTTTTGGGGTTACGATTTTCATCATACAGTGCCTCTTTTGTATAGTATTTATGTTTTTCTTTACAAGAAGGCCCTATTATATCTCAACTTTTCCATAAATCCTTCAGTTGCGATATGATTTACAGTCTGTTTACGGTGACCCGGGGAACATCATGCCCGTAACCACCGAGGGACTGGTCGGTTAATCACTACATTTTGTTAAGCACCGAATCTGGACATACAACAGTCCCCGGTCCCATTAATACTAGAAGGAAGCTGCACGTCCTTCCCGTTTATGGGTGCAGCCAGGCATGAAATTATCAGACTTTGTTATAGGCTCGAGTTATTCCTCGTAATTTGGATAACAATTGTACGCCCTGGGCGAACGGAACTACATCATTAACCGCTCTTGTTCGATCGTCTAGAATGAGATACTTTAAGATGCTGATCATACGGTATGGTCCGTAAGCTCATTTAATGAAACGTAAAACCATAATTTGAAAACAGTGCCCTTATCGTAGTCGTGTACAAATTTGGGGTTGGTTTTGGAACAGGATGGTCTCCCAATGAACTCAGCTCTACAATTCCTGATCGGTGAGTTGCCAACTGGCACTGATGTTATTAAGTTCTGCCGAGTTCTCATTATCATTCGAGGCGCCATAGCTGATAAAATGATTTGCCTATGATATAAATTCAAAGTCATATGTTAGCTACCTTCAAAGTCTTTCCCACGATATCTGATGCAAGTTTCCAACAGTTCCATTTCGTTACATGAGGGCTAAGATCTGAAGAACAGTACTTTTGAAGAGCCAAGAATAGATATATTTGAAAAAGATAGCAAACTCAAAACCTTTAAAAAAAACAACCAAATCATACATGCACTTCATCGTAAATCCATGAAGATGGAACGAATCTTATTTCCTTTGTGGTACGTTTTTCAATTCGTAACGTCCTATAAACCTAGTCCTCATAGAAATATCATGGAGCTCGCAGGGACTTGGTGGATTACGTACGCTGGCATTAGCCGTCTGGAGCTTATAATTAGATTAGTGATTGATGAAAAGCAGCGTCCTCTACTCCCTCCAGCGGAGCCGTATATCTCGGTCGTGCCGCACTCACAACTACCAAGGCAATATTCTTTTAGATGCTTCATTCACATGAGGCTAATTGCATTATCTTGTCGTTATCCCTTAAAACTTTAAAGCAGCGGGAAGTACACTGCAGAATGGATTTATTTGACGTGATGATATTTCATTGCAAACTTGAATGAAAGGCTCGTGATGGGCAGGTAGAGTTTTGCTGTCATGAACTTTGTATCGTCAACCAGGTAGCAAGTTTCCTTTGTGACTTGTTAATATCTAATACGAGATGGGGTTGGGCAAAACATATACTTACAAAAATATCAACCTGTGCCAAAGATGAAATACATTTCAGGCTTAGCATATTCTGCTATGTTAGTAAAAGTCTTATGCTCTATCATGGTGTCGCATAAAATCTTTTAAAGAATTCTTCATTTCGTGTGTTATAGGATTTTTTTCTTACTAATGAATTCTAACCATGACAAAACGTTGCCTAAGAAAGGCTTGCTGATGTTGCATAAGTACGTGGATATTGTCACAATTCAAGACAACAGTCGCTCATTGAAGAGTCTGGGACTCCCACATACAAGAGTAAACGCGAACACGGAGATGGCCGTTATCTTTATATCCCTTACGTAAAGACAAGTCGTTAGAAAAATCTTATCAAGGCGTTAAGTAGTCGTGTTCCTGTCGGAATGAACCACGAGGTACAAAATCATTCAATCTCTTAGCTAGCAAATTGGCAAGACAGTATCCATGGGCCAAAGCAGTATTCACCTACGGTGGCCGACTGGATATTGCTTTGGCCCACGGATAATGATATATGCCTTACCACCGGTAGATCTGTAGATAATGCGTGCCTCTTTCAAATTATGCCTTTCGCATTGCAAAAAAGGTTTCACACAAAAAGTAGCCTATTCATTCTGTCGCACGATTTCTTTCACAAGCGTTAAGCCCTCCTCTCACGGGAACCGCGGCACGCTGGCGGCATCGCTGCGGCCGATCGAATTGACAAAGCACTCAACGAATTTCATCGACAGAAAACGAATCTTTGTAAGCTTTGTGTGTTTTGTTGTCTTGTTGGTCATACTTGTACGTTTTAAATGATATTCCCATTATAAAGTCAAGGGTAACACAAATCCAGTTTAGAACGCAGCGACGCCGCCAGCGTGCCGGGGGTCCAGTGAGAGGGAGGGCTATAGTCCCGGTTATCATAAGAGTTAAACGTAAGCTTAGGGTATTTTCTTACAGACTCACAGCGTACGTGCATTATCACGTTTAAGTAATTATTTTTCTCAGGCCGGAGGCGACGATTCTTTTAGAAAATATATCAATAGACACAATAAAGGTCGTTTCCTTTAAAGAAAGGAGCATACGGTTATGCGAAACTGTGTATTTTTCAAGACATTGACGAACGATCATTGCATACGAAGGCATCTGGGCCATAAGTCACTTCTGTAGTTCTTTAAGATTATGCGGTAATTCCCCTTTTCCTTAGCTTAAAGTCATCAATCAAAGAATTAGAGGTAGGTAATTGGGCTGATGATGAAATTCACAGTCAATTTACAGCTAATGCGCGTTAAAGAGGTGGCGTGTTGAATGTGATAACCGCTATCGTGTGTCATGTTGTGATATGGCGCCGTCTATCTCGCCTAGCGCCTTTTCTATACGGCTTGGAACAGGCAAACGTGATTTTGTCAAGAAAAAACTGTCTGTCGGATGACTCCACCAAACCATAAACTAAAGCTGCTACATAGACGTACATTAAAGTAATTTTAGTATTGAAAGCCCTTGCGTGCAGTGAATTCATCCAAACCGGTATTCAAGTATGAGGAGCTTAATGTAAAGGTGGCGTTTATTCCTAGCCTCCACCAGGCTACACAGGTCGCTGGGAAATAATAGTAACTTGCAAAATAGACAGATAATATGCCAGTGGTCGCAAACTGTACTCCCTGGCCAGCTAACTCCTCTGGCATGTTATCTGTCTATTTGGCAGATTTCTACTATTTTTCCAGCGACCTGTGGAGCCTGGTAGAGGCTAGTTTATTCCCCCTTTCCGCAACTAAACGACCCCTATAAGTGTACGTGAAGATTGCTTTTAATGTGTCATTTCTGTAAGTACGGATAGGTACGTTTTTCACACCTTTCCGTGCCTTTCCGCAACTATAAGATGCTTAAAGGCGTCGTTACGAACAATCTTACCGCACACTTTATGGAAGATCCCGCACGGAAAGTGTTCATTTAGTTAGACATTCCCATGAATTTTCGGTAACCTGTGTATCCATTTGCTGAACACTTAGTTTTTTTTTGCTGTGCGAGTTTAACTACTTGCTAATTTTGACCCCCCCTTGCTTTTGTTAGAACGTAAAGCCTTGCAAAGATGGCTGTTAACAATATACAGTTTTATATTCACGTAGCGTCATTTGAGACAGCCTACGTTGCAAGAGTTTACAGGTCTGGAATACATGTTTATACGATTATACCCCATCAAATACATTGCAAAACTTACAACATATTGAAACAGTACATTATGGCGACTAGCTTTCACAATGTATATTACCATATTCTTTACTTAGGGTAAGGTATTAAGTACACAAAAATACCAACTAGACAGACGGTTCCGGATATGATTTTAAAATCTGGCTTATATAGAAACCAGAAGTTATTAGTACAACATTAGCACCTAGTCAAAAGTATTACACATCGGCGTCTGTGATTAGGCCCTATTAACGTGGATGAATGGGGCGCCAAGGATTCGGCAATGACTGATAAAGCAAACGTATGTATAACGGTTTACGGCTGATAAGGATAAATAATACCGCGGAACATCAAAATATCAATCAGAAAAGCAAATAAACACAACCTTTAGGCGGTGTGCAAAATTTACCGTCTGAAAGGTACGTGAGTCGTGAAACATTCTCCGTACAATGTCGTCATCTAAGGTCGGGGTTACTGCGATCTTTACTGCGGTGGAAATCCCCCAAGCTCAGGGCAAAATCCACTAAAAGCCTTAACACTTCGCACCTCTCTCTCTTAACATTACCGGAGAAAAAGGAAAGGTTTCTCTGAGTGGTTGTGATGTACCTTTAGTTCCTGTACGAGGGAGGAAAAAGTGGAAGAATGATGTTGCGGAGAATAAAAGGAACCACGATGTCGGTACATTTCTCAACAGATCATAACTAGGTAAGATAAATAGTCATCCTAAGCTGAGGTGAAGCATTATGATTTTTCTTACGTAGCTAGTGGTAGTGTAATGAGGCTTCGCCACGGCGCGCGTAATGATAACTACAGGTTTGCATTTTCATCTCAAAATCACTGGTTAAGTTCACAATCTTAAACTTGTATAATATCATATGTTTGCTTTTATGAGGTTATCAAGCCGAAATACGTATTCAGTAACGCACAGGCTACTTCTTACGTCCGGATGACTGAAACTAAGACGATGGCTTGAATTATAGGGAGATGTTCGGAGTTGCTCTCCAAAACCTCTTAATGCCCTGCACGCCCTTGTGATAGAAGACTGACGGAGTAAGGTGAAGTTCGCCTTTAAAAAAGAAATGCTTAAGCCGCGCTCACACCGATGCCTTCCATTAGACTTACAAGATAAGCTATTATAGCTAGTCATATCAACAATTCAACAATAAAAGGCTCATTTGCTATCCTGCTACTGGATACGTAATCTCCTTCAAAATACACCAAAGTTCTAAATGAAATGACAAAAGAAAAGCATACTGAAAAATACACTATCATTCCCACAATCTAATACACTTTAATGGCCTTTCTCTGTCTTTTGACGATGCCTACCCTCTGGTTTGGTCATCAGTGGCGTGCTGAACGCACCACCCATTGCGGTCGCATGCAGACCCATCACGGAGGTAATGACCCATTTATATCTATAGAAGTGGGCTGATTTTACACCAAAATCTATAAAACGACATCTCCTCACCTATTTCAAGTAATGTTTACGTCTCTTGGTGCTGTAAACGATGGGAACGGCCGGGATTGCACCGTCGCACTCAGCTGCCTTGGACGGGGCGAGGCGATCGACGTCCTGTTGGAATCTGCCGTCCGTGTTCTCCGCTGCGGCACGCCGGGGACTGACTAAGCTTGGTGGAAACACCTACTCTATCAGCCCTACCCGTGGCTCATCCGTGGTAAACATTTCTATTAAGCCGTAGATGACATTGGTGATTGGTGGAGGAGGCACATTGATTTACCAGAGCTGCCGCGTTGCTCTCTTCACCGCTTGCTAAACAGAACGTCACCGCTGCCCAATACAACATCAACACAATTGGTCGATATTACCAATTCCCGAAAGTTCCGATAGAGCTGATGCCTAGGGCGGAGAGTTCGCGCCAGTTTGAATAGAGAACGAATCACCGGCCGATCGGGAACTATATGATGCTCCTCTTCCTCGCTTAGGTCCGTTCGCAACGACACGGGTGGAGGCTTTTGCGCACTAGTTCGCACCGACGGAGCACATATGATAAACATTACACCTGATCATTTTATGTAGCCAAAATATGCAAGGGGCGTTTAGAACAGACCAAAAAAAGCATTGCAAGAGCAACTAGTAAAGTTATCATTTGACAATATGACACAAAAATCTCTGCTCACATTATAAAGTAATAGACAACGAGGAAATCAGAGATGACGGACAACACCACCTCGCGTTATTTCACGGAGGTCAGAAACAGAAACGCGCACACAGACACACACACACTCATACAAGCACACAAACAGAGTGACAGACACATCAGAAACAAAACAATCCTTGATACAGTAGTAATCATGCAGATTCTGCCTTGTAACTGACTAAGGACAGCGCTGCAAACATAATGTTATGTTCATATTCATATTACTTCAGACCTCATCACGTCATGCTACTTTTATTTTCCCGAGCAACTTGTTGGTACATTTTGGGAAGTGTACTAATCCTATAAACACGTTTGATACAGCGCTGTCTTTAGTCAGCTACACGGCAGAATCTGCACAAACGAGGCTTCGCTTGATTAAGTTACGGGAAACGAGGAGCGCGCTGAATGGCCCAATTAGCTTTCATCATCCGGTAGGAACGCTGCTTCCATCGGTGAGGTTTCAGGTTCCGCGGCGCCGGCCTAGAATTACACCAAATTGCCACAGCACGACTTGATTAAGTGGAAGTGCTTTGACGGGGCAATTATAGTGTGAAGAAGGGGAGTTCAATTTCAAGATATCGAGCACAGTTTTCCGCGACGTTTCCTGACTTTGAAAATCTCTGCTGACGGATTGAACAGAGTGGCGAAAGGCAAAGTTTTGTCGAGCTTCTTTACACCTTCTTGTATATTTCCTGATATTTTCTTGTGTTTGAGAGGATGTTAAATCTTAGGTATCTTTCGATTGTCTGTCTTCAGTACATCTTGGGAAGTCTCATACGTCTCAATGCACTTATGTTCCACTTGGTCCTCAAGTCGCACCTTAGACGAATCAGCTTACTTGTCAACAATAGACTAATATGTGAAGTCGTCACTTTGCATTTAACAGGTTACAAGTACGATCTTATAATGCGATTAGCGAAAGTAAAAGATAAAGGTAAAGTAGTCACCATTAATTGAGGTGATGCTTTTGCAAGTAGTAACATGTGGCTTCACTACGGTTCGCGTTTTTTTAGGCCAAACACACTGGGTCCCCTCTACACGATCAAGTGTGTTGGGTTCTTTTACGTGCAGAGGCTTGGTGATTGAGGCTTACGCCCGAAACCTCCATATTCGCGGGGCCACCGGTTCTACGTCACCATCCGAAAGTACGATGCGACTCTTATTCAGTCGCGTCCTGAACTCGGGCCGCTGGTCCCCCCGAATTTAAACTAGACGCGGTGAGTGGCAGAGTGCGCAAACTTCTACACCACGCGGAAATGCTTTTACTTTAGTTTCTTTCTATCTTTATTACAGGTTTGCCCAGCTAAACCTTTGTTGGATCCGTTGGCATGTGTGATGGCCGACATCTTGATTTTATGACGTCGCAGGGTAGCCATACCATTTTATTGGGAGGGGTTTTTTGGGGGGTCGCTAGCGTTCTCTCTACACAACTATCACACATTCAACTTGGATAAAAAGAAAAATTCAATACCAATTCATATTTATAAAAAGACCCCGTAATTGCTAAACTAACATAGCAAAGCTGAAGTATATGTAGCACAAGTACTAAATCTAGTTTCACTTGTTAACACCATGGTGGGCACATACGTTCGTCGATATCTTGAGAGTAACACCTTTGTTAAGGGCGAAGTGACAATTATGTTCAACGACTTATGATACAGTTTCCAAACAGTGATTCCATCGATTGACCTCTTTTTCCTTTTACGGGCGTCCTGTTTCTTACACTCGAACCACAGGTCACTCCAGAACGGTTAGTCAGTCAATCTATACCAGCTTACGCGCAGTTCTGTGTATATACGTGTACTTCCCGTACTAGTAGATATCTTATATAGCTTTATCACCATCTGCAGACCCCCGGGAGGACGAGGCAAGTCCATACACAGCCGAGGATCCTAGGACCACATCAGTCAGTCCGCCATGGCCGCGCCCAGGTCCTCCACGTCGAGCCCGGTATCTAATGTAGCTTAGTAATAAAGTTCTTTATTCAGAACCAAGTAAATGAAAACAGCCGCGACGTTTCGACGACCGTCTGTCATCTTCTTCAAGGCAAAGGTCCAAGCAAACAAAAACAAACAAACAACCAAGCATATATACTGGTGCACATTCCACAGTACCAATGTGCAATGATTAAAATCCATCAAAAAGATGTTTGCAGGGATTACGCTTGTTTGCGCCATTGTGGGCCCATTTTGCCAACTCGACAGAGAATTTCTTGAAATTTTCAAAATAAACTTCGCAATTTCCGGCAAAATATTGTTAAGCCACTTTGCGAACGTTCCAACGTCTTTTGCAATTTGGCGCAATGAGCCGCAGTGTGATACCAACTTTACCGCACACACATTTCTATTCATATTTCGTCTGAGAACCGATGTCAGTGTGACGATAAAGGTTGAAGCTCTGATATAATCCTCTCCGTATCAACCTGTATTACCTCTCCCCGCTCGCGGAGTCTAGACGTGTCACACTCCATTGTTAGCGATGGAGGAAACCAATCTACACTTATCGAGCGGGTTTGTGTTTGGAATAATGAAGTGTGCAGCTCGCACCAACATCGCCTTCAGTTCATCACAAAGCGAAACGGAATGTTCTGCATGATATAAACATAATGACAACTTTTTTCCGGGTTTTTAAAATCAATTTTCCATATTTCAGAAACTATTTCAAAAGAATGTCAACCATTGTTAGAAAGTGAAGAAAGCGTAATCAAAATTCGCATTAGGGCATATACTATGTAACAAACACAGGCGTGACATATATATAAACGCATAAGAGACCTCAAGCGCACAATTATCATAATAAAATCGCAAATCTTGATCGTTTGTATATGGTAATGCATTTCAACATTCCATTTATGATAGATTGCAGTTGATATGTGGCACATTGAACTCGACCCACCCGTCAATTGGCTGTACAGTCAAACCTGTATTAGCGGTCACCTTTGCATAGCGGCCACCTGCCCATAGTGGTCACTTTTTGTCGGTCCCTTGGATTTTTCCCATTGACATAAGCATTAAGAATTAGGCTATAGCGGCCACCTGTCCAACGCGGTCGCGGCCAGACGATTTTCGGTCCCGCGAGTACAGTAACACTGCCGGTAACGGTCACGGCGCGCCGGTAGAAGCCGCATCGCCACCGCACGCCGGGTTCAAAATCTTCATTTTTTCACGCAGTTATCAAATTTATGCGGCCTCAACTGGATAGGATCATAATAAAGAAAACCAGAATGTTTTATCTTTGTTAGAAAATCCATGGTTTGACGCGAAGTCAAGTATAGTTTTCTTCACATGGCTTGCGTTTGTACATCGTGGTAAAATTGACAATTTCTGTGCATTTCGACTGGACAAATATTACGGCAGCCTTTTGGAAAATACAACCCACACATGTACCTGATGCGGTAAGTTCGTGAAATGTTTGAATGCCGGCCCAATTTCCGTTTTCACCGGGAATTCATTCAAATTGTGCTCAAAACGTATTTCGCGCAATTTTCAAAATGGCGCTGATATAAACTGGATAGGTAGCAGCAAAAAGGTCAACGGAAGACACCACTGTTACGGAGGTATAATATACTAAATTTATTTTGCTGCAAAGTATCACTGAGGATAATTATTAAACCAAAAGCTTCAAAATGAATGTGGATAATACTACTATGATGTAAAATTTGGGCTGTTGCAATTTTCTGAAAAGACAAAAAGCCTTCAAAAGAGCGACCTTCTTCTGAGTACCCTATTAGCATAATGGTAGATGCTGATCAACACAAGCCACGACAAGAGACTGAGGAAAATTGTCGCCACGATTTTATGTTTGAAAACGGTCGAAAACGAACAGTAAGTGACAACTGAGCAACATGTATTTTGTTCTTAACTAACTAGGAGTAAAAGAACAACAATCGAACTTCTAAAATGTGCCTTACCTGTTTACATGTGTACTGTACGGTGAATAAATGTATCTCAGTGGGTACTGAAAATATGTGTCACTCGTGGTCAATTAATCGACATTTTCTCCATAGCGGCCACCTGTTCTTAGCGGCCAGTTTTGGCCAGTCCCTTGAGTGACCGCTATAGACAGGTTTGACTGTATTTTATTTTCACAATGACCTATCAACCGTTGTATTACTGCTGCACTACAGAATCTTAAAGCGCGGAATTAAAACACCGCGAAACCTCATTTCCCCCATCTACCACGAAATTGTACTCCCGAGAAAATGAACGAATTCACAGTATTTATACATCCCTGTCTCTCTATTTTTGTTTTTTAATTCCGCGTACGCACCGAATCCTTTCCAATCCAGACGGTTATATTTTGTCCTCGAAAGGTTATAGGATTTCCCCTTTGACTTCCGCTGTAACTTCCCGGGGTCAAATGGCCAATACATTAGCCAACTTGCCCCGAGCCATTCATATGTCTCTTTCCGTATTGCTTGGCGACCCCATACATTTTGCGGCGAGCGAAAAATCTTTGGAGTCCGGGGCATGTTACGCGGTTAAAATTTAACGTTTGGGAGGTCAATAGGCCAGGTGCGAGTGGAAGCAATATCGGCTAGATGTCGCTCATTTCCAACTGGCAGGGAAACAATCGCACCAAATGGCCCGACTCCATTGACCTTGCGAACATTTGGTCGTATCGACCACCGTTTTTACGTTGTAAGATTAAATATATATATGTTCCCGGGGCAGAAAAGGCGATAATGAGAGCAAAGTGGTTAGACCACGGCTGAATTGCTTTATCGTCAAGTGATCTTTCACGAACGCGCGGCTGATCTCAAAATATGAACAAAATCTGACGGGGGATATGCATCTATGAGAAGGAAGCTGGCGATCAGAAAGGATTATTTTTGGATGACTTGGCGCTACCAAAACGTATAGTGTCTGCAATTTACGGCTGGTTAGAGGAATCAGAAGATACTGAGGACTTTATATCTAACCTGTATGCTACACGCCTGCTCCAAAATATGATTCATATGCTCTTCATTCAAACCGCAATCGCTCAAAAGAGGCGCAGTATGAGCTGTCAGAAACAATTTTGAAGAGTATGCGTTCTAATAATAGGGACGATTCCATATCTTTAGATGAGAATTTACAGTGTGTTGCGTAAGCAGACTTACGGGTCATACATAGCGCTTGGACAGTTACGTCGCATCAAGGCAATTTGTCTCCTCAGAATCCCTGCACATTCTCTTTACCATGGTACTCATAATTGACAAGAACTTGAATCTTCTTTCGCATGATAAAATTTTTCTTTGTATCATTCTCTGGCTCATGTTCTTATCTTGAGTGTGCTCTGTTTGCAGTGTTATTTCTTTGAGATAAGGGTATGAAAGCTAATTTCATATAATATCTCTATTGTTCTTTGAACGAAAATATTTTCTTGTCACTCAGCAACGTTCAATTGTTTGCTCACTTGAGTCCCGTTTGTTTTACGTAGGGTTCACTGTAGTAGCTGTAAGTCTGGAGTTTTCTGTATCACGGTCTGTATTTGTCTTTAACACTGAAAAACTGTTTTTGTGATTCCAGTAAGCTTTGAGCGAGATAAAGTAAGTAAAATGGGTTTCCTTGTAATCAAACGTCCAAGAAAATATGTAAATAAATGAAAATCACCTCCCTTGAAGTTTTTCATGAAATAATACCTATTTCCCCTTATCCATTTCGCTTCCTTCAAACATCGATTTTTACATTAACAGTAGTCGCTCATACGTTACGCGATATGATACTGTTCTCCTGCAGTATTAATGCTGTTGTAGCGGTGGCGTCGATTGTGGATTACATGTACAATTCATTAAAACCCGGCCATTTCGGGCTCCCCATTGGAAAGTATTGATCAAATTTTGGTTAATTTACGACAATTGCATGCCGGGAATAATGCTCGACAAGGTGGCCTTGTCCTGTACTAATGCAACACAAGTCATCAACTATGAAATAGGCTGATTCACGGTTTGGATTGCGCACGCGCAGTGTGATGCATCGTGGGTAATATGTCGAAGTTGAAGTCCCATGAGATACCTACAAAAAAACAAAAAAGTGTGAGCCGTCACCTTTGACCTTGCAATTGCGCAAATCAAACCGTGGACTGGCTTATTAACTAAATCAATGATGCTTCCATGATGACGTTTCTTCTACCCTACTGCTAACGATGCAGCAGAATCTAGATTTAGATAAACTACATCTTAGTTTTCAAGGTTGAGTAGAGTATTGTTTTGTGCCCATGATATGTAAAGGAATATCATAATTATTAGCATGATATTATGCTGTATACATCGTTATGAGGTCATCATTATTTAATTTATTTTTATTTGTGTGAAAATTTTCAAAAAAATTGCAATATTTACATGTCTATCATCGGTGGAAATTGAGTCACAATTCAGTGCGAACGAATGAAAGACAGGGCCATTGAGGCCATTGTGTTTAGTTGGTCCAAGGAGGTTGGGTTCGAATCATTCAACAGCGACACCTAGCGACCTCTCCAAGTCATCTATACGCACACAAAAAGGTTGAAAATGCCTTACCTTAGAGCCTTTCAGTTCAGCAAAACAGATTGGTCCCATTGAAGAACCTTATAATGAAAATGAATCTATCATTGACATATAAACTTAGATGGTAAATATATATGACGTACTTTCAAGCCCTAAGAAACCGTGACCTGGACTACGACAATCTAGATAAACATTATCTTTAACTAGATGAAATTCTTGAGCAAGTTTTGATCACTTGATTTGGTTTGCAATTTTCATTGGACAGACCACAAAAAAAGCTTTTCCGTCGACCGCCCCCTCGTTAACCAAGTCATATCATTGCCTGAAATAGCAATTTTTACGAAAAAGGTGTAGGAATTGTGAATAATCTTATCCCAAACGGTGGTTGGCAATGGAGAAAATCGACATTACTTTCATGCATTTTCCTTCCTTTGATCTAGCTGGACAAGCGATATGTTTCGACACTATGTAGAGAATCATGGTATTTAGGGTTAAAGGTCATACAAAGGTCGGCATTCCGGTACCGCCATGTCATGATGGTATGGTCTATTTATATATACAGAAATGTTACATTATGAGGATTCTGGGAAACTCCAATACATAAAACCGCTACAGGTATGAGCACCGATACTCTGTAAAGCACTTGGCACTTATAGACGGCTCGTTCCTAGGATAGTACGTTTGGTTTTGTATGTTTTGTGTTCGTTAATGTGTTGGGGGAGGGGCATCTTACAGTCCCAAAGGAATATGGTGTTGGAAAAATTGTCATGGTGAGTAGCTGTATTTTGGAAGAAAATATATATATACATTATGTTTTTATTTTCCATATGAATCGAGTTTTATTATGATAAGTTAAGGAGCAGTCAAACCTGTTCAAGTGACCACCTCTACATAAGATTACCACCTGCAGGCCATAAGCTAGTTCACGGTTGCTACTACGCATGTGCAGTGTCAAAGGTGAAGGCTCCCGAGACGTATACAAAACCCGTCTGGGCGTTGTTATCCAAATAAAGACAATGTCGAGGTGAGAACTGGGGCCTTCACCTTTGACACTGCACATGCGTAGTAGCAACCGTGAACTAGCTCATTGACACAAACATGATTTTTTTAAAGAATCCATAGTGATCACCTGTCCACATTCGTGTAAACCAGATTTCGTCGGTCACTGTAGGGCTAGTCTTGGGTACTTTTGCATCTTTGTTCTTTAGTCTACAGAATATGATACACATTTGTCATATTTCAATCATAATGTGTCATAACTGAATATACGCACACAAAATAATACTTATGACGATTCCCAGTGTTTTTATAAAAATCTTTTTCTCTGTTGTATAGATAACAGGTGAGGTCATATTGGCGATACTCGTCAATGTAATGAACAACATTAGGACGGACAGCCTTCCACTAGTATAGACATGTGGTCTTGTACTGGACAACCTAATGGCAAAGAAATAAGAGAAGACTGGACTTTTGATGCAAGAAGAGCAGAGAGACACTGAAGCATCGCAACAACAAGCTGGAGTACAGATCTAGGACTTAGACACACACCTGACATGTGGAGTCCACTGGTGAGCAGTACAACAAGTGGTGGATATGAAGACGCACAAGGACATAGCTGGGATGGAAGCAATCAGAAAGACAAGCCAAAAACAAACCCTCACTGCTTGCAACATCAAGGCAGAGGTCTGGTTTGGCCGTGCTACCTTTGTGGCTCAGAGTTTAGTTCAGTGTCAAGTTTGGACAAACATATCAGTTCCCATGGATCTCAAGGAAAGCGTAACTCCACGACCCAGCAAGTCATAGCACCTGATTCGTCGAGCTTACCAACTCCTGTACAAACTCACCCCATAGAACGGATTTTTCCCTGCAGTTTTTGTGAAAAGAACTTCACTAATAAGGCGTATATCAAGATGCACATGCGTGTCCATACAGGTGAGAAGCCCTACAAGTGTCAAATATGTGACAAGGCTTTTAGTCAGCATGGTACCCTGAAGAACCACACCCGTACGCACACAGGCGAGAAACCTTTCGTCTGTGAGTTTTGTGACATGCGTTTTACAAGCAAAGGCAATATGATAACACATACACGCATTCATACAGCAGATAAGCCTTATGACTGCCAAGCATGCAATAAGAAGTTCAGTCAACTTGGTAGCTTAAAAGTTCACATGCGTAACCACACCGGTGAGAGACCATTCACGTGCCAGGTGTGTGGTAGGAAGTGCATCACTAAGGGTAACCTTAAGACTCACCTGTATACTCACACTGGTGAGAAACCACACAGTTGTGGTATGTGCAACAAGAAGTTTAGCCAGAAGGGAAGTCTTAAGACTCATATGAAGATTCACAATCCTTGACAATGAAAAATGTTTTATCAGTTTGAAATTTCATCTAATATGGCAGAAATTATTCTCAAGCAAAGTTGAACTGTGATTTCCAATGCAAATTTTTGGACTTCAAATTTTTGGCAGCCCAACTCGTGTACTAGCCTTTGTCAAGGGATGAGCAATCCATTGATTCTGTGACGTCACAATATGCCAATAAAACATGTGACTCCGTGACCAGTGGATCATAGACGGGGCGCTATGAACTTTCTGTAGCCCATATATGACTCACTGCTCATCAAGTCAAATGTTCTAGCTGCATAACATGATGTCACAGACTGAAGTTGGATTATTGAAAATTTGGAAATTGCATTTCAACTTTTCTTCAGTAGTTAATTGTTAGATTTAGTTTTTTTTCCAAGGGAAGTAACTGGTGTTTGGCTGGTCATATCCTGCCGAGTTGATGTTAGGCAATCTTCTAAATGCAAGAAGATGCAATGTTCAATCCTACTCTAACAGTAGGATTTTTGTTAAAGGAATAGAAAAACTGAATGTGAAGATAAATCTTTATTTCAATTCACACAATATATTCAACATAAATATCAACCAGAACTATTTTTGTGCATTTTCAAAGTGCAATGATTTGTAGAAGTAATTGTACATGTATATAAATAACTAAATTAAATGCATGTCTTTAGGCATTCAACATTTCTATTCATATTCAACAATAACATTTTTTTTAAATTAACATGCAAATAACATCACAACATTTGTTGTTATTTCAGATTCTTCTGCATAGTTATGTTTAGCCATAAGTATGGCTCAACATATTGTTTTCTCTCATGTTTCTTCTCCTGTCAAATCTTCAAATCGATTCATCTCTGTCATTTTTTGACCAAATGACCTGAAATTTGGTACAGAGGTAATGTAGGCAAAAACCAATGTACGTTCTTTTCCTTTTTTTGATATTGACCTTGAAAGTGATTTTATTGAGGTTTTTAGGCTATTTTTAGCATATCTTGGCCTCCTGCGCCCTTGTATTTCAACCGAATGACCTGAAATTTGCTGTATATGTGGCTTGAACAAATATTTAAAGGACTACATTCCCATTTTTGGCATACATATATTCAAAACGATTTATTTTGGGCATTCTTGACAATATTTGCCACTTCTGTCACTTTCAATACTACATATGACCTACAGGTCATTGACCCCGAGTGCCTTGCACCTGGCCAAGCTTGAAGTTTGCTTACGAGGAGGAAAGACCGGACATAAACATTTAACGTGATTATCGGGAAAACACCATGTTCCCTTAAACTCAGTGGTTAAATTGCAGTTTAGGAAATTTTATAACAGAAAACAAGTTAAATCAATGATTTTGTGAATGTTTATTCTAGCATTAGTTATTCCAGATATTTTCAAACTCCAAATTCTTCAACACAACACGGGAGATCGTTTCTCCTCAGACTGTCGCGACACTCCTGTCAAAATTGATTGATGATCTCTCTCTGCCGCCGACTTCATACATGATCAAAGGCGGGTGGTAGGCGGTGCCTTCCTACATGTCCTACGTACGGGCGTATGGATCGTAGAATTCGGCAAAAAAGGAATGATTAGGCCAGTAGAGTCAGTCCCCGGTAAGGTCAATGATTCGCCCCTTTGCGCTTGTAGCTTGTAACGTTAAATGAATGTACCCTCTGGTGGCCAAACTTCACTGACAAACTTTCTCCCTATTATCATCATGAGCTTGCGTTAGTCTGGTACTAGTGACTATTATGTGCCGGGAATGTTTATCTATCGCACGCCTTGGAAGGAAGTTCAACCATGATAAATGGTCGGCCATTGCGAAAATTTGGAATCCCATGCTGTTGATTTTTGTGATTGAATCTGTAAGAAAATATATTTTCATGTCGTTCATGTTTTTGGGACGGACGCCGGGACGGGGTGAATTTTTTCTATCATTTTCGTCCCGTTAGTAATGCAAATCGAATCGTGTTGCACAAGAGGCAAAACACTAAAAACGTGGGTCTTGTGGAGTGTTTTGGAGCGGGAAAATGCCGGATATTAGCGGTGCCGAACAGTGTACATCGTCGCGCGCGGGTGACGCTCCGTCAAAACAAATCCGCTCGTGGTCTAGCGCGGCCACCGAAAATAGGCAGAAACACACAGGAGGACTTAGCACCTTCGTTTATGAGGGCAATTGTGAAAATCTTTTGTTACAAATTGTTCGAACATTGAAACATTTGGATAGATGGTTTGAAACTGTTCTAAATAAAGAGATTTTTGTGTAGTTACGTTCGAAATGTTTCCAACGTATGTGAAATGAGTTCAAACATGTTATAAGTTTCAATTCTAATTGTTTGAACACTTTAGAACTGTTGTGACTTAGACATTCTTTTAATCAAAATAGTTCAAACATATTACAAATATTATATTAAAACCCTCTCGGTGACTTTGAATTGACCCAAATATGTTGTTTTTGGTCATTTCCTTCGTCTCCTGTCAAATCTTCATATGTATACTATGGAAAACTTCATTCTTCCCTGGGGCTGATCTTTTTTAATTCAATTTTGAACTGGGTTGATTATGCGCAAGAGTGTAATTTTCAGCGGATATTTTTCGACTGGTTTACATGGAAATGGCACGGAATATCCCATTCTTGCAAGGGGAGGATTCTTTAATTATTTCTTTCAATTTTGAGCTGGAATGATTATGAAAAAGTCCATTCTTTAGCAGAAGTGTTAATCAATTAGTGGATATGGTTGTGGACTGGTCCATATTGTGTTGAGGTGCTACTGGAAGACTCAGTTTTGGACTGGGGTGATTCATTTTTTTAGTGCAAGTATTTTAGAATGGTCCATTGTTATTTGGGGAGAGTCCATTTTTTGCATGGCGAGGAGTATGGCTAAACATGCTGTATTTGCTCGCAAATGTTGCCTTTCTAGTTTGATAATAATTACATACAGATAAAGATTTTATCATGAATTGTGAATGAAGAGAGAACAATTGTACACATAAATACGAAGTTATTCATTTATCAGTTTGACGAATACATCATTATTCATTATATATTCATCACAATACACGCCTGTGATATCATTCTTTCACCACTGCGCATGCGTAGGTGATAATTCATCCAAGTTGTCTGGGTCTGTTTATGATAATTTATGCATGGTTCGAGCCCAGACGCTGACGTGTACATGAGCCTGTTGCCTGACGCTTGCGCAGTGCGTCCTGACGTGCACCCACGCAGGCTACGTCATAGGCGGAGGGGTTGTCGTCGGCCCACAAGTCATTGCGGCTGCTTGTCCTGCGCAGGCGCTCTAGATGAAAATAAACAACAAATAAGTAGAGCTTATAACTGATACGAAATATGATTTACGAAATGAAACTTTATGTTATACTTGACATTTACGTAAAATAGATAGGAAAAACTTGATAAACATGCTTTCTAACTAAAAATTACAAAAAAGTCCGTATTGCAAAACCACACACATATCAAGTGCATGTATTTGACGGACACGTAGCCACTCTCTCAAAAGTCGAACAGCTTATTGCGATTCTATCATTGGTTGAACTAATAACTGTGGTGGACAGTTACGATCAGTCTATGCAAGGAGGTTTGATATCATTTTAACCTCATTGGTCAAGTTAAGGTTTGTTGTCTTACCTCGCCTCGGCACGACTCCCCACTTTCCTGACACCATCCCTCCTGCGTGAACCCACTCATCCCAGTCATCGTGTCCTGAAATAAAACGTCAATCAATTATCCCGACGGGCATCAGTAAAATCTAAAGTGGTGTAAGGAACCGGCCGCGGCTGGCTTTTACATTTCTTTTTAGAAATTTCATAGCATTTAGATTAACCGTTATCATAGCATTGCTTTACATGGCTCTCAAACCGCTATTAGCGACAGTATGTAAAACATAGCTGTGTTTTGATATTTTGATTATCTCCATTGCCAGTGGCAAGATATGTATACTAGCCAGCTAACATTAAGAAAGTAGGGCGTTGTTTTAATGGCTGATTATAGTTCTTACCGGGCTGCCTGGCACCTTCGCAACCGTTCGGTCGGAGATACGAGTTTTTACGTCGCCTCGGCTCGGAAGTCGTGCGTCGGGAGCGTCGTTTGGCGCTCGGCATGTTCTCGTGCATCATCGGGGGCGCCTCGGGCTCGGCTTCGTCATCGTCGAATATGGTAGCTCGGGACTCGTCAAGGTCAGCCTTTTGAAGAATTTTAGACGAGTGTAAGTACGAGGGGAAAATTTGAATGATAAGCCATGGACAACATGCACGAATAAGCTAGGTCACGATCCGAAGCGTGCATGAACATTGTAATGCATTGTGGATAAATGTCAAAGTAAGATAGCTCTCCATTCTTAGACTTTGACAGCTACCCACACCGAATCACTAGCTTATACTGTAGGTATTTGGCCGAATGAGATTCTGACAGTCATGCCTGCAGCCCCTTTGTACATGTCACTCACAAATAACAGTCTGTTGATGGGTGGGGTTGTTTCTTTCGCCAGATAGAGAAAGATACATTTTGACAGAAATTGCTGATAATGTAATCTTTCTATGGTTTTAGAATGTAATAGGGCGCTGCGATCGACTTATCTCGTCATAAAGGGTTCGATCCCGTTCCTACCTCAGTCGACCTTTTCTTGTATGGGATTGAGATGTTTAAGTTCAAGTTGACGCATGCGCCGCGAGGGTCGACTGAATAGGTTCCTCGGACACGCCCGTCTTGGTGCAGTTTGAGTTGATCCGCTAGGTGTCTCTGTCAAAGACAGAACACACCCTTAGTTGCCCAGCTCGCATTAAAGATATTAAGATATCTCGTACAAGGGGCTGCATATTGTAAGGCATGAATGTCACATTACCCTTATTTATTATTCATATAAGCAAACGTTATGTGAAAGAGTGAAGGTGTGTAATCGTATGATCCCGGTATTCATGACCGGAAAATTACGTTTGGTACATTTCTGCTGTTCGCCTCGTGTTGGCGGTAACTTGTCTCACTGACCTGTGATCCGAAGGTGTTGTGCCGCCGCCTGGTTCGGCCCCGCTGCCAAAAACCGCTACTGTTTTTGTTGCCGTTTTGGTTGCCATAGTAACCATCGCCCTCACCCCTCTGGCTCTGGTTCCTGTTCTTGAAAGGCTTCTTGAAAGCTTGCCAGGCCTAGAAATGTATGGGGAAAAGTGTCATCACGTGAGGTCCCATTCTGAAAGTGCACCACCTAGCGATTTACAGGACTACTGCATAAGCTGCTTCTTAACAATTTAGAACAAATGAGGTTTAGTACCTAGCATGCACATCGCGTGTTAAGATTTAATTTGCCTCACTCAACCGATTTGATGCCACATATTGTCAGCATCAATGAATACACCGCGACAGACTTACGCGTACGTTACAAGCTGATTTCAGTACGAAATCTGTCCTTACCTTATACATAGGTGGCTGTCTGTTTGGCTGCCTGGATTTCCTCCTCCATCGCTTCCCATGGTAAGGCGCCGCCTCGTCGTTCTCCGCCATCTCACGTTCTACTGCCCGCCTTTCCGCTTCCTGCCTCGCCCTGTCGAAGTCGAACGTCGGTTCTGTAATCTGATACGCCAAGACGGGGTTGTCACCGCCCTCAACCCAACTGTCGTCCTCGGAAGGCTTCGCGTCGCTGTCGGGATTCTTCGTCGAGGCTTCGGTCGATTTCGGAGGAGCACCGAACCCCTTCGTCCGTTTGACGGGAGACTTTTTCTTGGGCTTGCAGCGCCCGGACAGACGAAACGCGCGTCCAAAGAGGCTCGGAGCTTTATTCGGTGAGAATTGTATGTTAGAGTAGGAGTTGTCGATGGAGATAGGTACACCCTCGGCGTCGTATTCGGCGCTGCCTTGCGTCTTCCTTGCCCCTTGGTCGAGTTCAATCTTCTCTATGAGGTTGTGGACGATGTCCAGGTAGTCTCCGTTTCTGTCCTCTCCACTTTCGGATGTCTTCTGACTGGCGGAGTCAAATCCTGTGTCGTCTGATATGATAGATGGAGTCGATGTGCGTTTGGTAGCGTCATCCAACCTGGAGGAACGAGAAACTATAAAGTTACACAAAAAACTAACATATAATTTGTGCGCTGCGTCACAACCAACAGGCCTGTGTGCAGAACTAGCTTGGAAGGAAGGGTAAGACATATAATTATGCATCTTAAGTCATGATTACGTGCATGTAATTACATAGTTACACAGTTCAACGTAACCTGGACACTTCCAACTTAATCTACCAAACATGGACGGCGATACTTACGTCATAGTGGGTGCAAATTTCTAAACGAGCGAGGCATGTCCAATGAAGGACTGCGCAAAGCAGATCTAAAAATTCGACCTGCAGTGTTTCTTTCTTGTTCTAACCGTTTTCTAAATAAGCTAGTTAACGGTGTGAAGTGCGCATGTCAAATGTTGTGCATTGTGGGTAATACGTCAAAGTTGAAGGCCTTGGCAATACATAATTATAAAGAATGGCCAAGGATAACCAATTTTGACATATTACCCACAATACACATGCCCATTTCAAACCGTGAACTAACTTATACCTACCGTAAGGGCTCCTTGTCTGTAATGATTATCTGTGGTGGCAGAACGGGATCACCAGTCTTGGCTTCCTGTGGCGGTTTCGCCTCCTCACGTCGCAAGATCTTTATAACCGCGGGGTCGTCGTCGACCTTGGGGGACGCCGTGGTCTTCTGTTTACCGGAGTTGTCTGCTACTTCCGTGGTAGATGACGCTGCAGCCTGGATGCTCTGTTGGCTGGGTCGATGAACTGCCTTTGTCGGTTTTACGTACGTAGGAGCAGCAATGACACACCCCTGCAGAGAAGTAAACCGATGCAACTACTCAACATTGTATTAAGAAAGAAATTCATCGAAAAACTCCTGTATTTAATTTTTGCTTTTGATTAGTTTGGTTAACGAAAACTTTATCAGCCTTAGCTTGTTCCTAGCACTTCCTACATTATGTGTGCAAAACTTCTCTAGTGGATACAGAATTCAGCTGAAGTAGACAATGATACCAGTGATGCATTGTATTGCTCATACACACTTCAAGCGTTCAACTGGTGAATTCAATCACAATGTGCATTTTCCTAATGAAATTGTGAAAGAGTTACCTGAGGCATCACTGAGGGGTGGTAGTGAGGCTGGAAAATCGGCTGACGGACCACATAAGGCTCTGCATGGGGGTTAGGGTGAGGATGGTGGTGAGGGTGGGCAAGGGGGTGCTGTACCACGTATGGCTGTGCGTAGGGCTGGACGCTGGGATAGACGGACGGGTGATCTGTGGACAGAAGAATATTTGCACCGATGAAAATTCAAGATGATGAAAGTCAGCAAAGGACCTTAATTTTTGTCCTCCAAAAAACCTATCCTCCAAATATTACAATCCATCCAGAGATTCACAAAACCATGGAAACACAAACAGACAGACAATAGACACAGACATAGCCTCCGATGCAGACTCCTCCCGGCTGTTTTCTTTTTCAAGTTACAGTTTTTATACTATTACATTTTTTTTCTTATTGCTGTCATAAGAAAAAAAAATGTAATAGTATAAAAACTGTAACTTGAAAAAGAAAACAGCCGGGAGGAGTCTGCATTGGAGGCTAACACAGACACGTGTACACTCGAAAGATACCTCCATGAAAAATGGAGGTAAATAGATGAAATAGCCAAAAAACTTACTGGGGACATACTGCCACTGTGGCCCTGGTACACAGTATCCTATACTGGGGCGAATGTGACCACTGGCGTGCTGCAGGCGGGCGTAGTGCGGTGCCGCCACGACTCGGCTGGGGGCGCTCGTGCTCGAGCTACTGACGGGCGCCTGGCGACTCATTCTGCAACGGACACCGTCTCTCTCTGAAATTAGATTCAATGAAATTAACATATCTTGCGCTTTTCTTACTCCAGCCCTCAAATGTAGGACCGAGTAAACAAGACTCAAGATATGCCCTGGCCACGCAAATACTTATCATTTTAACATATATTTGTGACAACACGTCTATGTGTAGCGACGACGCTCTCAAGCGTTCGCCAAATTTGTATGTCACTACTAAAAAAAAGGGCAAAACAAAGTGCATAGCAAGTAACGCAAAGAGTTCATTGTAATTTTGTGTGCAATTGGCAACGGTTTTCCAGCCAGGTCGAAATGCATAATAATGTTCCTAACCACGTGTCTACAAACAAAGTGATTCACAAGCACTAGATAACATCTTTGGTCAGGCAAAAACATCTATAGTATAGGTACATTGACGCATGTATTCTAGTGCAGCGACCGTCAAACAAAGAAACACCGTTTGTAGTGATACGAGAGGTGGATTGCTAGGGAGATTCTGAAAATTGAAATTTGAAAACCAACTTACCTTGCTTCCTTTTTTTAGACCAGCAAGATGTGACACTTTCCTTGTCAACTTTAGATTCTCTTATTTTCTTGAAGACGTCTTAGAAACCAGTTCTCCTTGAAGTTTGAAAAACAGTGCAAATGGTGCGAACAAAAGAATAAGTGCGAAGAAAACTTCAAAGTCTGGCAGCGTCGCAGTCAAAATGGCGTGTCACTCCTGTCTTTGCGAGGTATCGCGGAGTCTTCTGGGAAAGGACGTTCTCATGTTTGAATTTATCACCTTACATTTCCGGTCATAAACGGAAGAAAGTCATGCACATCTAAGTTGATTCTTTTTTTATCAAACTCTGACGCCTATGGTAGCTGCATACCTATACACCATAAATGTTGCAATCCTGTTTAAGAGTAGATAATTACTGTAGAGTTTCCCTAAATTACTACAACATTTGGATTATTCCAAAGGTAAATGATTTGCATATGTAACTGACACCTGAGCGGCCTGAAACAGGTAAAATATATTGATTTAATTTTCACGTGATTAAACTATATTGTGCGTGTTTCACAAACTTTTGTTGAATTTGATTTTAATTAAACTTACTTTTGTATACTACTTGGAGGTTTGACGATTTTCTGATCAAAATGATTCTGACGGAGTTTTACGTGACGTAACGTCGTGAAAAGCTGTCGTAAAAAATGAGCGAGGCGCTTTGCGGCATGGTACCCTGGGTACGAGATCGTCAGACGACAAAAAGCCCGGCCGCCATGATGGATTTTGGTGTTCAACACAGGTAATGGAAGCCATGCCTTTATTATAATCTTGATTGGTATTAATGACATAACGTTGAGTTTCATTTGTAAGTTCTTGCCCGAGAACTTATTGCAACATGAAACAATGTCTAGAAATAAAGTATACAGACAGTGCAAGTTAACCAAGGTGACAAGTGGAACAAGGGACTATTCTAAAGACTGCTAGTGCTACGGAATGACGCGACAAAAAGTACGACAACTTTCGTACGGTCAATTCAAAATAGACATACAAAATAAATCCTAAAATTCTACTAACTAAGAAAGAAAGGCTAACATGAATAAAGCTGTAATGTCTTGTTGCAATCAGGTGGGGCTAATCGGGGGTATTGATTGGGCAAGGACAGTGTCGACTTGGTTGCAGGTACGTGATTTCAGTTTACGTTTGGTTATCGACAGAACATTTCAGTAGAATTATATGTTCCATTATCAAGGTGGTTGCAGCAAAATTGCGCATGAAATTATGGTTAACGTTTGTTTTTTGAGGACTACATTATTCACATTTTGCCCCCCCCCCCCTACTCCCTTCAAACCATTTAAGTTGGTGATGTTGTAGTTTTGAGTAAAACATCACCAAAAATATGACCTGGTAATCACAACACGTACTATCGTACCGCTTAGGCCACAATAAGTGAAATGGATGGATGGCATCCAGGATCCCCTGTAGAAACCTATCGTGAGAGCACAAAAAGATGGGCAAGACAAGACAAAAATATGACTAAAGTTTCAAAATAGAGACCATAAACGTTGGAACAAGATTAAAAGCGACAAAAAATGGCATCACAGCTAACAGGTCTTTTATCCCTGTATTCAAGAAGTGTAGAAAGTGACACTAGTGTGGTAACTTAGTATCACTAGTGCCCTACAACTTCACTCAATGCCACTCAACTTCACTCTGGAGTTACCTCGAAAACCAGTGGATGTATGGATGTGTTGCTATGGCCTTATGCAGTATTACATCACAAGTGGTCTGGTGGAGTATTGCATCTTATTGCTCTCAAACGCCACCTAGCGATATTTATCAAACTGCTACTATTACAACGCTATGACGTGCTCATGCTTGCTATGTCCTTGGTGCTGAATCACACGTATATCACCGCACGATGTCGCCAGTGCCGTCTATTCATAGTCACTGTGGTAAACTCAGTACTGTAGGTAAAAGTTGGGTCAGATAAAGTGTACAATTTTGGTTTGTCTGCCTGCGTTCTTGTGCCTTTATGTGTATGTCAATTTACAAAATGCTGTACATATGTCCTCAGTGCTTTTTTTTTTAATCTGTAAGATTGGAAGGGTCCAAAGTAGTACAGATAAGGCGGTAAAGTCTGCCATTTCGGCTGGCCTTATGTACGTTTCTTTTATTGTATAGATTGCCTACAGGAATATTGCTTTAGTATGTAACTGAACAAGACTAAAAGAAGCCACTGTTTTGTACGGGGAAAGAAAATCACACTAGGGCTTAGCTCGAATATACACGCTTGTCTCGCCTGCGGTTTGGTTTGTACTGAATATATGTTTGAAAATAACTAGATTTTTACATTGTAATGTCTTTTGGACTTTTTAAGCTTTCAAAACGTAAACATATTCTATCAAAAATCAGTAGAAAAATTATAGATACGATAGAGGCCATCTACATCCGGGCTTTACAACCATCCCTGAACAGAGACGGGGGGCGCCATAGACTTTCTGCAACATATGATCCACTGATCAACGAGTCACGTGATCTATCTGCATAACGTGACGTCACAGAAACCGTGGATTGTTCATTCCTTGACAAAGACTGGAGCTGATCAGTCGAAAATTGGGGTAAATCTAAGTTTAGTGTAGGCAATTGCAGTTCGACTTTGATTCAGAGTATAGTTACGATAGCATAAGCTTTAAAGGCAGACGCGTTCATTGAAACTGTCTATCGTTGTTGTCACGTGCAAGTTAGAAACACAAGAACGCCTCTTCATCAATGTGCGCTTTAGTTTATTGCGATCAGCTGGAGAGATGACATTGCAGGTGAATTTCGAATATAACAACACAACGGAATCTTACTCATCATCATTTTGAGTGCTAAATGTACACATTCAAGTAACCCTAGCAATATCAAACCTTTATTCACAAAATATAGACGTTCATATGGCAAAACATAGTATATCTATTAGTTCATCTACATTTTTCTCATGACAAGAAGTGTATACCACAGAAAACAAACTCATGATTTGTACAAACTATTCCAACAAAGCGTCACATGGCAAACGACAACTTTCTCAAAAAGACAACACATTATTGCACGCGTTGTGCATATATTGTCCGGATATATACTACTGGTGCGATTGTCATCTGCTTGCAGCTTGATACTGTAACAGCAGTGAGGAGCTACAACAAATGAGGTCAATGATAATTCTTATGCATTACCTATCTATACAGTGAATAATTTTTTCTGGATAAATATTCCGTATCTGCTACACATTTTGTTTCGTCATACTTCAAATATACTGGATAAGGCTAGCAATGATTGCATGTGTAGTGAAGGTGAAATGTATTCTTTTTTATATTTTTTCATGAAGGTTGTTGTCATGAAATGATATGGCGAATGTATATGATATGGGCAGGGACTAATATGTCTGATTTAAGGGTATATGTCGGATTCATATTTTTGAGCTCGGAATGAGAGACTCCTGTCTTGGGACAAAAGTTGACTGTCATTGTCATGTTGTCATGAAATATTTCCATAAAAAGATCTTACGATTTATAAGAGATCGTCTAGCGGCTAAAGATTTTATCGTGCAAAACTATATCCATATGTCCATTATCATAATGATAACTATTGATCACTGCGACATAGCGTCGCCAAATACATATCATCGTCTGGCTCCAATGTTCTTGATGTTGAATAGTACTACACTGTGTATCGGATCTCATATTTATCATGTCAAAATCAGTATGCACATATAGCGAGTGTCTCGGTAGAGGTCTGTTTAAGTCACATAGTTTTGTTTTTCAATGTAGCTGGAGGTGCCCTTTACCATTGGCACTTGTAGCTATGTGAAAGTACACTGAACTAGGCTGATATGTATGCTCAGTTTATGCTCGTATCTCTTCTCGCGAACGAAACATTGAACTGAACACGTCAGAGTCAAAATTCCACGACACGTAAAGATACAATTTAAAGAGTAACAACTTATTCTTTTACTGCCCCCCTTGCTCTCTTAAACTTTCCTAGACTTTGAAACTCGTGCATTGATTTTCTGTCTGACGATTTTATTGCACTAGTCAGGATCACCAGTATTCCACAAGTTGTCAATATATTCATGTCATCGCCTCCGTGTGCGGAGGCATTGATTTAGGTGTGTCTTCGTTGTTTCCGTATTTTATTTCCATACGGTATATATATGATCATATATTGGCACGTCTCACCACAGTGACAGAAAATGAAGGTGAAAATTGCAAAAGTGACAAGAAGTATAGATTTTAGTTGATAGAAATTGTCATTATGGAGCTTTATTTTATTTGGCAGCTGACAGACATTCCAGGTCATGGGGTCAATGGGAAATGCTACTTATTCGCAGGGAGGTACAATTTTGGTCTGTCTGCATGTCTTCGCAGTTATATATTTTGAATATAATAGTCGCCTTCACCGTAGAGGGGCAATGCCCATAAATATATGTAACACATAAATATATATATATTAATCTAAACTCTCATTTGCAGAACTGATGAACTAAAACTAAACAAGACATATGAGGAACCAACAATATTTCACTGACGACTGAGATATATCAACTCTAAAACTTTCCCACATCGGCTACTCTTTAACACTTCCAGAGCAGCAGTGAGAACGGAAGTTTAATCAGTTGGTGTGTTTATTTCTTGCTTATTTTTCTTGATGCGTGTCCCAAGTTATGTGCCACAGACTGGCAGCATGCCTTGATGAAAGGCGAAAATGGTGTTATAGGATAGTTGGTGAATTCAAAGTCAGTGGTTTGGCTTTGGTCCAATGTTTAGACAGACAGGATGTCTAAGGGATACCCCATCATACCCCCACACAGGTCGTTATTAGGGGAACCCATGTAGAGCTTGATTTCTTAGGATTACTACAATGCAATGCATGTGGAACACAGACAGCATACATTTATTTGTGTATCCTCTTTTGGGCGTAGCCAATTTGATCTTCACACTATCTTGCCTCCGGATTCTCGCGACTTCTTCCCACCGCTTGTCTCGTTTTCGCCCTTAAGCTTCCCTCTGTACTTCCTGAAGAAGCCTTTGAACCCGTCTCGGAAATTTCGTACATTCTCCCTTCGCGGGGCCATTTTGATCTTCAAACTATCTTGCCATTGGAGCCTCGCGACTTCTTCCCACTGTTCGTCTCGTTTTTGCCCTTCCCTCTGCACTTGCTGAAGAAGTCTTTGAAACCGTCTCGGAAATTTCGTACATTCTCCTTTAGCGTAGCCATTTTGATCTTCACACTATCTTGCCATCGGAACCTCGTGACTTCTTCCCGCTGCTCGTCTCGTTTTCGCCCTTCCCTCTGCACTTCCTGAAGAAATCCTTGAAACCATCCCGGAAGTTTCTGTTCATGAGTCCGTAGATGACCGGGTTGAGAGCGCAGTTTAGGAACACCATGTAGACCGTGATGATGTCGAGAATAGGCGGGATCTGGATACGGAAAAAGGTCTCCACGAAGTTGACTAAACTGATGGGGGCCCAGCAGACCACGAACACGCAGATGACTATGAGTAGAATTTTGGTGACCTGAAAAAGAAAAAGATTGGAATACATGATATACGTTGTCCTTTGACTTTTGAGCATCTTCTTAGAATTACATAAAGCATATTCTAGAGGAAACCTTAAAGTCATTCATCAATTACTTTGGAAAACTTTAACTTAAGATTAGGAAACTGTCTGAAAATCATATTCTAAACCAATTAAAATGCAAATAACCCTCAGAGAAGGCCACTTCCTATAGGGCGTATTCACGTGACGTCATCACCCCTGCCCTCCGTGAGCGGCCATGTTGGTGCCCACCCGGCAGCGAAGTTTCTCGGTGTCCGACGGTCTCTAAATTTCCAAGGAATGCGAAGTCGTCTGATCGCTGTTTTATTATATGCAAAGAGTCTCCAGCCTCACATCCTTTTCGCTACAAAAATCCAATTTCACCTACTGGAAATGACCCATTATCGACGAGCGAGGAAATGTTTTCCCCAGCTGCCTACAAACATGGCCGCTAAACTGTTTACAGAGTACGCATAAAATCAGTTCACAGCATACAAGTGTTCCAAGGCCTGCAACCACGTAGTACAGTGTCTTGAGTGTCGTGAAAAATTTTGTTGACAGGGAGTACGTTATGATCGGGAAAGTTCGACGTTGAAAGACCCGCCAGTTTACGAACGTATCTCAACAAGGAGGTTTAATCAGATCTCAAGCAACGACTACACGGTGCCGCGACTGTGTTACACAACGGGCCTGTAATTTGCTTTTCGACCAGATACAAAGGTTTCCATACACTCACGTTGATTCTCAAACTTCAACTATTTAGATCCGCTGTTCGTATGTCAGAAATCCACTTTTGTTTCAGTCGTTAGTCCCTTCGTATGTTCCCTTACCTACACGAGAAACGCCAAACCAATCTTACTGTTACCCGATCAGTGTGTGCTTTATCAGTCCCAATCAAACATCTGACCACGAGGCAAAACACCATGATTGTGAGATAAAACGTTCCGAAGGGAAATTGTGAATGGCGTAGAAAACATCTGCTATTTATACGGAGAGTTCCATAGGGCTCCACTATCAAGTGAGCACCAACATGGCCGCCAGTGCTCGTTGCTAGAGGGAGGGTCACGTGACTGAATACGCCCTATGGATTTTCAAACAAACAAACTGGGAAATCAAGTTATTAAAACTTGTAGCTTGGGTTAATCAAGAGGGTAATTGAACTTTCAAATATCCTTTCAGGGATACCAACTCTCCGGAAAAGGTGGCAAAAGATCAGCGATGTATTTTCATGAATGCTGCTGGGGATATCGGCGCGTTCTATCTGGATAATTTCAGCCGCTGGTAACTGACCCGCTCCCGCAAAGGTCGAGAGGGATTCCCGTGGGCCCCAACGCGATAGGCAGTGTCTGGCTCTGAACTAGTCAGGGCGGTATCAGTATCTTCTGGGACCGCTTTCCCTTCAGTAGATTGGTGCGATAATCATAACCATTATAGCCCCTGCTGTCTCTGTGTTTGTTCTTCGGCCAAAATGCAAACCACATCACAAGATAACGAAAACTCGTTAAGGTAATTACCCCACCCAGACTCTGCGGTAGTTTCAGGTGACTAGATGAGATCTAATCAAACGTTTATCAGCACAAACAGAAGCAGAAGCAGGAACAAAAACGAGCAAAACAGTTGCTAGCTGGATTAAGTTTTGGAATGAGCTTTAAACCCCATCGTAGCTTTTTTTCGCTGTTATTATCTTTCAAAATTTGAAGTATTCGCACTGATCGATGAAAAACTGTATACATCGCACAAGAAAAGTTCTAAACTTCACCTGAGTTTGTAAGACACATCAAATAAAAATAAACTGTTCATCTCAATGCTGTTTGACCCGATCGATCTGAACACGTGACTTTATTCACGCGTGACGTCAAAGGTTATTGGAAGTCAGGTCGGGGGCCGATACCGACTTTCAACAACCTTTGACCAATAGCTGACGTCACACGTGCATAACGTCACGTGTCCAGAGCGATTGGGTCAGATAGCTGAAGAGGACCGTGATTGAGTTGAAAATTCCTTCGAGTCCAGTTCATTGAGTTGGAGGACAGTTTATTTCCCCATAAATCAAAAAAACACAATTGACCAGTTTTGCATATCAATTCATAGTTCGTGGTTAAAAACCTGCTGATCGACAAATCTCGCTCAGTGTCACTGACGGATGGCAGTGGATGCTACTTAAAACGTCTTACCGTTTCCAAAATCATATTCAGTTGCTTGAATAACTGCCATTTGGCTTATCTTACCTTCATCGACGTAAAACACAACAGTATGATCGTACCTTGACATCATCCACCCCCGGACCCTGGCGCTTGCGTATGAAGCTTGGTGACTGGAACCTGCGCAGCAGACTGGGGCTTGTGGAGGTGATCAGGCTGTGACTCCGCTTCCTTTCCACGTCCACGTGCCCGATGGACAGCCGGATCCGGTTGTACTTTTCCGGGTCCGACAGCCTTGCTGACAGCTTCTCCTTCGGTCTCGGACTGAGCGTGTCACTGCGATGACAGCCGATGTCGCCGGAACAGCTCCCCGTCGAGGATTTTCGAAGGATGCTGACGGGCCCCATGGTAGCGTTCAGAGAAGACCGCGACGCGCTCTGGTCCTTCATTATCTTACTTTCCAATGTCAAGATCGTGAACGGGTCGGAGAGTCTTCGTGGGGACTTCTCCGCGTTGCAGTCAAACTTTAAGTTGTTTTTCGTCGGTTTTGAGAAGCGTCTTGTCTTAGGAGGAGATGATTTGCCCTGTAGGTTGCCTGATCTTCGAGAAACAGATCCTTCGATCGTGGCAGTAGTTTTGTGCACATGGTTCCCTTTCGTAGTCTTATTGTTCTTCGATGAGACCTCAGCGTTTCTGTTAGAATTTGGGCTTGGAGAAGTGACGATGATATCAATGTCACTTTTCCCTGTATTCATTGGGCTTTCTAGAGCCTGTTTAGATTTTCTTGAATTTGTGTGTACGGGGCCGTTTTCGGTGCGCTGGACTGCAGGAACCTTCTTTGTGTTTACGGCAGATGTATCGTTGCTGTCTGCCAACAGTTTGGGGTGATGCAAAATGATGTCGTTGCTGACTATGATCTCATTTAACTCGATTGCAGTAGAGTAATCATCTTCATCTAAGGAACCTCTGTTCTTTACACTTAGAGTCGGGCGAAGGAAATTTTTCTTCCTCTTTGTAGCACTGATATCGGAGTAGCACCGTACTCGCCCTTGTACCTCTCCTTTGTTTTCTTCGTTTATTCTCTCTAAGGCAAGACCCATCAGTGTGTTATGGCCTTTGCACGCCAAGCTGACTGTGGAAACATTGTTATCTTTTCCAATCTTGTTCAATGACTCGCAAGACTTCTTTTCACAACTGTTTTGAGCAAGGTCGTTTTGTTCTGTGCTGCAATGTTTGGCTTTATGATTATGATTCTCTCCTACGGATTCATGGGGATTGGATTTTCCCTTGGAATTTCTTTGCGACGTTTCAGTCGGCTTTACAACTGCTGCTGTGTGATTCGTAAGCAGCGGTTTGTTCGAATCGTGGGCGCCATCTTTGTTGACGTCACTGGAGTCTGCGGAGTCGATGGTAATGGTGGGGGGCACGCGAGGGGTTCCCGTCGACTGGTCAGAGTCCTTTCTAGCATGCTGCCACGACTTCTTACTAGACGAGGGAGTGCTACCCGGCGTGGTGGGGTTCAACTCAGTCTTCCTGTGGTGGGACATGATTCTTTGCGAGTTCTTCTTAACGACTTTGAAGATTTTGTAGTAACAGATGATCATGACGGAGAACGGGAGGAGGATGAAGATAGGGAGGATGAACAGGGTGTAAGAGACGTCTGTGGACCATTTGATGGTGCAGATAGCCTTTCCCTGGATGAACTGGTAGGTGGACCAACCCACGATGGGTGGGAAACTGGCCAGTGAAGAGATGGCCCAAACACCTGGAACAGAAGAAAACACTTTTTTTTTTCATTCAGCAAATAATACGGTAACAAAGACCCGGAAAAGAAGAAAGTACTGTTGTCCAGCACGGTCTTTTTTTCGTTCACGGAAGAATCCGGTCACAAAGACAAAGTGACGATGTACTCAAGTTGTACATCTTGTATTCACAGCGCATCTTGTCATGACAAAGTAAGCACACAGGTACATACATACAAACAAACAAACAAATGAATAATCAGATGTTGATTGATAAAGAGATCCGCAACCCTCTCCATAATCAGCATGTTTGCAATGGCTGATTTTATGTGAAAGTGAAAATCTGTCATTGAGCCCAAAAGCGTAGCTTATCAAATAGGGCTTTAAGTTTATTGTCATTCCAAACGTTACAACCATTTCATCATAAACGCAGGAAATAAAACATAACTATGCAGTGCAAGTAAATCGCTTAAAAGTATATAAAGTTGGAAGCATTAAGAAAAAAAATATTTATCATGATAACTTACACTGTTATGTGTAACTTGAATGCGGTACAATATGAAGTCCACTTTAATGTAGATTGTAAGCTATATAGTAACGATAGAGATATTCTTTTGATCATATCATAGGAATGTTTCCGTATTTGAAATCTATGTATAATATTTCAATTCATTTTTCTTTGTGCTTTGAACATACTTTATTAAACAAACTCATCTCAATCTATATCTTTAACATCAAAGAGACGAGAAGAAGCCGAACCTATGAATTAGAGTAGTTGTAGATCAGTATTCGAGGTCCTGTCAGTTTCTTAAACTGTACATGTACTTTGATGCGACTTTTACAATCTGTACAATAAAGGTTATCGATAAAATATCTAAGGTTATGTGGAAGTCACACGTTTCCGACACAAACAAACCACTTCAGACAGTCTCATTATAAAACACAACGTCGCGTCAACAGACCACGGTTATTCGAATTCCATCAGTTGCAATTGAGGTAGTAGCTACCATGAAATGGCTCGTCACGATCGAAATGAACGTAAAGCGTTCCATTTGCGTAACAGCCACCTTTAACGGTTCCTGCAATAACACTGCAGTAATTGAGGTAGCAGTGAAGCCCCTATAGCTCAACTGGTAGCAACCTCACAGTTGAGCTCCTGGATAGAATTATTTGGTAACTGGGAGACCCCGGTTCAATCCCGGGTCAGGATATCTCGGTTGGGCCTGAACCCGTCTTTCGGAATGGATGTAGAATGTGGGTCCCGGGCATGATCGAGAGAGTTATTCGGGCACGTTAAAGCCTCCCCTCCCTGTAAAGATATACCATGCTATTGAGCGAGGAAACCTGCTGCGCTATGTGCCACTAGGCAATAGAAGGGGCTGAACAAACGATTTAGTTTAAGCTGCACTATGTAAGATTTGGTCAATACGGAAGGTCAATTTTTCGACAATTTCTTTACATAGTAAGTTGAATAAACATTGTAGAATTGCATACCAGTATCCAGGAAGGAATGTTACAACAACGACACAAACATGTTTAAAAACTGTGAACTTTCAAAGAATACAAGGCCAGTTGGCAGTTGGGGCAGTGTGGGCCACATATGGCTTATCAGCCCAACTGCCCAGTGGGGTGCCTGATTACAGTTCACTACAGATTCTGCCAAACCTCCTTACCCGAGTTCTAGGAGTTTTGAACGGGGGAAATCCGCTTTATCAGTTCCCTACAAACTTGGCTAAATTCATCATTATATTTCAAAAACACCAGACATGCCAGAAATAGAAGAATTAATCATGGAAATATGCTGAAAAGTGGTTGTCCATGTCATTTGCATTAAGATTTGTTCACAAGAATATTTCCAATTTTTGTTACATAGTGGGCCGCGTTCCTGATCATGTCTGCGTCTGCAAGTTGAAACCGATACACATCGTAACATTATTTTTTCAATCGCTGAATTAACAACGCAATGGACAATAATGTTTCGCAATCAGGTTATATGACTTAAAGTAATGCCACCACTATAATCAACAGTATATCAAACCATCTACGAGCAGATAGATAGTAATGAAATTGCTAAAATTACAAAGTCCAATCTTCCATGATCGCTAACAGAAAAAAGATATGTCTATATGCAAGTTAAGTTCCAATAATAAAGTTTTAAGGTGAGTTTAATTTGAATTTGTAAATTGTAGCCTGTTCAGGGGCTTTGATCGTTCTTCAATTTTATCTAAATTGGAAACCGTCTGAAACGGCAGGTACCGACGCACATCTTAATGAACATGGATTAGTCCGCCGGATGAAGTACAGAGAGTTCCCTCTGTATCCCTCCGCGATGAGCAGGCGTTCATAGCCCACTAAGGACCTAGTGGCCGGGAATACTAGTTCTTTTACGTGAAGGTGTTTGCTCTCTCTTTACGAGTGTGTAGTTTACAACCAGCCCAACTGTTCCTAAGTATCATTCGTAGGCTTTATCAAAACAGACAACGTAAGATACATATTAACGGGAGAGGGGCAATCCTGGGCTTGTTTCTGCATCAAACTATATCTAAATTAGACTCAAAGACAAGTGTTGAACTAAGCAAACGAAGCCTAAATGTCATACACACTCTGTAAACATGGTTTGAATGTCAACATTGCAACGGTTGTGATTGAAAGGCTTGCTAAAGTAGAGTCGTGCATCAGCCTGTAAGATTTGACTTGTAGATAGTGAACTCTAGTCCTGGGTCCCTGAGTTTTCACACAGAATTTACGGTGTTGCTATCTTTCCCGTCAAAATGCAATATTCTGGTAGTACCTTAATTTACAACTGGCATTTGCAACCTCAACTGTACGTGTACACGTGGCATAAGATATGCGTGTGGGGTTGAAAGACTTACATATAAGTTGCAATCATCATCTATTGTCTCGTATTTGGCCATATCCTCTAGATTTGTTCCTAACGCCCAACAGCGACACGGGTACAGAAATAATATACCCCATCAGTAGTTTTACCAATAGTAATCAGTCTAGATCATCTAGATTCAGAAGCCTTTGCCTCCGTCTGCAGCAGCACCATAAGAGGCTGTGCCTAGGGGTTAAAGTGATTTTTTCCGAAGAATGGCGCATTCAGCAGTCACGACCAGCCCATCAGAACGTTCCCAGCGGCTCTCTATGGTGCTCAAACAAGTCCAAGTGGCTCACCGGTTTTACAAACATATTACCTTGTCTATCTCATATGTAGATGAACCCAAAGGTGATCCTCTGTATTTATCTAATACATACAAAAATCGCTCGTATGTTCTTAGTTGCAGGTTGATTATCGGGTCTTATGAAAAAAAATGAAAGTTCAAAGTCAAACACGCTTTTACTTCCAGGCACGATACACGTGATGCGTTTATCTGTCAACCAGATGTTAACATTTGGATTGTTTTATCAATTTTGCGGTGTTTGAACAGAAAAGTGTAGTGTGTGTTGATTAAGTGTCCGTCAGCTGGGTTAATACATGGATGAATGTCGCACCTCCAAGCTCAACACACCTTCCTGTAGCCATGTTAAATCAAGCTCTGCCCTCAAAGCACCAGCTTCAAACACGGTCATAAATTTGACATTGTGTGCAAAAAGCCTTCTCCCCATCGCCATCGTTTGCCAAAGGCTTCACCCACTATGTAGCTACTGGTAATCCCTTTGCATAACTCTGCACGTTTTTATTACAGCCAGGCTTAAGTTAATACTTGCTTTCCTCGCACGGTGCACTCGTATTAGACACGCCATGTTTGACGATGTGAGGACGTGTGAAAGATACCAGATTGCAGCAGAATTCATACCGTTAACGCTTTCACGAGAAAATTATGTTTTACTAGACCATCAAACGGATTCGGCAGCATCATGTTGGGACTGAATAAGCCATATCAACAGCTATGTCGGCGATGGTAATTCCCTTTTACGCTCGCATCATTAATAGACTTCTCTCTACTGGCACCGCCTTGTTTTTGTCTCTCCGTGGTGAGTGATTAAGTTTCTGGCGACAGGTCGAACGTGTGAAGGAAAACGCTCTGCCATCAAAGGCAGATTTGACACCGGCTCCATCACGATGTGTGTCGACAGATTGAACCATTTTTCAGACTGACAATATTTCAAACGACGTTTGACATGAAAAGCCACACAATACATCTCTCGGAAATACATTTAGATTTGTGATTTATACCCTCTTGCACTATGACAGCGACCTCGCTGTGACTTAAATCGTAAATTTGACGGAGCACTGAACGAATCTGATAGATAAAGAAAAGCGAATATTTTACGCTCTGTGTTGTATTGACCTTTGCTGTCATACTTTTATATTTTGGAAGATATCCCTATGATGAAGTCAAGGGTTACACAAATCCAATTTAGGTCACTGCGTGGTCGCAGCGTGATCGCTGTCGAGTGGAATATGAAGAGCCTAAGATATGATTACTAATGTGCATGGGATATCGCATCACACGTAGGCATACGGACATACATGTGTTACAATTCGTCTTCGAAAGAGGAAACAGCTTTGCCTTCTACATTTAAGTGGGATTTACCAATGGTGGTAAATGCCTGCTCTGTTTGAGAAAAAGCAGCTATTACCAGACTGACCAGACATTTACCATCATTGTTAAGTCCCACTTTTCGTGCAGTGAGAATATTAGATAAATGAAGATTGCGGCTTTGATGAAACGTCTACAGCTCTTATTATGGTGTATGGAGTTTGTTTGCAAACTCGTGTCAAAGATCTCGACCCTTGTCATTAGTCAGAAGCAGATACACATTTGGAGAGGATTATAGAAGGCACCAGGATTTAACAAGCTTAAGACCTGCCTGCCTAGCTCGCCATTTACATGTCACGATCAAGAAATATATGGGCGTTTTAGTACTGGTTTGGATAACTTACAGTTTACATGTAGACTATGTCGGCAAATTTCAATAAAATAACGTTTATTGATATGCCATATGATACAACACATATGATAAACTAATATGATATAACATTTCTATTAATAAAAGATGACCGAAATTTTATCTTCTTCTATTGTATCTAGAAATCTGCAATGAGGTTGGACTCCGTTGTCTATTATGCCATATCGAATACAATACAATAGCATATTTATCTTCGTATACTTTAGTCATCTAACTTTTCAATAAAGTTCGTTGTCATTAATCCATTTGTATTTATTTTTGTACAAGCACATCATGGAGTTTCTGCCCTATTGTCCACCTGTTCTCATCAGTAGGATGTTGTTTTAGTTTAACATCCTTTGTTTGTTTGTTTGTTTGTTTGTTTGTTTGTTTGTCTGATTGTTAGTTTGTTTGTCGAAGTGAATTGAACTGAGTTGGGTTGCCATAGCCAGTAAAACAACATCCATTATTGTGATCCTTCACTGCTGCAATATTCGTAAACACTTCGTAAACTGCTTCCCACTAATCCTCGACGACGGGGAACTAGCCATCACATTCGTAAACAATAGATCGAATGAAGAAACTTGCATGCATCTTTAAAGTATTCCCTGTTCGTCAATGATATCTATAAGTCGCCATCTGCTACTAGTCATGTCATCATCATTGTCTGAGATTTTGATCAGTTTTAGTCTAAGAACCAATGGGGATGATACGAATTAAAATCATATTAGTGTAGATTAAGCTAAGTTATTACACTAAAATACGACAAAACATATTACAAGGTTTTGTACAAAAGAATTCTATTGTACTATCAAAATAAAGAACAAGTTTTATACCTCTCTAGTTTAGATAAAGCCAAACCTACATTCCTCTGTGGAAGAAAATAACCAATTTCATTGCTCACCTCCGTGCCCGGTAGCCTACCGAGCTAACTAAATGCCTCCTTCGGCATGCCATCGACCAATCATCAGTCGTCCCCTGATAATCTCGTTAATTTGCATGTTATAAAGAGGATTCCAAGGGGAGTGATTCGTATGAAAGAAGCGCGCGTACTCCGGGCTTCGACATGTCGAATCACGTCAACTATCCCCGCGCGGAGCAATTAAGAAAACTCCGGCATGATTCCTTGTCTCTAGAGCCGCCGTGACTGAGCAATCAAACGCCAGAAGACGCCAGACAGCGGTGCTCTGACCTTTCAATGGGAGACACGAGATCGTAATGACTATTTTCATCATCAGTTGTCTAAAATACTTATTACACAAGTCATCTCAAACTTTTTGATGTAGAGGTAAAGAAAAAAGTAAAATGGTTGTCCTCAGAATAAAAAGATATTAGCACTCGAAGATTCTTCTTAAAAAATGCACAAATATCTTGATTAAGTAACTATTCACGGGTGTGTCTTTAAAAGCGAGCAAAATGTGGATTTTTCATTTCAACGACATTTCTTACTGTCATTTTTTGTAGCTTGAATCATGTTTTGGTTTTGCTTCATTATATTTTTTAGGATATCAAACAGGTATTGGGTGTAGAAATACCACCAGCATATATCAAAGTTCCTTACACCAACCACACGTTTAACAGCTTTACATTTTTCTTCGTTGTGTTTTACCGTTTGGGGAAATATGGCCTGATAATGCAACCAAAACATCTGAATGATTATTCCCTTTGGCAAGGAATATGCTGGCAGTTGTCCTTGAATTGGCAATTGCTACTATCATATTCTGTTCGATCGTTTGTCAATGTCCGACTCGAGAGATCGGATTAAAACTGACAAATGCGATACCTGACAGATAAAATATGGTCTGTACAATGACTCGACAACGCCCAGATGCAAATATGAGATTAGAACTAATTCTACTTCTGAATCTGCACCGACACACCGCCCTCTCCAAAACAACCTTTTATTTTTCAATTCTATTTCCCTACCGCGACTGATATGATTAATCATCACATGTTTTATCATTTAGTTTGAATATTTCTTAATCTGTGGGTTCAAGTCTTATTTACACGCAATATATACTAGAAAACCAAAGTTCAAACGTATCTTAACTGCTTAAGAGGGTTGATCGTTGCTTCTCTGTATCTCTCTACAACATTCTTCTGTATTCAACACGATGCACCGCTATAGCTAGTTACCGTAAAACGCATGTTAGACTGCAGGTCCATAAGAACAGAAAACCCATACCAGAAACCATAAATGATGCGTGGAGAACTCATAACGTGAATGAGGCGCTCTAATGTAGCCTCCCACACAACTTAAGATTACTTCTCTGATCCAGACATATGCTAACCTAGCATGTCATACATCAAACAGCGCAGAACGCCGTTTCCTTAATTTACAGAAGGCGATTCTGAAGGTGATTATCGACAAACGACCTGCTGCTATGTATGTACCGATTTGCCGGTCGGGTAATCAAGTCTTAGTTAGGATGATAGCAAACCCTATCTCAAGCTCAACATTTTTAGCCATTAGTGTATGTCGTTCTGCAAATTTCACCCTTCCAACACATCCACATAGCCAATTATCTTTCTTCCTGCTGTTTCGAGACCAATTCATCCTGTAATCACGTCTTGAGGGTCAGAGGAAAGTTTCAGCGGTCTCTTCCTTGAGACTGCAGATGTTTCAATCACCCGTCATTCGTGGCGTGATTCATTAGTTTTCGTGAGCTTCAGAAGTCTCCTTGCCACCCCAGGCATCACGCTCGGGCACGCTAAGTTGTTGTTTCTAGACTTCTGAGACGCTAACGAGCGAATCTTATTCCCGCAAAGCCTCTCCTTCAGGTCATCATTAGATCTTCCTCGCGATTGTTAATGTTCCGCGGAGAAATTTACGAGCCGTTCCCGTAGATGGGAAAGGTGGCGGCAATGTCACGGTATTGATTGAGTCGTTTTGGCATTTAGACAACGCAATAAAAAGACTATGTCAGGTCTTATTTTCTTCATTTGATGGGATCTGCGGATTTTTTTTTTAGGTATCTGCACAACAGAAGTAAGCATCACTGGGTTTTCCGTGAGGCTTATCTCCGTGACAGCTCGATGAAGAATGCGATGACCATGAGCAGTATTCTATGGAATGATGTATAGGTGTGGCAAAAGGCCAAAAAGTTCACTCCGCAAACCACAAAACCTTTCTTCAAAAGCAGCATGCGCAATAAAGTCCCTCAGTCACGGGTGCAAACAGTATTGCAGGCCTACAGAACCAGCTGCTGATACAGAACCAGCTACTGCCGCGCCGCGTGCCTGCGAAGCTGGTGTGTTACGCCTAATGGCGGTTGTACCGGTTATATAGATAACGTTACAGATATACAGACAGCACTAGTTAGCCTTGCACTAGTTAGCGGCTACTTCTCGGCCATTTCCCATCATCTACAACACATACATGTATTCATTTATTCAATCTCCAATCCACAGATATCATAGACCGTGAATCCCGAAGGTTCCAACAGGCTAAGGCAATATATGAGAGAATGTAAAATCCCAGCCTCAACGAGAAGGAGGCCTTTTCGGCTCTTGGGAATTCCCGCCCTTCCACCCCCGCGAGACAACGTTAGCTCTTGTATTTAAACAACATCTAATTGACTAATTAGCATACAGCCTTGTCTTGACTTCGTCTTCAATTGAACCACGTTGGAATCACCTTTACTTTATTAACGTATCAATTCAAAGTTTTGGATAGTAACTGGTGAACTCCAAAATTCTGATTAAGTCACTGACGAAAGAAACCGGATGCTGCCTGAATCGTCCGGCCGTTTCGAGATCTAACCAGTAGCTTGTCATGAGTAACGCTTATCTTGCGTAAGCGTCATTGTTTTATTTTCCGTGAGGCTTATCTCCGTGACAGCTCGATGAAGAATGCTGACCAGGAGCAATATTCTATGGAACGATGTATAGGCGTGGCATGAGGCCAGCAAGTTCTCTTCGCAAACCACAAAATCTTTCTTCAAAAGCAGCGAGGAAACCCCTCAGGCGAAATTGGAGCCTCTTTCAGGCAAACTCAGAAACTCTAGTGTTCCAAAAGCCCGTACTAAGAGGCTCAGTAATTCCTTTCTCCACTGTGCGACTGTATAATAAGGCAAAAGTATAAATTTTAACTACGCAATTGTTTTCCGTCATGTTTTAGATTAATCATATCGCAGTAATATTAGTGGACTGTAAGTCATTGTTTTTATGTGGTTGTGATTCATAGACTATGTAATAAGGACGTAGTTTGCCCGCGAGTTCCTTACTGAATAAAATCATTTCATAGAAGCGACACTCTATGCTGTCTTGCCTAAGAGTGAACACATATCAGACTTGGATCTTTTCGCGAGTTTTGAAGAGTTATGACGGTGGATTTGTGGTTGAGATTTGTCTTATCTACTAAGTGGTAATCTTCTAAAGTTTCAAAAGAATAATATGCTGCAGTGCAATGTGAACCAGTCAGAATTACCTTGATGAAGGTGACAGATGGTTACCGAAACGTCGGTGGAACAAATCCCTTGGTTGTGTAAAAAGAGTATTTTTATTCAGTGACTTACCCGCCTGATGAAACTCTTCACGGACTGTAACGATATGTATAAAGATAAATCATTGGGCGTTAGCAACTTGTTTAGACAGATATACGCTACAGCACATTGCTCATCCTCATCTGTGTGTCATGCTGTCCATGGTCTCTGGCCTTCACAAATGATGGATACGGTGATATCTATCACCACCCATGCGATGCATGAGGTGCGCATAGTGAGGTTCCGGTCTGTATCTAATCACTCTCTCTCTTCTCTCTAATCACTCTGCTGTGACAGAGTGTGCATCACGGTTCAGAACCCGGGAGGATTCCGGGGTCTTTTCAGACGCGCCGAGACGTAACGTGACCTTTCAATTAGAAAATGTAGGTCAGAACTGGAGCAAAAATGCTCCAAGAGCATCATCTGCCAATCTAAATGTCATAAGGATTGGACCTCGTCGTTAATTTCGTAAATATGCAAGTCTGTCAAAAACCTGGATGAGGTTGTTGAGCCATTGAGACGTAACGTAAAAAGAATGTCTTATTTGTCTGCATTGTGTATTGTTGGATTCAAAGAGCAATGGAAAAGATCCTACACATTTTGATGCAGTGCATTGTTCTACGTTTGAGCCGTATAACGAATTGATATCTCGCCTAGGCGTACATTTCCTCCTCCGCTGATTTATTTTCTGGTAGGCTGTTCTCTTCGTAGACAAGTGAAGAATCATTATGTTGAGCCCAACATACTGTTGGGCGCAACATATTGTGTTCGTATGGTTTCTTTCTCCTGTCAAATCTTGTAATCGACTCAGCTCGGTCGTCCCTGCACCAACTGAGCTGAAATTTGGTATACAGGTAGAGTGGGTAAATACCCTGGGAGAATTTTTTAATTTTTTCGATATTGACCTTGAAAGTGATTTTATTGAGGTTTTTCTGACCAAAAACGTACATTTTGGCCTCCTGTGCTCTGGAAATACATCCAGATGACCTGAAATTTGCTATGGTGGTACATTGAACAAATATTTAAAGAATCCCATTCGCACCTTCGGCATACAACACTTCGAAATACGATTTTAGAGGGTGTTTTGGGGAAGAAGATCGGCTATTTTCCTCATATGGGGTCACTGACCTATAGGTCACATCTTTATTCATCTGGCCGGGTGGACTAATTCGGTCAGCCAATGAGAGAGCGCAGATTTATCAAGCTCAACCTGATTGGTTGAAATACTAGTAGTCAATTTAATTAGGGGCACTGACAGGTGCAGGCACAACTTCACTACTCCCTGGCTCCCATCCTTGTGTTGTTATTGTTGTGTTCTACTGAAGATAAGTGCAATTGAAAAGGTTCAAAACTTTTCTGGTGGTATTTTTCGACACACACGGTGTTTTTCTTATTTTCACACTGCATGGAAACAAAGATTTCCACAAGTTCGCAAGCTTGGACACTATGGTGGAACCTGACATTTCCTCGCTATGTACACTAATTTTCTACCCCTGTGTCTCCAAGATTGGACACCAGTGCAGTGCGCACAATAGTGCACACAAAGTGTCCAAAGTTTCCCACCTTAGGAAACATCCCGTGTCGAGACGTTGACAATAACATTAACAATAACAATAGAGAGTTGTGAAGTGCGTGAAAATTTACCTTGAGCAAGGAGGCCCTTGCTTTGAGTAATTGTTGAAAGTTTTTGGCTAAAAATGACGTAAACCTAAGAATTTTCAACCTCCTTGCGTAAACCCCTGTTATATGTCTACACTATCGGGCCGCGAGGAAGTCTTGAATATCGGCGCTGATCGATAGCGCATTAAACAAAATGTGTGGCGTAGCGTTGTACTAAAAAAATTGTATTTTCATCGCAACCACTGGCACTTGTTTTAAAAAGCTGAAGATTTCACCACACACAATCGTCTGCAACTTGTTTTGTTTGTGGTAACGTTACCAGATGGCGAAGTTTTGTTGGTCGCCTTTTTGCATATATTAACAGTGTCATGCCAGCGCCATATTGCATTATCGGTCCTACATTTACTTGAAGTAAACATAATTTACTCTTTTGATACGAAACCAGCTAGGATAAATACCAAGTACATTGAATTTCAATTATCCATTCAAATACCAACATTGCAGACATACAACAAACGTTAGCCTCTATGACACAGTCGCTTTTTGCATGGGGAGGGAAATGGGCGAAACATGTTGCATTTGCTCCTGCAAATGTTGCCTTTCTAGTTATAGAGATTTCTTTACTCCCACTATCTGAATCCTAGTCTGTCGCTACAAAAGAAAAGCAGTCAAAATATTCTTAGTCATCATGCTGATAAAGTCACACCACGTACAGAGGCAGGGGCAAAACTACTTTGTTGAAGTTGACATTTCACATTTAGTCCCAGGTGTTCCCGTGGCTCTAATGGGTGCGTGGGTATTTACTTACGCATCACCGGCTTAAATGCCACTCAGGTGTCCTTTGTCCTTTTGCTCTTCGGATATTGCTAGGCACAAAATATCCCAGTCCACTTTGCCAGGCTACATAACTGACCTTTTGCACTGGATGCAATTCCAGCTCAATCATAACTCATGACTTCGCCCAAACTGCTTGATCATCAGCCACTTTCTTTAAAGCCCCTGTTACACAGTTGGGAAGTTTCTGCCGTATTTCTTTATCCCTAGAAGTTTAACCGATTTTGAAATCGACAGAGGGTCGCACGTATTTTGTTGGCCTGAAAATCTACCGTATAATAGGTACATAGGCCAATACTAGCGCTAGCTTCCACCAGGCCCTCCTACGGGCGTATGGATCGTAAAATTCGCCAGTAGAGTCAGGCCATGGTGAAGATTACGTTTCCCCCGAGTAGGCCTAGGGCCTGTGATATTTCGATAGGTTCTTTGATTCCCATTAATCGTCATCTAATAGGTGCCTGCGAGTAAAACCCTCCATGACCAAACTCTACTGGCAAATATTCTCCCTATAGCCGGCGTGGCTCGTCTGGTAGAGACTAGGCCAATACCAAAATATCGCAAGAACGCAGGGTGTATTACTGCCACTTATTTGTTTGTTTGTATTGCATACCCGGTAAACCGCATCAAGGCGTAACACACCAGGTTTTTCACTGAAGAGTACAAGCTCAATATCCAGACAGATCTATATGATCCACACACACCGGGAAGAACCCCTACTCTTTTCGATAAGTGTGTTGGGTTCTTTAACGTGCTTGAGTTGTGGCTCTCCTCAAACACGGGACCTCCATTTAACGTCCTATCCGAGGGACGTCCCTAACCGAAACTAGGTGCTCATTTTCATCTGAGTGAAGTGGTGAAAGTCGTGTTAAGTGCCTTTCTCAAGGGCACAATGTCAACGGGACAAATCAAAGAACCCCAGATTCGAACCCGGTATCTCTGGGTTCTGGGGCCAAACACCCTGCCACTACGCCACTGCGACGCCACAGTTAGAGCTCTAAGACTCGTCGGCCGATCGATTTGCGTGCTGTGTGACGGGCTTAAAAGCTAAAAAAAAGGCGTTTTTGCAAACTCTTCACTCCATCTATTCTGCACTTATAACGATGTCACTTGGACCGTCAAATGTAGTGGCAGCGTTGAAAAATATCCTTAACCATTGTCCGTCATTACTGTTATTTTTCTATTTTGTTGTTGTAATTTTACTCAGCTCAGGTGACAGCGTTCGTTGACTGAATGCACTCAGATCTTTGAGTTTCTATTTCTTGCTGCCAGAGTTATTCCTATCACATTTGCCACTTCCATTAAGACCTTTGTACAGGAAAGATTTTGATGGCTCCTTCAGACACACCATCATGACTTGCTGCCTTTCTCCATTCACCTTGGGAATACTGTTACCACTTTAAAACGATACACATGATTGCTACTTTGTACCTTGATGCATTTGAATGAAATGGGATACACTGACAAGCGCTTAAGTGAACGGGGCCATTGTACCGTCTCCGTGCGTGCCTTAAGCACTTTCTTAAGAATCGTTCCGTCACTACGAGTTTGAAAGCTTTTAAAGTATTCCATGACACCATGTTCAAGAAGTATAGCTGCTTCATCATGAATATTTAAAATCCTTCTCCACTATGAATTTGAGAATTGTTTCTTTTATAGAGGCACGATAGAAATAGATTAGTCTAAAGATTTAGCAATGAAGGCATAACGTATAATTCAGTATCTGTATCTACATGTATATAGCCGGTATAGCCACACTTCGGTGTAACAAACCAGCTTCGAAGGGACGTGGTGAGGTAGTAGCTGGTTATATCAAACTGAATGACCTGTCACACCTTACCTTTGCACATTTAACTGCAAGCGTTGTTTAACGCTATATTGTGAGGATACTCTTACAATATTTGCTTAGTAGCAACGAGCCCCAGTCTACGACAGTTCTATGGAAAAACGAATTTTCAAACTCCTCAATTCTGGGTTGATAACTTTGGTACTTGAAGGCGTGACTATTATTTTTGTCTGAGCTGGTATTAGACTGTACTTAGTAGTTTGTACGTCCACCAGTTTATTTGTCATTTTGTACAGCATACAAACGGGACATTGTCTTCTGTTTTCGAAACAAATTGTTCGGTAAGAGAGTGCCAGCACTGAATTTGACCACACTCTCGGCAACTTTATGTAAGAAATGATGACGTTTTAATACAATCATATAGTCAGAGAAATATCTTCAATTAATTTGCACAATCAAAAGGCTAGTGTATATTCTAATTGACACGTATCATAGTTAGAAACCGCGTAATTGTCCCGCAAACGACTCTAAGTCTATCTAACGCTTAAAAGCGCACACTTGCGTCATCAGCTACCACGGCTGGGTGAAAATCAGTAACACAAGCGTGATCAAGTTTCACAAATAACTACTCTTCATTGTAATTAGTATTCCTTTACGTCAACTGTAACATTTACCAGCTGTGATGTCTGGGGAAGACATTCTCTGCACATAAATCTCTCCGTATGAAACGGTACATGTGCTCTCTGTACACGTTTGAATTCCTTCAGATTCTATTGTACGAGTTGCTTGTTGACCGTTTTCACCAATTAAAGCTAAATTGATATGAGTATATCTTCCATATTCAAGAGATGAAATCGATGTTACTTGCAACAGCTGTATTGGGCATAGATTTGCTTTTCCAAATAATATTGACTTTTCTATGAGCATGATCGTCAGGATAAACATAGTTGAAGAAAGAAAACAAGCCGGACTAGAACAGAAAACGTAAAATGTTTTGCCCGTTACAAGTCTAGACTCAAGTCAGCGGTAATTTAGTTTCCAAATCTTCAACATTTTTAAAGCAACTGAACTTCGTAGGCTGGTCTTTTTCATTCCTGAAGTATGTTCTTTCGCGAACTGGGTTTTTACCTTTACCAATCATCCTTGACGTTTTAGATTCTATTCTTGTCCTTCGCCGAGTGAGCCCGCAACAAACGTTTGGCAACTCCAGTGTTCATGACGACGTACTCATTAGGCATCTAATGCTGCCAGTCTTATAGCCGTGCATTTGGGCCAGACTCCACGATGTCTCCACCCGGGGCCAATGAACTGTGAAATTAACTAACTAAACCCCTACCCGCCGTGAAGTCGTCATTTCTTTGCGTCAGAGGCGCAGAGGGAAAGCTTGTAGACGTAGCTTTGATGCATTCAGTAATACCCTAAGATATAAGATATATGACTTGCTCAGACGGTTAACTCATCAAATATGAGGTCACGAGTAGTGTCAAAGCCCTCTGAGTCTGATTTCATGTTTTTTAAGGTCTCGTCTGCTGATCAGTCGATTCAAACTCCAGCATGCAGGGACCGTTAGCTGCTAGTTTCAATTAATTGGTAACTGGGAGACCCCGGTTCAAATCTCGGGATAGGACATCTCGGTTCTGGTTTCGGAGGAGACGTAACATGGGAGTCTCGTGTTCGAGAAGGTCCCTCGAGCACGTTTTTGTTCTTTTATTGTTCATGTTGTTGTTTCATTTACTACTGTTAGTTTAGCTTAAATTTTGCACTTTTTTGTGGAGCACCACCACCATCGCCACAGGCGTGCACCCTGGGCGTGATACCCACACCGGTTTTTTCCGAGTAACATAGATAAGAAAGGGCTGGACCCCTCTCTGTAAAGTACACCCTGCTACTATGTGCCAGTAGGTGAACAAAAACAACATCCAAGGCCGCATGCTTGGATCTAGCACTGCCGGCTTGTCACATCGACTTTGATTTAAGGTATATGATTTTGATTTGAAGCTCGGTTGTGTATATATTGTTATTTTGGGTTGATTTTTGTTCATTAGTTTATCTTATTTCCTTGTTTATGTTACTCGTGCCTACCCTGTATAAAGGAAACAGAAATAAGTAAATAGCAAGCAATTCAGGTTACAGCCATGTAAGCTGGTGTATCTTCCACCACTAGTATGGTGCAATTTCTGGCTTCGGGGCTATCATCTGTATCTTAATTGAATTTTGTTGGAGCCGTCAGGAAGGTTCCTGCATGTTCCTACAACACTGAGGACGCAGAATTGCCTATTCGGGTGTTGCATAGAGAGGCGGCCGATTAGTCTGAATTGAAGCAGATATTTATCTGGTGCCTACGTAGCTTAAAAGTACGCCGAAGTTTCCAAAGTTGAATGAGACGCTTCTGCCCTTCTGCTCTGCTCTGTAGTTGTTGAGCCGCTATTCGACTAGAACACGATGCCGACATGTGATACCCTTTTCAGTAAACCTGGAAAAGATTAAATCATTCCGAACCCATTCAATCTCAACATCATACGATCATCTTTCAGAACCCAACTGCATTCAACGGAAATCGCACAAACGAGTTTAATCAAGATACGAAGGAAATGAATTTGATCGAACTCTCGTATTACTCAAAGGCAAGAAAAGATATCATTAAAGCTGTAGTCTGATCATTCTTTTGAGGTACGTTTTCATACATCGGACGAAATACAATCTTCAAGCACTCTTTAAAGCCTGCGTCAAGGTTGCCTTTTACAGGAGAATATGCTTTACGAATACATGTACTGCTTAAAGATCAGATTTCGTGTAGAGTACGTGCGTTACGTGAGGAACATTGTAACTACAGAGTTGCCAGAAAGAAAATAACGACGCCCTTGCATTGATGCCATGTCCAAAGCTATAGGTCTACATGTATATCGCTGACGCAGGCCATACACGAACCATTAAGAGTCTGAATGGCTGACTTAAGCTTTGATGTCAGCTGCACAAGTTTCGGATTCATAACACTACCGGGTGTGCAGATGATGATGAGAGAGATCAACCTTTAGAAAATCGATTCTGACTACAACTGCGGGTCTGATGTAGATGTGTCACGCCTTGCTAGATGAACGAAGCGTTGCAAATTCTGGCAAGGCGGTTCCGGATGCCTAATGTGTCTTAATGTCTTTCTATTTCCAAAGTATAAGTCACATTCCTGGGAAATGAATGTGGTGAACAGCAGCAAGAATATTAGAAAATCCACAGGAACAAGAATATTTTGCATCTAAGTAGGCTTCTCAAAATAGAAAAATATAAGTGCTAACTCGTTTTCGGTAAGTATTTCTGTTATTCTTTGTTGATTGGTGTATATTAAGAAAGTACTCGAATGTATAAGGATATATTTCATTTGCAAAAGTTTGTCAGGTATGTTTGTCAAGTGACCGTATGCAACGCAACGGACGTGACTTTAATACACCGTAGACCAACAACCTTACCATATCAACTAAATGTCTGTTATGCGTCTAGGACCGACATGGCGAACATAGGAAGAGCTGCAAACGCAGGCTGTATTTCCAGCGGTGACATCCTTCATCGTTTAGTAAAAATTACGGCTAGTTCAGAACATTAGCCGTACACGGGAGATCACGGAGAGCTTCTAATTCCCTTTGAATGTCACGTCTTCTCTTACGTCAATCTACATCAAGGCAACGTTCTCTTAAGAGATATGCTCGTTATATATCAATCAGGCAGATAAAACCGTGTCTGATATGATGTACCTGCTAACTTAATGGCAGTCATTAGAATTGTATGCGGGGATCAAACGCCATCTGGTTAAATCTAATACTACGGATTTCATCTCTGTTAGAACGAAAAATTCTGAAAGACGGCACAGGAATTTCGAGGTCAAAAGAAAAGTTCGAAGATCCGTGAAACATTTATAGTTTTCTGTCTTAATTGTAGTTTAATAACCATGCTGTACATGTGTCCATTTATCACTTCCTGTCACTCTCCGGTGAATGTTCATATGAAAAATACATAACTGAAAAAACAAAGATAAACCGACCAAATTAAATATGAATTAGTACCCGCTAACATTGACCCCGTGACCTGGACTGCCTTTCATTTCTGATTGACAACGAGTTCTATCACCTCTAAACTCTGTCACCTTCATGACTTTTGCCGTGACACTATTTTACCACTCACTTTCTGCCACTCATCTACTGAATGGCGTGCGTAGTCCAGTGGCTAGCGATCTTACCTCCTCTGGAACTAGAAGCCCCGGGTTCGATCCGGCTGTGTCGCTCACCCGACATGCACGCTACCGGAAAAGGTCGCAGTCCTGAGGACGGGACGTGAAGCCGTGGTCCACTGTCCATTGTGCTTGTCGAAAACAGCTAGGGCAATTTCCCCTGGTACAATGAACCTGTAAATACTGTATATAGCGTCTGTCTTCTCTGTCACGACCAGTGGAAGATTAGCTCATCTGTCCATTGGGTTCATTTGAGCTAAACTGGTTCGAGATCACTTTCCTCTTTTTACCGACAGTGTATTCAAATAGCTACGGACACACAAGACCATAACATGCAGACAAACCGAAAACAAAGCCTCCTTACACGAAAGCAACATAGATTGCCAACGATAGCCATCTGGTTCATCTTTGATATGATTGAATTCAAACGGGAAGTACAAACGTCTGTATGTAATAATACCACAATGAACATGATTCTGCATTGTGCATGAGCAATCTCATAACGGTTATGGTGTCTCCTTTCAAGTAGCATTACTCCCAGTTTATGTGGCTGACGCCAGCGGGGTGGAAGCACTACCTGCCACAGGGGAGGTTTCGGGTGTCAGTTTCTCAGCTCGTAAGCTCGGCGCACGCCCCGAGGCCAGATAAAAACGCAAGAGTGACCTTTAAGAAATCGACATGAGTGTGACTGGGAGTCTAATGCAGATATGTCGCGCCCTGATAGATGTAGGAAGCGTGGTAAATGAGGAATTTGGGGCGTTTGAAATGGGTCAGAGAAGCACGGCGTGTTACGAGTCATTACGGCTACCCACGGTGGGCAGCAACTCTTTGTCCTTATCGTGATCTTCCATTTCTCAAAGAAACAAAAACGTGCGCGGGCGGTCTTCTGTTATAAGGTGCATTCAATAGATTCCTTTGAGTGTTTTAAGCTTGTTTTTTTATGGCATTAGGTGTAATACGTTTCCCTCAATATAGCATGACTTCTTTACAGGAATTTTAGTTAATGTGGATTAAGGTTAAATCTTATCGGATGAAAAAAGAAGAGCTGAGAATGGAGAATGCGCGGCAGCTACATTACAAAACAATACAGAATTCGTCTTCAATAAAATAATTGCTGTATTATCACCATTACTTCAGCACCAAGGAAATGACTCATCTATTCCATGAAAATAAAGAAGACTGAGATTAGATGAGAGAAGAAGATAAGACGTAGTTTAAGTCTATCTAGAATAGAGAGCTGTGTGCCAATCAGATATTCTAAAGGCTAATCTTACTAGTCATGTATCTCAACCAAATTTTATGTTCCGTGATTTAAATCCGATCGTCCCTCGCAGTTACTTCTTCTTTCTTTTATCTACTCAACTACAAGAGCAAGAAATAGGATCACTGTCAAAATCCGATTACTGAAAGTCATCCTTGTAAATTTCAGAATGTGTCCATGGCTACAAAGAGGGCTTAGCCTCCCTCAGATCCGTGCTCAACCTGATAGTTCCAGAAAAACCTCTTTATTATGGGATTCTATGAATAAGTGAACATAGCCATCATGACATATAAAAAGAGGGCATACAGACAACTCGAACTGATCACTACTCAAGTACCTGAGAAAGAAATAGGATCACTGTCAAAAGGCGATTACTGAAAGTCATCCTTGTGAATGTGTCCATGGTTACAAAGAGGGCTTAGCCTCTCTTACACCCGTGTTCTACCTGATAGTTCCAGAACAGTCTCTTTATGGCGTGGGAAATCCTATCACTATGTGCCCATCGCGACATATGGAGAGCAGACAGCTAGCTCGAATTGATCTCCTTGCAACATTAAGTTCCTTTTGGAAAAGTTGTCTACAAAACCAGTACAGAATTCGTCTTTAAACAAAAAAAAAATGAGGCGCCGTCCGTAACTGTACAACCACTAGAATTTCAGCACCATGGAAATATATAAGCTCCTTGTTGGAATAAAGAAGATCGGGAGGATGGAGAATGGGAAGGAATTTCGGGGTTAAAGACCCCAGTAAAACTATATAGATACGGGATAATGTAAACTTCAGTATGCGCCTGGCAGTGCACATCAGTGGAGGCCTGGCTGAGAAAGTTTACCATGTACAAGTTACTCTTCAAGTCATGTTTGAAATCTATAGATAACATATAAGAATTTGAAGTATGGCTACACATAAAAAAGTTAGCTTGAAGGACAGTTAGCCAAGAAATAAAGTAATGACAACACTGGCTTGCAATTTAGTTTGAGACATTGGCTAGCAGTTATATGTGCTGTTCTACAGAGCCCTATTCTATGCTGGTTACAACAACAAGAAGATGCAAAAAATCCCAAGTCATATTTCTAGACACACAACTACCTAGGCTAATGTTGGGAAGACATTGGAAATTTATATCCATTTAGACACTCTAACACAACGTTGACAGGGTCGATTTGAAAGTTTGAAAATTTGAACAAGGTTGACTTCCCCCAAACTGAAAGTTGTAGATAGCATTGTCTTGATTATCCAAGGGATCTTATCTGATAGAAACTTCCTTGTATCATGTGACTTTTTGATAGATATCTGGGCCATTATGCATGGTTTGATACTGTTCATAGAAAAACCAGTACAGAAAAAAGTTTGAATTCTCTGACGGTTATCATGGTAATCTGTCCCTACTATTGTCCCAGGCTGGCAGACATCTAATCCTTTTATGAATTTATGTGGGAATGGGGGATTAATCCAGCCCTCAACCTGCTGGGCAGCTCACAGTAGGAGCACTCCCTTTACGACTTCCCCAGGGCAAGGTTTTGGTTCCTTTAAGCATTCAATGTCAATGTCAATTTGTAATGATTTACCCCGCAATACGTCTTGTTGATTATGAATCGAGATATATTAGGTGTTACGCAATACGACTACAAGGCTTTTACTTCGTTTTGCACCCACAGTGTGACATGCGACCTTTCAAAATTCAAAGAAGCGAACTATAAACAATACAGTCCTTCCTCCGGAGCAACTCGGCTTTTCGTAGTCTTTCTTAGATGATTTTGATAACTGTAATAATGATTTTCGAGAATATATTTATGAATACTTATTCATAGATACTTATTCCTACAGCTCTGTGATCGCCACAGCCGTCTTAGTCTGCTGAGCCTCTGTGGAAGGATGCCGAGCCTAAAGAGTGCGGCTGGCTCCAACAGAAGTTGGTTGCGCGCACCAACCGTCACTATAAACCTACTGAGCGGAGGAGGGAAGGAAAGCCCTGCAGCGATGGGGGGCAGGTTTTTACTAATCCTCGACAACGGGGAATGAGGCAGAGATTCATAGATCATGCTAGGCTATCACGCTGTGTCATTGTTTCCCATTTGGAGTGAAAGGTTAGGAAATAACAGCTTTAAACCAAGCTGAATGTCATTCTTTGATCAGAAGAACATGAACCAACACCTGGCCATGGCACTAATGAAAGTAGGCATTATTAGTTTTCAAAATAACCCTCTGTTCAATCACAGCGCAGGGACACATATGGTTCCGTCATTCAGGGGCTTTCGTTACGTTCCGTGCAGTGCGTGCAACAGATGTGACTCGCTGTTCCTCGCGTGGCATATGACGTGCTACTTAGCTTTCATAAATCCTTAAAAGTGAATGGATTCTAAAAGCTTTCAAGGGAACAAGTCCTTGCATGATTGGTTCTAAGCATTCTAAAAAAAGGCACTTTTTCCAATCATTGCCTGTGAAAGGGTTTTCGACAGTCGTTAGGCTTTGGTGGGCTAACTATTCTTGGAAAAGTGACTTACATAACCACCACTTTTCAGGAACTTTATGTGTGGTTTAGAAGGTTTGGTCAATACCTGAGCCAAAGGCATTGCCAGGCAATCCTTTTTCCACTGTTATAGAATTCTGAAAGAGCACCACACGCGGGAGTAAAGATTGAATCAAATCACCCGTATCTTTTGTTGCTGTTGCGGTTCACCTTGTAGTGCCTAATGGCAAAATAGGTTTCAGTAACAGGGTTTTTTTACATGGGGGGGGGGGGTGCTAACCCTTCCAATTAATATATTTGATACACCACATAGAACACAAGACCCCCATTTTACACCCCTTCCGAAAGACGAATGCAGCCCCAACCGATACGCCGTGTACAAGGCTTGAACCGGGGTCAACCAGTTAGCAACTGGTTGGAACCAGGAGCTGAACTTTGAGGCTGTTTCCAGTTGAGCTACAGTGTCATGCCTCATGTAGCTTTGACTTACCAGCGAATCTCTGAACAGCCTTTCACCATTAGGCGAGATTTAGTTTATGCACCCATACGTGATCTACATCACAACTTGTGTTCCTAGAGTCTAGTGCCAGACTGTCGCAATCAGCGACGTTCTTCTTGTCCTGTTTGAATACCAAACGACTATAGCCACAGACGAAGCCTTGGAATGAACTCCGCGGGAATGTTGGAATTGGTGCCAAAGTTTTGACGCTGGACAGGCTAGACAAACTGGATACAAAGATTGATGGTACAGACTATGTACATCTCCCTCGCATATAACGATACCACTGGGTGTTGACAAGAGACAATGGAATGCTGCCAGGTGGTTATTATGACTCGGCATAGCTTACGATTTCAAACAAAGCTAGGGTCTGCTGTGAATAGGGAAAAATCCTATCTTTGCTGTATGAACGATACTTGATGAGGTATGAGTCAGTGATGAGCAGTATATGGAATAAATCCACTTTAACAAGTTATCATAACAATATATCATGTTGAAAAGTGACAAAAATCTCGAACTAGTAAAGCTGAATTTAACTCAATGAACAGATGAGCTAATTTTCATTGGTCGTGACAGAGAAGACTATATGTATATATACAGCATCTACAACTTCATTGTACCAGAGATATCTCCCTAGCTTCGACAAGTACAATGAACAGTGGACCGCGGCTTAACCCCCCGTCCTAAAGACTACAACCCTTTCAAGTAGCATGCATGTCAGGTGAACCACACAGCCGGGTTTCGAGCTCACGACTTCTTAGTCCAAATGTAGGGTTAGAAACCACTGGACTACGCTACTAACTATCAAAATACTTAAGGAAATCGTTAAGCATGTTTTGGTTTTGTTCAGGAATTACCTTTCAAGTTATATTGATTGATATAGCTCGAACATACTGAGGGGGTGAAAGAATATCTCAGTACTACAAGGTGACCGAAGATGGATGTATTTCACCTACTTTGGCCCGTTGCATTCAATTCATTAGGACCACTTGGATAATGACTTCTTCAACAGGCCGTACCCTTACCAGAAGGAAACGGATTGTTGGTCTAAGCATAGTCCATCTTCCCCCCGCCCCCTTCCCTACCAAGTTAGAATATCTCAATACTACAAGGTGACCGAAGATGGATGTATTTCACCTGCATTCGTCTATTGCTTTTGATTCATTAGACCCACTCGGGTACCTATTTCTTCAACGGGCCGTGATCCTACCGGAAAAAAGAACGGATTGTTGGGCTAAACATCGTCCGTCTTCCCCCCGCCCCCTCCCTACCAAGTTACAGCTGACCTAATTTATCAAGGAGAAAAGGACGAACAGGATAATAAACGATTTTCTGCGATTACTCCCGAACTTTGTGAAATATTCAATCATGTGTTTCTATTTTAGGATCTGGCGCCTTCACTAAACTAATACTAAATCAATCCAGGCTTTCGTCAATCCATTACGGTATTCTAATCATCTTATAATAACAAAATTGAAAAAGGACGTCAATGAAGTGTTTTATTTTGGGAACAGGCGCCTCGCTCTTTGATGCTGTAAACTAATTATAAATCAAATCTAAAAGGACTTACGTGAATTCATTACGATGTCTTAATCATATGATAATAAAATTGACATAGAAAAGGATACTGAAGATACCGTTCTGTACTGTTACCTTACCGTACAATCTCTCTAGAAGGTACGTGTAAGTATCCCTATGCAAAGTATGCCATAGATCACCAACTTCATATCCTGTTATAAACTAATATAACTCAACTTGCCAGTACAGTGATAAGTTTTTGATTAAAGTTCAACGTCAAACCAGTACAGATTGTAATTTCCTCGCAGTTGTAGTTGTAGTCAAGACCTCTTTTTAAAAAACTCGCCCAAACTTTCCAAAACCAATCCAGGGTAGTCTGTGACATGCCCACAGATGATTACACGTCACGGGTTTCATCTCAGACCTGTCTTACAGACATAGCCACTAATTTGTAACGGGGATATACACATAACCTGGATGTCCGGAACGGTTATTGCCTCCTCGGCCAGGTGATTGAAACGTGATGTATCGCGCTCAGAGGTAGATATGGCAGATTTGCTGACCGTTGACTCGGGGTCGTTGATCTGAGCAAAAACATCACTATTCAGCAAGCTCCTGCAATTGCCCGTAGCGTGATAAATAGAACAAAAAGTACCAAGATTCACTGGCCATTATAGAAGATGTCGAGTTTTGCACGCGGCGGTACATGCACTATGGTAAGAAAGTGGAAAATAAGAACATCTTGGGCCAACTCAATGAACAGTTGAGCAACTCTTCCACTGGTTGTGACAGAGAAGACAGGCGCTATTAACAGTATTTACGGGTTCATTGTGCCAGGGAAATTCCCCTATCTCCTTTCGACAAGTACAATGAACAGTGGACGGCGGCTTATCGTTCCGTCCTAAGGTCTGCGACCCTTTCCAGTAGCGTGCAAAGCTGGTGTTTGACGCCGACGGGCGGTTATACCGGTGATACCGATTCAGACATAGAAGAGACGTATGTGAACAGGAGCATATCTCATTAATTACACGAGGTTATGTAATATATATGATGGATGGTCTTGATTGTAAAGCTAACAATGACAATGAATTTTATATATAGCAAAGTTGGGGTAAAATAAAAGGGGGCCTGCCATGAATCCTTGTGGGATGCAGTAGAAACAGTCAGAGGTTTCTCACTATGTCGTATGACTAACTATATTGTGCTTTTTGGCAATGACAATGACAATGATGTTATGCTTAAAATATGGGGGAAAAGGAGCTCGAAAAGAGCAATATACTTTGTTTCCAGTGATGGGGAATCACTATCTTGACGACGCACCCCGAAAAACCGTCTCTCAATCCAACATATGAGAACCAATCCCTTACAGCAAAAAGTGACATAAATCAAAGAGAACCTATCTCAGTTTTATCCCAGTGCACTTTTCAGCGCTGCAGCATGGTCGCCACACATTTGACCATGACGTAATCTCAGTTAAGCTATTGACGTCATGCGTTCATGAACTGTCCTATCTAGATACGACATGGCGCATGTACGTAAAGCTTCAAGGTACGTCATTTATAATTCTTAACAATTGTGACGCATACATAACCATAAAAGGTGGACATCTGAAATGAAGAGGTATTTCAATCGTGCTATTTCAGACACTAAAGGTTCCATTATTGAAGATATATGAAAGCACTCTACTTGTCGTGTTACGGAAATCCACGAAACCAAGGCCAGCACCATCCCACCATTAGATGAATCCGGGTATTTCTATGGGTTTAATTTTGATCAATTGTTGCGTGGGTTGTCGTTTGGTCTTTAATCAAGCTGCAGAGGGCGCGGAGTGATTTGTCACGGGACGAGAGATGGCTCTTCTGGGAAGGACCCTTTGTCAGAGCAACCTTGGTGTTTAATTTGAAGGTAGACATTTCCTCCGAAAGGAAGTCAGTGACCCCCAACAAGGGTACTATATTCGCGTGGTGTCATGTGGCGTTACGTCAGGATTTCCGATTCAGAACCCAGGGGTCCCAGGTTCGAATCCCCTGACGCCACCGATCTTGTGGCCTTGGTAAAAAGGAACTTAACACGACTTTCCCCACTTCACCCAAGTGTACAAAACGAGTACATTATGTGTGTGGGTCACGACACCAGCAATAGCTGCCTGTGTCCCACGTGTATTGCACTGTTGCAATTCCAATAAAATCCAAAATCCATTCGTGTGTTCGCAGCTATAACTGAAGGTCCTTCTGATGGATTTGTTTGAATTTTGGCGTTCTGGTAGCTATGGATCATGAGGTCCCGATGAATCATGACGCTTTTGGGTGCCATAGCAGTATTTTAAGGTTTTGGAGCATTAAAGGCCGACTCTTCCATCTTGAAGGTAGCATGGTACAGTCCACGGCATTAAGTGTTATACAGGCTGGACCAATCAGCTACTGTCCAAGCAGAGGTTAGACTATGGCTTGCCACACTGCCTTGCTTTCCTACTTAGTGTTATAATGAACAACTACGTATACCTGGGCATACATCAAGAACGGTTTTAAAGAAGCTATTCCTGGTAAAGGGGATATCTGCTTGGACAGTAGCTGATTGGTCCAGCCTGTATAACACTTAATGCCGTGGACTGTACCATGCTACCTTCAAGATGGAAGAGTCGGCCTTTAATGCTCCAAAACCTTAAAATACTGCTATGGCACCCAAAAGCGTCATGATTCATCGGGACCTCATGATCCATCTAAGCCCAAACCGCAAACACCATAATTGGTTCACGGAGGTTGGTGTTCTACGGACTCTTGTTGTATTTCTAAAAGGACTGTAAAGCCGCATCTGCAATTTGGTTTGGCCACAATTCTTTTTATTCTAAGATATTGTTTATAATGATACTGAAATAGATGATAAGAGGTTTTTTTTTTTTCAATGATCGATGACTGAATTTCAGGTACTTTCTGTCCCTAAAGGCAATTTACAACGTCAGTAATTCTTAAGTAAATACAAAAGTTCACTTCGGGGGTAACTTCACTACACCTTAAACCAGTTAACCTTTGACAGTCTCGGAGGTGCGACAAGGGTTGATCTCAGCACTGCACGAAATGGCCTCGGATCCTGACGTATCCTGACGTGATCCGGAAAATCCGAACGGATCCGGGGCCGTATATTTCTCGGCAGGGCAATGGGCATCCAAATATTGGGACTCAAGGTACCACTTACACAACTCAAATATGCAAGTAGTACCTTGAGTCCCAATATTTGGATGCCCATTAGCCTGTCGAGAAATATGATGACCTAGGCCTGTCACGAGCTGACCCGGATAGTGTACGCTCCCATCTAGTTCACGTATAAGGGAGACGAGGTGCCACTATTCAGTTCTTACCTATCAATTTGTTGGCCCGTTGAAGCAAGAAATTGCCTTTTATTATCTGTAGGTGATTTGATAACAACCGCTTTGGCTAATCTATCCGTCCATAGCAACAACCGATATCTTTTATCGATTTATCGGAAGAAAACATTTTGTTTTTATTGTTAACACCTTTCAACAATCATGCTTATGATATTCTAAGTTTGAATGGATTTTACCAACATTGGCCAGGCTTTTAATTATTGTTGCCTTAAATACTAAGTAAAATGACGGCACACATTTCACTTTCCACACGCCATAAGCTATAGCGTAGAAAAAAATTACCATATAACTAAAACTATGGCTTTTATCTGCAAAGACATTCTGTACGTTTCCTGCATTGAATATAACATGATATGTACACACTTTGCTTGTCGACAGTAATGTAGACATTATTCTTTTTCATCTCTGATTAACTGAACAATAACGGAATTATATGCAGTATTATTGCAGTATTGTTAGCCCTGCCAATTAATGATTGATAAATTGTAAAATAATGTTTCACAGTAAGTTTAAGTGATAAAGAATGCGCTTTTTTGTCATTATCAACCAACTTTTATCACAAGCAACCTACAGTAGACTAAAAACATGTATGCGACTGAGCAATCTCAAAATTCAAGCCTTCTTCATGGAATAATCAAGAGATGCGCGTATTCAATGCATTAACAGAACAAGACGCAAATCATAATCCTTTTCTCCTAATTCATCCCTTTTTCATGGAATAATGGCATAACTCTTATCAAAAGAGATGCTTGTATTATTCATTGAAGAAGACGCAAAACATAATCCCTTTCTCCATTTTATCATACCGCCTTTCCAGTATTACCGTACCCATGTGAAGATCATATGACGTTCGACGTCGATAAAAGTTAACGACATTGGCTTTGAGTGCGTATGGCACCATCTCTCTTCAGAACCATTATCCACAACACAATCTGAAGATGCTCATCTTTCATAAGGACCTTTGACGTGCCCTCTGCTTCTGACTGACGTTCAGCAAAATGTAGTCCGACAGTGTACACAGATAGCATGTGTGCCAACAGAAAAGACATACACACGCTTGTCTAAATATGTTCAACTCAAAATAGGATGCGTGTTTTATGTTGTAGATTTATTATCAACAACCACTTGCATGCTCGTCATGGTGATGAAGTTTGCGTCGAATGTCAGAGTGGCCAGGGTAGAGGACACGAGATTGAGTGGTCACGAGTTCGATTCTCGGCATTTCTGGCTAGACGATGAGTACTTGTATGGGAAATACACTTTACACGGCTTACTTCACAACATTCAGCTTTGCAATTGTTACCTCAATTCGGTGTGTGGGGGGGGGTGGCCGTGGAAGGAGAGGGATGGGCTCCGCTTTCCAATGCCGTGTCCTAGACACATTGGATAACAGCCCACTGCAATTACTGCCTCAAGAATGCTATAGGACTACCTTTCCATTTACCTGTAACTTAATATGTTCTTTCTGGCAGGGTGGCATCAATCTAAGACCCGCTGTAACATTATCAGTCATGGGATTTCCGCCATGTAATTACTACTATATGCTCCAAGCAACTCTACTGGGTAAAATTACAAGTTCATGTGCACCGCTAGAATGGATGGCGCGTCATTTTCCTGCGCCATTATCGTAGATTTTCATCATTAATAAGGCCTTGGTAATGTTATGGATTATGAACTTCATAAACGTACCATGGTGACTAGCTCGCTAATGGAACTCGGTGCCGTATAGATGTTGTTTGATGGTAAATCATGATTAAACAATGCTACATGTGGGTGAATGGTATACTTGCACTCACCACAGTTTGGGTCCAGAAGGAGACATTGTATTGTTGACTCAAGTGTTGGTGCTGTAAGTTGTATCTCACAGAACTGCGCGCCAAGTTGCGATAGGACATGTCACCATGCCCAACTTTGCGAATTTTGGCAAATTTTCCAATGTTGTCACGCTGACAGACGGCGCACGGGTAAAATACGTGAGTGACCTCTAAAAAACAAAATAGCCGCGCCTGGAATGCCACATTTTCAGTTTCTGCTACATGCACAAATCAGATACACGATAACTCTCTTGGAAATGGCAGTGTTGCTGCTGAATTGAAAAAGGGTGCAAAATGATAAAAGATTCATTTGCAGGAATTCACCATTTTGCCAATAGCTGTTGTGACTTTTTGGAAATTAAAAAAACGCAATTTGAGGCTACAAATTGGTGTCGATTGGTGCATGTTTTCGACACTTTGCGAAAGCAATGCCTTTCGCATTTTTTTCATCATTTCCAACTCTTGCCATCTTTAGAAAATTCCCTCCTGAATTGTATCTCGTAAATAAATCTGCTAATGCCAAGTTCAAATAACTGGTTTTAAATTGACAGGAATAGTGCTGGCACTGCATATAATGAAAGCATGGGAAATTTCAGTAACACCTATAATAACGCTGTCTAAGTACCTTAATCGACAACCTATTCCTGCCAAGTCATCCACATTCTGCAGTAGACTAGCGTCAACTTGTCCGCGGGGCCCTTCATAGGACGGCCCACAAAAATACGTGAAGGGTGTCACGATCACAGCGAGAAATGCAACTTCGGGAGGACTTTGAAAAAAGATGAAAAAGAAATATCCTTTTTCACAAGAAATTCCAAATAGAAATGCTAAAATACATTACTGCAATCTCATTATCGTCTATGATATACACCGGCACAGAATCTTTCTGTTAATTTTACAGTGTGGCATTTGTTCATTGGCTGAGAAGCCCAGCAAAATGGACCAATGAGAGGCAAAGTTGTTGCCTGCCTGATCCTTATTTTGTTTTTGTGCCAACAATTTAATTCCTATCGAACCTGCCACATTCTTTAGTCAGCCAGAGTCACGTAGTCCGCGTACGCTGCAGAGGGACTGAACAAAAACTATTCAAAGGAGGAAGTTATGTTTTGGATTTAAAACGATAATGCAAAACAGAAAAAGGACAAGAAGTAATGAGATCATGAAACGATTGGACAATTTGCAAACCACCGCCCTTCTCTAGTACTTGGACCTGTCCATGTAGCTACGATATCTTGTTTATGAACTCAACAAAATGGATATATGAGGACTTGAGTGACGTTTGTATGCTGATCCCCATAAGAGTAAGATCAACATCCAATTAGACAACCGGCCAATACAAATACTAGTACCTGACCTGTGCGCTTAGGTGGGGAGGCAGTACTAATATCCGGTGTATATATACACACTAGATCAAATACACAAATCCTCGCCTTCAACATGCACGTACACACATTAATATTAAACCACCACCAACCAGTTTTAATATGATAGATCATTTTGTACGTATAAAATCGTGTGTGGACCACGGCGTAACTTCCTGTCCTAGGAACTGTAACCCTTTCAAGAAGCGAGCATGTCGGGTGAGCGACAACAGCCGGGATTGGAACTCCAGGTTCAGAGGAAGGGTTACTAATCTCTAGACCAAACACTTTTTATTTCCCATTAAAAGGATAAAGATTCGCATACATAATCCTATATTGCCACGCAATCTCGTCTAACTCTTGTCAGGAATCAGAAACTATCACAAATCTGCCTAAATCTCTTCACTAACCGCAAATCCGCATTTTTGTAATGAGATCTTTACGAGCCACGGTTGGCACAATCTTTTTCCCATTAGTTGAGACTATAGTTCAATAAGAATGCCCCGTGACACGGCACCTTTTGATTGATCGCGTAACTCATTTTAGCGCTTATTTATTGCGACGTGCATGACCGATAGTCTCAAATTTAGTTTTGAAAAATGGTAGGATACAAGTATAAAACTCTATCGACCTGTGTGGAGAAATAATTTCGAAAATCCTTCCGAAAATAATTTCATCATGTCGGTAGAATATAGGATATTTGAGCTTTGCTTTCTGACACAACCAGTGTTACGTTTCAATTGGGGGGATATTGCACACACCAAAAAACTGTATATTCACCCAATAATTATATACCGCCTTCTTCCCATCGCATCGGTCAAAATGTCTTCAGATTTACAGCCAGTGCTGTTTAAAGTTAACGCCGTGTCAGCAATAAAGCTCAATAAGATTGAAAGTGTACCCTGTACATGTATATACCACGCATCGTCGGCGAAACGGTGGCCGGATATTGGGCTATACTTTGGCTGGGTAAATCATTCATAGCTGTCACAGAGATGTTACTTGCGGTCATATCTATGGGTAGGCAGGCAGTTTGTTTCCTGTACATTAATCATGGGTGTCCTTGAAGTGCATTCATCCTTGAAACTGCTGTTTTACGAGCCATGGGTCGATTCTTTCCCGTGTGACAGAGAATAGATAGGGCCTGGGGAGCACAAGGTTGTGTTTGCGGTCGCAGTCTTGAAAATATTAGGACAAAGAAGTACAATGTTTACTACACATTCTGACAGTTTAAAGCGCTCATCTGTTAACAGAGCACATGGAGTTTGTTTTGGATATCATCACTCAGATGTCAGATTGAAAATCTTATGCACGTTGCTGTCGGCCAACCATAAAAAGGTTAGGGTTAAGTTTTTTTCTAGGGTCTGTTATGTGAAGGGAAACACAACATTTCCCAGGCATGCAACAAAATAGAGTCTGAGTCAATATTATGTATTTTTCATGTTCGTATATAGCTCTGCCGACGAGCATTCTTTTCACACAGAAATCGGTTACGTCATCGCATCATACGTACGCAATCTTAACACGTCAGAGTTTCTGACTCTGTGGAGGTGCTAATTATGCTGAAGATTTCCACAGTCCCAAAAGTCATGTGACGCAAAAATGAAAGCGTGTCGCCTTTTGACAGGAAATGATAGAAAAGAAGAAACATTTGTCTTTTAATGAAGACTCGTTAGATACATGTATGCGCTAATGAACCATCATGTTGGTTGATACCAGTAATCACCAAGGCCGCTAGTACCCGTACGAAGGCACATCAAAGCCGCACAGTCCACTGACTCAGTCATTAAGCCGGCGTCACAATTCATCCGAGCGTCGGCCGATTTTGTAGATCACCCGAAGCTCGCCGAATTTCAAAATCACCCGAGCGTCAACCGTATTTTCCAATGAAAATCTCGGGCGACGTCCGTCGAACACTAAAAACTTGTTCCCCCATGAGATGATATCATCTCTTGGACATGGACGAAGTCAGTATCGACTAACCTGGTAATATATATAAAAGGCTAATATTTGGATCAACTTTGATTTCGAAGCCCGCGTAATCGACAGGACGTCGGCCGTACTTTGGCCGAAAATGCACATTTGAAGCTCGCCAACATGTCGGCCGAGCTGAATTTCTTATTTGTGACGGGGGCTTTAACGATTCTTCCCTCGACTGTTTCCTGTTGTGAACGTGTTTGCAGAGCCTGAGTGCTCGCTCCGTACGTGCGCAGAAAGTCGGCTGTGTGCCAGATAACATCGGCTGTACCGACAAAACTGCTCGGAAGCGGTGGCGTGAATTTCCTGTGGCAAGCGTTTGCCTAACCATCGTTAGGTCAGTGAACCTGACGGGAGCTATACTTAAACATTTCCAACGGAAGTGAATTCCACATCTAATGACAGTCACTGACGAAAGATAGCGGATGCTGTCCGAAACGTCTGACCGTTTCAAAATTTTATCCATTCGCATGAGTAACTATTTTTGGCGAATTCCACATTTAGTTTCAGCAAAGTCTACAAAGTACAGCTGCACGCACCATGACACAAAACCAAACTGGCTTAGATGCTGAGCATGGCATACAGTATTTGACAGCAGAAGACTTTGATAGTCACTTCAAAAGTGTGCAATGCATTTTCTCCAAAGGTTATGAGCTAGAGATGATAAGGCGGTTCATGGTTTTAACTCCGCATGAGCAACTAAATGCATTGTGGGTACAATGTCAAAAGTGAAATTTCGTGACATAGTCGAGACCAAAACTATTTACAAATTAGTGTCATTCACCTTTGACATGTTACCCACAGTGCATTTCGCTGCACAAGCTCAGAACCTCTCTATTGCCTTCAACTTAATCAATTCATTCACACGTTTTCCCATTCAAATGTACATTGTTCTGAGTGATTCCAAATCGCTCGAAATCGTTCCACCTGATGAAAGAATCTAGTAAGTACATGTATCATGATGTCTGTTATTCTAATCTGACTGTATTCAAATGTAGCCGTCTCGGTGAGCTCCACCAGACCTTCTTACGTGGGTACGGGTCGTAAAATTCGGCAAAAGGAGTTCAATAATTATAACTGGCCAGGAGAATCAGTCAACATTTTTCCTCGGTGACTGCACCTGCAAATGAAAACGATGGTGGCTTGAAAACAAGGCATTGACTTGACTTGATTTCTTCTCTCTATAGCCGGCGTAGTCAGTCTGGTAGAGACTAGTCCGAATGTGCGCGTGTGTTCATCTCCCTCTACAAACACATTATCAGCCACATCAAACTCCTTTGTTTGTGCGCGCAAATACTAGTCGGATCAAATTTCCGGCTCATTTGCTTTGATTGGTCCTTGATGTAATATAATTAAGACACACTGAGTTAAATAATGACACGGGTAATGGTCCATGTTGGATGAAATGGACGAAAAGTGTCGATCTATATCACTGGGGACGGCGACAAATGGAATCCTAATGCGTGTAATAGGACCTATAATTGACTCCTACCCGAACATGTGACTTAAGCATTGCCCGACAACGTTCGGTCGTCCAACATCCCGCCCACAAATTGCGCTAACGGGCAAACTGTACGAAAGTGCCCCATCAATATTTCTAAATTACGGTTCGTTGACTTAAATGGGTGCTTTGGGTGCTTTTGTTTGATGCATCTTACCCATTTTTGTCGGTATTGCTACCTGTTATGCTTGCGGCATTTCGGCAGGGGTTGGTTATGGTCATTGTCCTGAAGAGCTGCAAGTGAAACTATGCGCATAGACAGTAAGATAATACCTTCACATTGTCATTGATACTACACCGCGGTGTCAGTAAGAGTTCTTTGTTAGAGCTTAGAGAAGTTACATTTACACACCAAGTGCCTTCATACACAATGAGACATACATAAGTCACCAATTGTTTACTTAAATCGGTGCTTTGGGTGCTTTGGAAGGTTTTGTGGGATGCACCCTCTCCTATTTTTTAACGGTATCGCTACCTCTTGCATGGGGCATTTTGGATGGGGTTGGCTAGGGTCACTGTCCTGAAGAGCTGCAAGTGAAACTATGTGCAAAGACTAACTGCCTAAATCTCTTCACTAACCGCAAATCAACATTTTTGTAAAGAGGTCTTTACAAGTCACGGATGGCACCATCTTTTTTTCATCCCATTAGTCGAGACTATATTTCCAAGTGGATGCCTCGTGACACGACGCCTCCTACCCATAGGAGCCGCGGTCATGCCTACCAAAGAGTATTTCGGATGGGGTTGGCTAGGGTCAATGTCCCGAAGATCTGCAAGTGAAACTATGTGCAAAGACAGTAAGATAAGACCTTCACATTGATACCACACGTCGGTGCCAGCATGAGCTCTAGATGAAAGCTTTGGGGAGCCATCTTTACACACTAAGTGCCTTCATACACAATGGAACATACATAAATCACCAATTGTTGACTTAAATCGGTGATAAGGGGTCTTTTTGGTCGCACCTTTACGTTTTGAATGATATTCCCATTATAAATACAGTTTGTAAAGTCAAGGGTAGCACAAATCCAGTTTAGGACGCAGTGACGCCGCCAGCGTGACGCGGGTCCAGTGAGATCTTTAGGGGGCTTTAGGGTTAATGTTATGAAGAGCTGCAAGTGAAACTATGTGCAAAGAAAGTAAGATAAGACCTTCACATTGATACCACACGTCGGTGTCAGCAACAGCTCTAAGTTAAGACCTTTGGGAAGCTATTTTTAAACACTGAGTGCCTTCATACGCAATGGGACCTACACAAGTCACCAATTGTCCCTAATAGGACGCTACATGTATACGAAAGACAATAACTATCATGACATGTACTGACATGTCTGGATAAGTCATCCTTGCACTTTATCTAAAGCCATGCGGATCTACCAACTTGAGGTAGCTCTAAATGTGTCATTAAGTCGACATGATAGGCAATTTTTAGATATATTTCAGTCAAGAGCCTCTAAAAGGTTAAATATTGGTTCCTTTACAAAGTTGGTATTATTTTATCAAAAGACAGAATATATCATTGCGTCTCGGAGGGGGAAGCTGGAGAAACATAGGGGTGAGTGGGCTTGAATCACGACTTTTGTTACTTATGATATTAGTATTCATCTATTTGCTGTGGCTAATTCAATCGAATAATCTTCAAACGGAGGCTTTATTTCTTTTCAATGTCGGATTATTTTCTGTCTATGGAAAATGAATTTATGAATAAAAAAGTTTTGTTTTCACTTTTGTTGTTATCTCTGTGTAATGGACCATTGTCTTCGCTGTGTCTGTCTGTTTGTTTCCACAGTTATGTTCTAGACACGTCTTATCACAGACATGGTATCAAAAAGGACATGCCACGGAGTGACATGAAGTAAAAAATAATTTCATATTTACGGAAGTGACGGAAAGTGGAGTTCAGAGTTGGCAGAATACCTGATTTATCAACCTTTTGCAACAACTGACAGACATTCCAGGTTATGGGTGGGCTCTACCAGCCTCCGCGGGTCGCTGGGAAAATAGTAGAAATTAGCCAAATAGAGTCAATTGTATGAAGGGAGTCGGCTACGGTGAGAGGCTTAAATTTGGCTGCGAATGTAACCCTCCATGGCCAAAGTTCCCCGGCGCGGTTAGTCTGGTAGAGAATAGGTTATGGGGCCGATGAAAAAGCCTAGTAATTCACGGGAGGTATTGTTTTATAACTGTCTGTTTATGTTAGTGATGTACCTTCCATGTGTTAATTACGTTCACTGTTGAGTGACAGAGAGTCAATGGACACATGTAATGTTAATCCAAAATTTCACAAGACATGCAACAAACTTTAGATATTTCATGGAGGTGTTAGATCTTCGAACTCTTGTTTTTGGCATATCTGCGTCAGGCAACTAAGTATATGACATAATTAAGAAATCTTCCTATCTTAAGTCTATCTACAGACAGCGATCATGGAACTATTGACGAATTGAGTTCTCATGCATGTTTAGTCTTCTGATTCCATCATTTGCACCTTGTGATCTCTTTTCTAAAAATCGATATTTTCAGTCGAGCTAAGTTTTATCTCAGACTCGGAAGTGATCTAGTTTGCTTTCGGCCGTATCCTTAGGAGTTAACCAGATAAGAATGTTCAAATCTTGATCTAAAGTAGCTTCGGTAAGCTCGAGTATATCTTCTAATTGAATCTTCTTCCGGCATTTTCGATGATTAGCTTTACCAATGGACGCTGCTTTGATATATTCGCTTGATGTACATGTAGATGGTGCCTTTAAACACAGCCAATACAAACATCTTGTGAAACTCACCGAATATCATAGCTCGAAGTTTCCAGACGCTGAACCACCGCCCAGCTTTCTGCGGATGGACGATCATGGCGAATCTGCATGTAGGAAACAAATCTATAGTTAAAACTTGCAGCTTGCAGTATCGGTACTTTCTCTTGATATATTAAATCTTATGCCAGGCTAGCCGCTTGTATGTATCAAGTAACGACCCTGCGTACCGGTACCGGTCTGGTATCCGTATTTATTGCTGCGTTAACATTGGTCAGCCGTCATTAGCCAATCACGTCGCTGTTGACGGCGAAGAAGTGACGTGATTGGTTCGTAACCTTCCCTCCAACCAGAGGAGTAGGAGTATCTGATTGGCTATTGGCTACCCAGCGTTAACGCAACGAGAAGGACGGACCGCAGGCCAGTATGACAAGGCATCTGCTTGACATGATCTGCATGTACTTTGATATGACATAATGCAAAATGAATTGATTAAATTTCTAATGAGAAAGACGTTTAATACAGCATGCAACATCACAGTGGCGTCAGTGTGGCGCAACGGTTAAAGCGTTGGACTCAGAACCAATAGGTCCCGGATATGATGCTCACCATGCCCCGACGTTGTGCCCTTGAGAGGACCTTAACACGCCCGCCGAGCCTCTTCTGCTAATCTGTCTAACAGTGTACCAAAAACACACTACGGTTTTGGTTGCCCATGCGCCAACATCAGCCACATTTACCACCAAGAACCGTACCATTCTTTTTTTTTTTAAATCCAACATCTTTCATCAGTGACTTTGGCATCGTTTAGCAGTTATATTTCAAATTCACCATACAAAAGTTAGTCAAGCAACTGGGTGGATTTTGTAACCGATCAGATGTTTTAGGTAGCATCCACTATCTTTCGTCAGTGGCTGAACTCATATTCCAGTTCCATCTGGATTGCCGGGAAACTTTACAGTCCATAGATGCATGTGACCCGTACACGTCACACAAAGACTTGCTAATGCCTGTTCAAGGTTACCATCCATCTTCTTGTAGGATATTGATCAGGCAATCTTGTCCTCTGCTTCGATACATCAGTGTCAGCCGTGTGTCACGATGGTTGCGATGCACCAATATTAGTCTGCACAGAGGCGGACTGTCTGGCTACTCACCCGTCAGACCATATTGAGCGCGAACGCAGAAAATGAGCAAGACTAGTCCATCCCTTTCATGCCAGGCCCGCCGTTTGTATATTGCAAGCAACGACCCTGGCGTACCGGTCTGCAATCCGTCCTTCTCACTACGTCAGCGCTGGCCAAGCGTCATTAACCAATCACATGGCTGCCTACGGCCAAGAGGCAACGTGATTGGCTAGTAAGTTAAACTTTCCCTCCAACAACAGGAGGCAGAGTATCTGATTGGCTGAGGGCTGGTGAGGGCTAACGTAGCGAGAAGGACGGATCGCAGACCGGTACACCAGGGTCGTTGCTTGATACACACAAGCGGTGGGTCTGGCAAGTGAGGATGTCGAGCTAATACAGAACATCTGTGATCTAATGCGTTTACTTATCATCATTATTGCTTAGTGGCGCCTCAAGTTCGGCAGGAATCTTTTTGTATCATAATACACCTTGCACTAACAAGAAAGGATGTCTCTACTTGGAATCTTAGGTATTAGAATTACCAAAATAACAGTGACTGGGAAAGAAGAGGCATTGTCAAATGGCACCTAGGAAAATATGTAGCTTTTAAATAATAACCCAACGGTTGATTGTGAATGTATTCATTAGTACCGGCCTCCCTTCTCTTTAATGTCAAATTTCAAGAAATCCTTTCACTATATTTGGTACCGTACAGTACAAAGTTAAAAGCAATTTCATGTTCCTTTGTGATTCCAGTGGAATACTATATAAGGAATGTTCTCAAGCACATATGAGTCACGACTCCTTTGCTGTGCAGTAATTGAATACAAAATATTAGTTTTACGTCGATGTTTCTTCTTTGGTCTATTTCTTTGATCTACTTTGTTCCTCGTATTCGTGACTATCTTTGTTCCTTGTTCCCTTAGCTATCAGATCATTTACTTTTCAATGCATGCATATGGTCTAGCGGCACTGACTCATCAAGAGATTTGCAACGGTGGGGCACTAGCAAAAGCCGTCTGGTGCAATTTATGGATATTTCTGAGCAAATATGATCATCATCATCATATCGGGCAGCTTGCCCGGACTAACGCTGCTCTCTCCCTCCAGGCGTCACGGTCCGCCATTAGTTGGTCTAGATCTTCAAACCTCACCCCTACATCCCCAGCAAATATGATAAGCGAACAATTGTTCTAGCCAGCGTCCGTCATTCTGTCATACAAAAATGTCGCCAATAACCAAGCAGGCGGTGTGGAGCCGCGACATGACGTGGAGATCAGTTCGGTCGGTGGGACGGATTTTCTTTTTCCGGTACTAGAATTCTACCGTCAAACAAAATTGAGATGACGGAAGAAAAACAGGCTGGTCAGATAAGACTGGCAGTGAGCCAGCAGTTACATATTGGCCGTAACGTTAATGATCATTTTCGCATACGGAGAACGCACGTTTGCACCGTTACACTTTGATCGCGACGCGACGCGAATTATTCCTGTAAATTTTGTATTCAAACTCCGAAATGTAAAGTTTAAATCGTCACGGTACTCACCACTACCTTACATAAATATGTAATGAAAGTATCTAAAATGATTTGATTTATGATACTTCTACTTTTTGTCACCTGTACATGTAATGACGATGCCTCTACGCAATATGACATGGCAGCACGTTTTTTGTGAAGAAAAATATTCCAGTCAGATCGATACAAACTATGAAGAGAAGTTTCCATTTATGCATTAAGTTCGCTTCAATTCTCACATGTATATATTATGATCTTTTCAAGGCCGCTTTATTTCCCACGTGGGACTCTCAGTAGTTTTCCCCTGGTTAAACCTTTGTGGAACAGAGCGATGAAAGGGAAAGTAAATTATTCCTTTTTCGTGGAAAAGAGAAAGTGCTTTGGAGATAATGGACTTTCTGTGCGCTTCAAACGCGTGACTTGGTGGAAGATAAAGCGCCATTTTCCTGTGATCTCCCTTCGCTGGGAATCCCCGTTTTGTTAGCGAGCTGCAAAGTGACGGTGTGGCGTGAGATGAATTTTTGATGAGGTAAAGGCGCGTTGCCTGATGATCAGAGTGAAGTTGGTGAATCTGGCATCCGACCTTGGTGAAATACACTTTTCTAACACACACACACACACACACACATACACACACACACACACACACACACAAACACACACACACACACAAACAAACACAAACACACGCACACACACAAACAAACACAGACACACACACACAAACGCAGACACACACACACACACAAGCACACACACACACACACAAGCACACACACACACACACAAGCACACACACACAAACACGCACGCACACACACACAAACACAGACACACACACAGACACGCACACACAAACACACACACACACACAAACACACACACACATACATACACACACACACACACACAGGGATAATTGTTATACGTCACAGTTCTATCTCACTGGATCCGGCACATTGGCGGCGTTGCGACGTCCTAAACTGGATTTGTGTTACAATTGACTTCATGCAAAACGTACAAGTATGCCTATTAAGTCAACAAAACACACAACGTGAAAAAATATTATTGCCTTTTATCGTTGAAATTTGTTGAGAGCGCTGTCAAATCGCTCGGTCGCAGCGAGGCCAGCAACGTGCCGCGGGTACAGGGAGACAGGGGCTTGTGAAGTAGTGATCGTGAGTACAACCCTTTTCAGTAGCACACAAGTCATTTAAGTATATGGTCAGCAGCAGAGCCAAGGATTCCAACTTCTAATCTCCAGCTCTGGAATCAGGGCTGCTAACCTCTTGACCTCCCACGTTACTTTGAGCATGTTCGTGATCAGGTCAAATGAGCAAATGGAACTCCCGGCGGCGGTCTGCAGAACGGTCGCGCCAAACGTCTGAGTTGACAGACACACAAGACCGAGGATAATGCACTCCCCAGTAATGGCATGAAAGCCACTGGAAAACCCCGTAAGTCCATTTCAACTCCTCACAGAGAGCACTTATATTTCGGCAATAATTCTTGGCGATCGGTCAAGTTACGTAAAGATGACTGACAGAATATGTATAGACTTAGATTGCCTTTCAACCCAGGGACACTGTTGTTACTGTTATCTGAGGGAAACTACCATTCTGACTTAATCTCTAATTCCTTAAATAGTTTCATCAGGTTCATAAGTCCCTGGATAACAAAGTTATTTGTACAGAACCGATTGTTTTATTCAAGCCGACGTTTCGGTGACCGTCTGTCACCTTCCTCGGGGCAATACTGACTGGTTCTAGTTCGCACTGCAGCTAGGTGTTTCCGTCCTAAACGTAAAATACAGTACAATTATTTACACACATGCATATGTATATGTATCCGTATAATTCCGAGTATTCATAGACCAGATCCCAACAGTTTTCGCAAACATTGATGAAAATTAAAGCTGCTTTCAGCAAAACATGCCGGGGACAGGCTTCCCTATAGCTAATGCCCCTCTCACACAGTCCACGAGCTCCGGCCGTATTTGAGCAGAGGGTTGCCGATTTTGACATAGACATACGGATCTACGTACCCTATCATATTTAACAGGGACCTACAAACTTTGGTCGATCTGCCGAAAATGTCATTTGATCTAGAGCTCACAGTCTCGTCGTCCGATCGACTTTCATGCTGTATGACAGGGGCTTAGAAGAAGAAAATTCATTTAGGATCTATTTTAGTGGTTGAACACTGATGATTTATCTTGCAGTATACAGCTACCAACTGAGAAAAAAAATGTCTTACGCATTTTTAGGTCTTGATGATTTACATGGTCGGGGCAAGGCGTCTAGACAGTTTGAATCTAAGTAATCTGTAAGAGAATTGGCGACGTATTTATCAGTAGTTGAAGCCTACTTGCTACAGCTTTCAAACGAGCACAGCCCCTGTGTGTCCGCCTGGCAGAGACCCAGAAGTGATGCCTGAAGATTGTCGCAGCATCAGTTTGCGATTGCTACTAAGAAGGCTTTCATCCTTTCTAATGGAACCTGCACTGCACGGAATGGCCTCGTATCCCGGCGTATACGTACAGGGATTCCTCCGGAAATATTCCATATCCCGGTGCGGATTTAGCGTTTCCGTTAAAACTAACGGAAACGCTAAATCCGCACCGGGATATGGAATATTTCCGGAGGAATCCCTGTACGTATACGCCGGGATACGAGGCCATTTCGTGCAGTGCTGAATAGCCTTCTTCGAATTCTCTGTCAGCGCGCAGAAAATTGCCGCCTTGGCCTTTATCTCGAATAGACCATGGAAGCTTTCAAAGCTTTCTATGTCGATTTTCTTGCTCGTTTTACGTCTCTTATCTCGGCTCATAGTCGGTAAAGGTGGGAGACATATGAATGTATCTGTAGATGTGACAACGCACAGAATGCAAAAATAGGTAAATGCATGAATTATTACTTTTTATCATATAAAAGATACTGAAATCGACAATTAGCCTCACCCGCAGCTGATTGTAACATATCACATATACTGTAAATGCAGAAATTTTCGCGGTGGTTTCATGTTCGCGGTTAAATTTTTACGGCGAACTTAAAACCACCGCGAAAAGCCGTTCTATTGTGTGACTATATAGCGCTACTTCTGTTTCAAACAAGAACTCAAAAACCACCGCGAACACTCCATGTTCACCCTACCACAAAATTAAAACCCCGCAAACATTTCTTCATGATATACAGTATACTTCTGTAAGAGTTTACTGTTAAACAAGTCGAATTTGTAGGTTATTTTGTGAATTTCCATCTCGTACATTTGATTTGACCATGTGAAAGTCGCTGCACATTTCGCTGTGTAAATAAAGCTTCTGTTAACACAAATATGTTCACGGTTTGAAGAGTTATACGTTGACGAAATTGAGACAAGCCTTAAGAAATATTGCCGCCTTGTCGTCATAGATACGTCGATCTGTCTGTCGTTGGAAATAAATTAAGTTAAATTGCATGAAATTGGTTGGCAGACAGTCGAGATCGTCTGCGCGATTTTTTGGCTCCTTAGATTGATGCATTGTTGATGCATGTCTTCCGGGAATCTTTCTACTCTGGCCGCCAATTCCGGGAAGAAATGAAGTTTCCTTTAAGGCATATCAGCGAATAAACGAAAATCATTTTTCCTGGATCAACATCGATCTAAACGAATCTGTTTCAAGTCGCTGAATGAAGAAAAACTACGCGATTTGCCGAACATTTAAATTTTAGGCGGGATTGAAGGTGGCTATCGTCTTTTTGAGATGTAAATCCGGCATAGGTCAGATTGTTAGGTTTAATTCACCCACTCACTCAATATCGACTCTTTTCGATTAGTGTGGTGGGTGTACTCGAGGGGTGGCTTTCCTCAAACTCAGGACCTCCAGCTTCACGTCCCATCCGATAGAACGTACCTAACTGAAGCCAGGTACTCATTTTCACCTGAGTCATAGAAGAAATATGTGTACTAGAACTAGAAGCCGTGAGTTCGATCCCGGCTGTGTCGCTCATCCGACATGCATGCTACTGGAAAGGGATGCAGTATTTAGGACGGGACGTTAAGCCGTGGTCCAATGTCCATTGTTTCCCCGGTACAATGAACCTGTAAATACTGCACATAGCGTCTGTCTTCTCTGTCACTATCAGTGGAAGAATAGCTCTTCAGTGCGCTAAAAGTGGATCGAGATCACTTTCCATTTTTTAAAACTGAGGCCATGTTGATTTGATTATATGGATGGCATCCTTTGGAATCCCCAAAACTGATGCGAGCGTGCGAATAAAAAAAGTTTGACAAAAAAACGTTGCCTTCATTATGAAATCTACGTGGTCAGGAAGGTTGCACAAATGACTCAACACAGCTACAGAGAATGGCATAACAAATCATGGATTCTTCATTTTTGTTATTTCACATCTTTTTCTTTGACTTTGGCCTTCTACAACATTAGTATCGATTTTCCGAAATATCTGTAATTTACAGCATATATTTGTTCATTTTGTAGCTGCTTTGCATGATTTACAGTATGGTATCATACTTTTCTTATTTTTGGAAATGGACGAAAATTGATGCGCGCGCGGATGTCATCCATATAATCAAATCAACATGGCCTAACTTTCTCAAGAGAACAATACTGTGGCCTGTTAAGGATTCGAACCCGGAACATTCACATTCTAAAGTCAACTACCCAAACCACAGGACCACCATGTAGTATTTCTGTCTCCCTTTAAGAACATAAGCGCATTCTCCAAGACAGAGTATGTGACGGCGATCTTTGACACCGGGAAAATTCCCCTACAGCAGGAACCTTTGGCCCAACATCGTAAGGTGCAAATGATGGCACCGAGGGTCAGATATTAAACAAGAGCGATTGCGGAGGTCCGGGTTTGTACGTCGTTCCTCAAAGCTACGATTCTTCTTGTCAATACTTTCTGCATCTCTTAAGCTTGTAACATTCATCTTCAATACCGCCTAACCGCCATGGCTTAGCCATTCTGGCTGCGTGGACGGTAAGGCCAGGAGATTTTTTACCGACATTCTTCCATTCTCTTCCAAGCTAATTTCTTTTTTATTCTTTTTAGCGTTGGTTTAGTATTTGGGACGTTTTATTTATTTCTTTAAACACATATTTCCCCAGAAGCTCAAAATGTTAATCTTTATAGACTAAAAAAACAACGCAAGCTCACCCTATGCGCCACATAGTTCTATATACTGATCACGAACGCCACCTAGAATAAACTGCAAACGTTGTTCTTCGTTACATCTCATATATGGAGGCAGACAGTCCGGATCGCACCATACATGGGAAAAGACGAAAAGGCCGCTAGGAGATATTCTATCTAAAATTCACCATAAACTCGCCGTCATAGACAAATTTAGATGCCGTTTACACACATGTACAGTTACAACGACCAATTCTATGTGTAACATTTTTCGACATATACGGTGATGCACTAATGAATTGTCCCGCCAGCATTGTCCTATATCTAACCCACGCCCTAACGCAAGCACTCCTCATGCGCTTGGTAACGTTTATCGTTTCATACCATCATGGCCTACCCATTTCCCTCAATTGGGCTGAGGTCAAACAAATTGTACGTGTGCATTACAAAAACAATATCTACCTGACATCTGTAGCGTATCTCCGTATCATCATTCCGTTCACAATACTCGACTCAGATATAAAGGTTACCCAAAGTCGTAAAAAAAAGCTCCAACAATAGCCACGCTGTAGTGTTTTTAATGTTGATGAGTCACAATGCGTTAGCACTGTTCAATGACATTGCCTGATGAAGCTCTCAAAGATAATGCTTCATGCATCATTTAAGAGCTTGGGGGTTGTGACCCAGTGGTAATATGTGGGGAATCGTGTAACAAAGGTCCATTAGACAAGCCTAGTCGCCAGAGAGACTACGGTCTTTATTGTAATCGCAGACAGACTAGACTAAAGCTTCAACAAAGGCTCGTTCTAAGAAATCTTAGAGTGACGATCGATTCCTAGCTTAGGAAGACGCTATTTTTTACCATAATGATCACTATCTTGCAGACAAATTGTCATTGAATATTTATAAAGTTCATCGGTAATGTATTAAGAATTAGAAAGATTATATCGTTCACGCGAGACTCATTAACAGGACATGAATGTTAATATCCTGATAGATAATTGATCTAATCTAAAATGCACATGATAGAAATGTGTTTTCCTTCTGTTGGGTTTAATTGGACATGCTTATTAATGGGGAAAATGATTAGATAAAACACACAGGACCATCTGGCTACGACGGTCGGGACTTCATTTCCCCGAGCACATGTCCTATGTGGATGTGTGAGAAGGTTGTCAGTGGGCCACGCTATGTTAATCTCTTGGTTTTCGTGTTTTCACAGATACTAATTGGCGAAATTAAAATACATCATGCATTCTGTTTTTGACCCCCATTCTTTCACAGTACTCTGTATTTGTATGTTTGTATTGTATATCCGGAAAACCGCATCATGACGTAGCACACCAGGTTTGTACTGAAGAGTACAAGCTGCATATCAGGACAGACTTATTTGATCCACTCACACCGGGAAGGACCCCTACTCTTTACGATAAGTGTGTTGGCTTTCTTTGTACGTGCTAGAGATATGGCTCTCATCAAACACGGGCCCTCCATTTAACGTCCTATCCTAGGGATGTTCCTAACAGAAGCTTTGTAATCATTTTGTGAGGGAATTCACATATGCAAGTAGAAGCAACGGTTGAAGCATTGAAGAATCAATAGAATTTTGACATATAGCTGAGATATTTAAAAAAAAAAAATTTAAGGATTTTCTTTGATTATAGGTACCATACTATGAGCATTTAAAGGTTGATATGTGCCCAGAATGCCAGAATGACAAACGTCATCTTTTCTTCAAATGAAAATAAAATAAAATGAAAAGGGCGTATCTGGAAACCATGACATTTAATTGGCACGGCCCTAGTTCTGCAAATTAAGAGTACTGCATCGATTAGATGAGCCCGCTGTAAAGCCAAATGAGAGCCGCATTCTAACGACTGTTTTTACTCTACAAACAGAGCTGGGCTGAACACATAGACAGAGAGCCTAGTTTCCGGGCGTTAGAAATGAGTCAGCTCTAGAATAGATTTATGTCAAGTAAATGTTCTGCTGAGTGTTCCGGCTGTATGAGGCTTAATGATGACTATTCACTAGCAAAGTCAGGCTTGCCGCTAGAGCCAATACAAGAGTACGCCAGGCATAGCTGACGAATAGCCACTTAAAAGCTATGGGGGTCAATTCTCGGTTGTGGTCGACTAATGTGTACCATAGATATGGCTATAATGAACACTAGGTGATATTTCAGAACAGAAGCCTAAAATAACCTTATTTCATCTCATTTTGAACTATAACTCATATTCTTAGTTATGGTATGGATCCTGGTAACTCCAGTTTGTAGTTTAGTCACTGACGAAAGGCAGAGGATGCTGTCTAAAACGTCTGACGGTTTCCAAATTTTATCCAGTTGCTTGAGTCACTGATACCTTGCATAACTTCATATGGTATCGTATACAAATTTTCTGTTATAATACAAAATGATGAAGGGTAAAAGAAATAGGAAAAGTACATACCTGTTGAGGGATATGACAGCGAGTGTTAGGACGGAGGCCAGGCCGAACATGGTGGTGGTGAAGCCGTTGATAGCGCACATGGCGTCTCCCATGTTCCACCGCTTCTCGGAGACCAGCACGACCACGGTGATGGGTCCGTTCACCACCGCCGTCAGCAGGTCGCACAGGGCCAGGTTGAACACCAGCTGGTTGGACACCGTCCGGAGTTTGGGGTTGGAAATGACGATCCAGCAGACCGCTGAGTTCCCTACTACCGTAGCCAGCATGATCAGGAGCATCGCCGTTATTTCCAGGACCACCTCCTCCGTGCTGATGCCCACCGCGTCTTCGGCGGGAGTCGCGAGGGTCGCCGAGGCGTTCTCGTCTCGCGTTCCGTTCCAATTCAAGAAGGTGTCCATAGTCGGCCACCCGAAAACTCGAGTCGGCAGCGTCGAAGGGAAGGCGGAAGGAAATTCGTAGTAGCTCATTCTTTACGTAGGTGTTATCTCCTTTTGGTTTGACTATAAAGGAGCAGAATTTGAAGAAAATTTAGGGCAGCGCCTGCACTAAATGGACTAGACGGGAGACTGAGAGATTGAACACAAGATACAAGTGCGTCTCGTTACATATGCATTACCTGCTAAACATGTAGGATGCATTTGTAAGACAGGATAGTGCACCAATGAGTTTGCCAAAGGGGCGGTCCTTGGCTTGGTAGTGGGCCGAACATAAAGCACACAGGTGGGAAAAGTCAACTGTTGGTGAAATATGCAGTCATCCCAGCAAATTTGCATAGCCGTCCTTCACCCCGTACGCCCCCTAGCGTGCTTGCATATACTGCAGCTAGCACAAGAATCGTTTTTGCAACACTTTATTCTAGCGCTGTGAGTAGATGTTCCCATGCATATAATGCAGTCCCCACTTAGATCGATGCGGTTATGGGGAGAGACATGCCTCGGGCCTGTAATGTCGATTTCTTCTAAGTACATTCTACCCCAGGCAACACTCTAAATTCTAAGTTCGGTGCAACAGCGATATACACCATCAATATGTTGCACATACAAATTAAAGCAATAGATTTTCATGCGAACGGTTCTATGCTTCAAAGCCTAATTGCGAACAATACCGTGTTCCTGTAAATTCAACATGTTGGATGAAGTCTGTTGTTTCTTTGCAATCATCTATACTTGGTATAATACTAGTAATGAAACATATATAGCAGTCGGCAGTTCCTGGCTTATCAGTGGAACTGAAATGTATATCTCAGCCTGTTATTTGCTTTGTTCTGAATTTAGCACAACCTTTCTGAAATTACCTGAAACGTTGCCTATGGAAGGAATACGACTCTGAAATGCTTTACATCAGGTCAACATTTAAAAGACATAAAATGTTGATCGCGATGGAGGTAGCTTTAAATCTATTGTAAAAAGATATTTTGTAACTCTTATTATTTGCATTGTGAAGGCAAAGAAGGTTAGAAAAAAACACATTCTTTTAACTGAAATGTCTTCTTATGTGTTGATTAACCATTCCTTAGTAAATAAGATTACCTTGGAAAATCTTTAAGATTACAGCTAGGCAGAAAGGCAGGGGCAAACACGTCGTATCGCCTGTCCCTCCCCACCCCACCGTGTAATGGAACATTCCATATCATATCACTTATACATTATTCCTATTCCAGTCATGATCACGGCTGTCTTGCATCTGCACAGTGTTATCCCAAATAAGCCATGGATTTGGAGCCCGTAAAAAGTAATAAAGTGTCAATGAGCCCCTTGAGTATTTTTCAAGGCTTTAGGGCACTGGTTGTGTTTGCTTTGAACTATGAATATTGATGACGAATGATAAATAGGCTTCGAGCGTCATGAAACAAATGCGGTGTCGCGTCTCAAACGTTAATGAAATAGATACAAAACAGATGTAACAACATTTACCATAAATCACGTGGAATCTTTGCACTTCAGCGATCAAGCTAGTTTTCTGTGTGTACAGTTTTTACCGAGCACAGTTGTTGTATTTGGTTGTGTGTTGCATATATTCATGCACGAGCTGCGACTGGACTCGACTGGACTCCCAGCCTGGGGTTTCAGCTAGTTTTCTGTGTGTACAGTTTTTACCGAGCACAGTTGTTGTATTTGGTTGTGTGCTGCATATATACGAGCTGTGACTGGACTGGACTGGAGTACCAGCCCTAGGGTGTTGTTAGTCTCTACCAGACTAACCGCGCCGGCTATAGGGAGAACATTTGCCGTGGGAGTTTGGCCATGGAGGGTAACATTCGCAGCAGGTTGCAATATTGGACCCTATCTCCGTAGCCGACTCTCTTCATACAATTGGCTCTATTTTGGCCCATTTCTACTATTTTCCCAGCGACCCGCGGAGGCTAGTAGAGCCTAGGGTGTTGTTAAGTACATCGAACTACCGCATGCCTCTCCATCCAAGCTCCATATGTGACCTTGTGCCATACAAGTATGAAGGCTCCTAATACCATGGATACAAGCTGATATTACATTTCGTCCGCGATGTTATAGGCATCAAAGTAGCCAACATATTGACTCTCATATTCAAGGACAGCCCTCACTGAAGATGACACCCGTGTGGAAGCAGACATTAATGTTATGATACAAGGGTGTTGAAATAGTTGGAAAATAGCGCACAAGAGGTGCATAGTACAAACCTACGTCACCTAATATTTTGACACTGTCATGTAAGGATCCAACAATTTTTCGAAATTAATGGAATTGATAATTGATATCTAATACATAGGCCATTATCTCTCTCCTCTAATACGCACATGATATACATGCCAGGTTAGAGCTTCCGATCTAAAGAATCGCCAAATCTATCGGTAGAGATCGCGATCGGAGTGTCTGTAAACAGAGATCGCGATCAGAATACTAGGGATTTGTTAAGGTTATGAGTCCTGGGTTTCAGGTCGATCAATTGATCAAAAGTGACATGAATCGAAGTTGAAATGTTGTGACTGATTCTGATGAGCGAATATCTCTGTCGACGGAGACACCGATTCCGATCTCTCACGGCGGAATCGGCGATTATACATTCGCTATCCTGACATACACATCAATAAGGAGACAAAAATACACCAACCAGCTACATTTCTCAATAATTCAAACCAGTCTACACATTGAACGGGTACGTTTTAAAAGTTGAAGATACAATTTGACGGCTGGAACTATACATTATTAAAGCCTCTGTCAGTCTCATGCCAAGCACGTTATAACTAAGAGCTTTACACGATCAATGCCAACCTTTCAGCTTCCTCCACATCACAGGCGTACAGCTATAGACACAGTCGTGGTCAGACTTCTTTTACCGTCTTTGAACGTAAAGTCTCTTACGAGGGACTTCTTACAAAGAACTTCATTATAACTCATGAAAACAAGCTAGAAGTTTTCTACAGCACCGCAGCTTTGGGGGTAGCTACTGATGTTGACATGGGATTGCCTAGTGTCTAGTATTGGCCGAGGATTGAAGTGCGGGGATTGTGTTATCTACAGAAACTAACAGCACTTTCACACGAGATACTGGTTATCAAAGGGATAGAGAGCTTCGAAAAAAAAATCCACTATGTGATATCAGTGATATTACACCCGTTTCATAATGCCATCATGTTATACGTTATGTAACTTTAACTTTTCCATTGGCTCTCCTTTCAGTATAATGACACAGGGCACCGCCACACAATTCAACTGAATATGCTGGACGGATTTTACCTAGGCAATTTAGAAGTTGTTAACTGTATGTCCCTTTCTAAAGGCGTATTTATGTAAGACCGGACGGACAGAGAATTCAAAAGCACCATTACCGTAGGATGTCTGTATGCAATGGATGCCGGCTACATTCAGGCTACATAGAGCTTGTCAGAACTTGAAAATGTGAGTTACAAAGACGCACCCGAAATCATTTTCAGACTCTATATTGCGTTGAACAACGGTTGACATTCAGGGAACGTTTCCAGTTGCATCAAATATAACATTTTCAAACTGCTGAAACGTGAGGAAGTAGCTAATTTGCTGTTGTAATGTGCTGCTCAATATTCAGCACCAAGGACAGGCTCTGTAACAACACTAGGCCTTTGTATAACGTTTCCAGACGAATGCCAACATCAGCTTTAAAGCCTGCATTTCCATAGAAGGGACTTAAATAGAGGACTGAATGTGTACATTTCACTCTATCAGTAAGCAAATGTGCCAGTGAATAGAGCGATGTGATGACTGCCTGCAGTCAAATAAAGTCTTTCGGATCTCTTCAATGGAACCGTTTTGTCGTTCGAAAGAAAGATGTATACGCCATTACTATAATGGGCCATTTTCTGTACAATTAGACATGTATTTCATCCTGTCCCTGTTATCAGTTCTTGCGAATGTCCTAGTCGACAGCTGGTGTATAAAAGACTTCGTCTGTACCACAAATCCTTAGTAGTCGCAGCCTATATCCAATTACCTTTATTTGTTTGTGTTTCTAATCTCATCGTTTAGTCACATCCTTGGTTATAATCAGACACAGCATGCATGTGGGATGTGGAGGTGAATTTGGGATGCTAGCATTCAAATGCACTATCATGTCTATATTTACATTCAACTTCTAGATTATAGCGAAAAAAGAGAAATTGCACTAGTAAAAGGAACCCGATACATCACACTATCTCTTCAAGTGGGCAGCATGAAAATAAATGAATAAACAATGCACTGCGAAAAGTAGGCAGCATAAAAATGAATAAACAAGACAATAGCATTCCCAGGACTAAAAGATATAATGTAATACCAAGATAACACACAAGGACCCAAAATCAATACTCACTTTCGTCTTCCCAACATCCACCCACAAACTAAATATCAGGACAATCCATCCAGAGGCTCTTAAGTTATTGCTGTTACACACACACACACAGACAAACAAATCAAAAAACTATATCTCCAATATTTATGGGCTAGAATATCATGCCAGAACACGTTTCGGTGCCCCGACCATTTAAATTTACACAGCTCAGCATTCCGTGGAGATAAAACCTTATCAACAGTTAGACTATTTGAAACGTTGGAGTACGTTGGAAAATGCTTGAGAAGAAGATTAACGTCTTAAGATTCCAAAGCTCAGTTTGATTGAGCATGATTGGTCTTAAACTTTGATTTCACCCATGGCTTGGAAGACTAGACTGTAATGTGAAACGTGTTTGTGAATGAAACACGCTGCAAACTAGTGCTTTATAAATGTTTGAGGCAAGGCCTAGCGCCTGTTAACGGGAAGGCAATGGCTTTGTAAAGTGCCTTATACTGCTTTGAGGTCGAACAGATCGATGGGATGTGTAGCTTGGCACTCTTTGACAGTCAACTCGATGTTAGTTGTAGCTTGGCACTCTGACGATCATGGCTGTTCGCGCTGAATTACTACACAGAGGCGATATCAAATGCGTTTTCATGCCAAGCCCGCCGCGTATATAATATATGTCAAGCAACAACCCTGGCGTACCGGCCTGCGATCCGTCCTTCCCGCTGCCTTAGCGTTGGCCAGCCACCAGCCAATCACGCCGCCGCCTACAGCCAAGAGGCAACTTGATTGGCTGATGACTTCCCCTCCAACAGTAGGAAGGGGAGTATCTGATTGGCTGACGGTTGGCTAACACGCTATCGCAGCTAGAAGGGCGGAACGCAGGCCTGTCACTTGACATTTTCAAGGGACGGACCTGTAGCTGGTATAAAAGGCTGTTTTTCCTTCGATTTCTTGCCTACGTGACGTATGTGTTTTTAGTGTCAAATTCTCAGCAGCCAATGGCACTGCTGTAAAGTATTTTCCATGCCTGCAATGCAGGAATAAATTGATAAACATGAACAAGTGATCTTGTAGTTCCCAAATTCGCAGAAAGCAACCTTGAATGTTTAGCAAATGTGCATGCTACAAGCTTCTACTATCAATATTCTGTGTGTCCTTTTTTCATACTCTAGTTGACAACCCGGTTGCATTTCCTTTTCGGGGTGCCAAATCTGTCCCATTGTTGGCTTTATTCATAGACTTCTATGACAAACAGACAGCACAACTGAAATACTCGTGTCTAATTACTTGAAATCAATTCTAATTATTCGAGTCTCCGTTTAATTACTTGCACTGCAGTCGGTATTTCTTCCAGGTCAAAAGAAAAGCTAATAAAAGACTAATTAGTGACTAATTACAATGATACGTGTAAAGAATGAAGAATCCAGCTGCACTTTCATTAGTGATCTGTCAGAGCAAAAGAATCTAATACAGCTGAATTCTGTGCTGAGTTTTCAAAATTTCTCCTGTGTTACAATCGGTAAAGTATAACTTTTATCAAATATGATTGACCAGTCATATTCACCATCTGTTATTGCTAAGGTTGCCCTTTGACCTCCTGAAAGCATGCACATGACATGAGTGACACACATCAAGATGTACGTGGACGGTTCTGTAGCCGTTGTGGATCGTCTAATGGGCAATCTGACGACCTGCCCTCAACGCTGACTGCGAACGTCAATCTTCCCCGCCTATCTGTGGAAAACTTATTTCCGGAGTGCAAATCTGGGCATTTTGATTGGCAACTCGAGAAGATATAACGATTACACATTTGTCTATGTACAATGGGCATCTCCCTGGACGTGCGCGGATGTTTTCTCCAACTCCTTTGCCTGATCTGTACGTGACGTCTCGGCTTTTGATAAGGATCCTCTCCGATTTTCTTAGACCTTATCCGTCATGTCATTACACTTCCCAGGCCTTCTCTCTCTAACCCTTAGGATCAATGCCAGCTGGAGTTTGTCCCGTGGCCTTTGAAGAAGACACAGGAGCTCGTTACAAGTTCTCCTGGGAGCTTTGCGAGGTGATAACTCATCATTATACCCAAAGGGGATAACTAGTGATACATGTGCGTAAACTTAAAGGCCTCCCTGGAGTGTTTGTGGTGGATCTGCGCACACGCCAAGCTTCAGACGTCATAACACAAGTCCACGGTAATGACGATCTCCTGTCGATGTCGTAACATAGAATCCCCTGCTGTTAGTCGCTAGAGAGAATATGAAACCACATGTACCATTCGTCCTCTTTTATTATGAAATGTAAGAACTGATAACGTTTCTGTAAAAGGCCTGCGAGAGCTGTATTTTTCTGCTTCTGTTACTTTTTTTAGTTAATTTCTAGTTCAATTTGATAAGTTCATACGTTAGGAGGTCGCTTACTTGAGAAAAGCGACGCATCGAGCACTTTAAAGACACCGGCACACTTATCGATAAGAGCAGTGGTCCATCCCGGTGTGAATGATTCAAAACTTTATTGCCATGTCTCCGGGATGAAATCTTGAAAAGGTGATAGTCATCAATTTAACAAAAAAATGCCAAAAAATTAACAAAAAGTCTAACTGGTGCCTTCATAAATGTTTGTCAAGCTAACAGATCTTCTCAGACCTCATTTCGTACATAGGCATTCAAAGCTTAAAATTCAAACGCAATAAAGACTCTAACCTTGTATATTCCCACGGGTAGGCTTTACGAAATGAACGGATGAAACCAAAAGGTCGTCCGCCTTTTTCCGGCTTGGACGATGCCAGGCGAATCCACCCACTACTAGGCTTGGTGGTAAGCCGGACATGTACTGACGCCGATGTAAAGTGAAATTAGCCATAGGGGTACACGGATGGAGAGAGGACTCAACATGCTCAAACACACTGTAGCCATTGTAATAAGCTGGTTCGTGGTTTTAACTGCGCATGCGTTGTATGCAACATGTCAAAGTTGAAGGCCCCTGAGACATAAACAAAACACATCTGGACATGGTATCAGGCATGTTTTAAACAAGAATTGTTTACGGGTTTGGGCCCTTCATCTTTGACCTTGCGTATGCGCAGTTCAAACCATGAATTGGCTTATTGTGCGCATCAAAGGCGTACAAGTTAGTCGTAGCCTTCTGCCACGCACCTCTGAAACGTGTTTCGTAATCATCCTAATTTTCGAAATGTATTAATATACCTGGTTTCTATCTAATCTTATCAATGCATTGCTGTTAAAGCCACGTTCACTATAGTACAAAGTCACCCCCATCGCCACACAGACGGCTAAGAATAATAGAAAGCAAATCAAAGCTTATGTTGTAATTAACGTCCAGTGCGTTCTCTCATTAATTAGAGCGCTGCAACAACGTCGGCACGTCCATCACCGGGAGATTTCCACTGAGTACTATCAATCTAACCCACAAATCTATTTTAATGAGGGGCCTTTCGATTTGTAAAAGTGATTGTAGAAACCTGTAAAAGCTATCATTTATAACTGCAATCTAAAGACACCATCCGTCAAAGTAGAAAGCATGAAAATGCAATCTTGATCTATCAATTACAAAAATGCAGAGATTGTAATGTCATCTTGCAGGGGTATGGGAGTGGCGTATGTTATCTATAATGTCGCTACCATGACGAAAGGTTAAGTAATCCTTCATATCGTTACCATGACAACAAGGTGTGTGTAATCCTTCATGTCGTTACCATGACAACAAGGCGTATGTAATGATACATGTCGTTAACAAGACAACACGTCGTTCGAGATGACATTGAGATTCAGAATTTAGTGTCATTCAATTTTTATGAAAAATGAATGTTACCCGTCTGCAAAATTTTCCATTTGAATATCAGTTACGCCCCGCTGCAAGTTAGATGAGGTAGGTGTGGGCAAAGTTAGCCTTTCGATCTCGCGTCTGCTTACCTATCTACTCGTTCATTCGACGCCACATATGATTCTTTCACTAAAAGATCGATTCTTTCATCTTTTGGAAGGCTTGATATTAGACTCTAATATCTCCCGAGTCTAGATAATCTGCATAGAGATGCTGGAGATGCTCAGTTCTTTCTAACAACATTGTCTACCAATGACTTCTCCATGTCACGAATACTAATCATGATTGTATGGGCATCATTATTGTATATCGCAATTGATGTGAAGTCGTGACAAGCCGAAGAAAAATACTTTAAAAATTTTCTGTCGCCAGCTGGTTTGTACCGATGTAACTAAACTTTACATGGATACAAGACGTCATTGAATTGTCGTTGGCATGGCAACGTCCCATAATTACAACTGATATTTGCCTTGGGATATTACTTCAATTTGTACTCTTCATCTTCTTTTAACTAGGCTTTACAGGATATAATGCGGTTTTACGTTTACTAAATATGTCTACTGATGTTTTCACACGACATGCTAAGTTGTGCTAATATTATCAAAGGCGCTTTTACACACTAGGGCAAGATGCCGACTTGTATATGTACAGATGTTTCTGCTATTCGCTGATGAATTGGAATATATTCGAATATCAGAAATAAAAATCAAACGGAAATAGACATACATTTGTTTTTCTTGGTCTTAACGTATTATAACGTATGGAAAGATCTGACCCTCTGCCATTTTGTATCTTTTATCCTCACGCAGACACTAAGGCATGCAACGTGCTTTCCTTAAACACTTTGGTTTCCTCTAAATCTTGCCTTGAGCATCCTTAAGTCTGGTCTTAAGCATCCTTAAAAATATCGGTAAACTGCTGATTAATGAAGCACTTTGTTTTGACCTTTTCTCTTCTTAATCTCAGCACTGCTGCCTCCATCTTTTCATTTGCCAAGAAGAAAGACGTTGTAAAAGCCGGCAGTGTTAAACTTAATGGGATACTTGTGAAATGAGTCAATCTTCGATGAGACTCTTAATATTAACTTGTCTGGGAATGAATGGCGGTAATGGGGAAGGAAGGAAGGAAGGAAGGAAGGAAGGAAGGAAGGAAGGAAGGAAGGAAGGAAGGAAGGGAGGGAGGGAGGGAGGGAGGGAGGGAGGGAGGGAGGGAGGGAGGGAGGGAGGGAGGGAGGGAGGGAGGAAGGAAGGAAGGAAGGAAGGAAGGAAGGAAGGAAGGAAGGAAGGAAGGAAGGAAGGAAGGAAGGAAGGAAGGAAGGAAGGAAGGAAGGAAGGAAGGAAGGAAGGAAATTGCAGAAAAGTAATACATGAGCTCGCGAGACACGAGCTTATCTCATTCCTGAAAAACGCTGACGAAACTCGAGCTTGATCCTAGATAATACTGCTTTAACAGCCTTTACGGCTCTGGACTTAGAACTCATCTCAGTAGCCATCCCAAAATAGCTTTTCCGAGGTTACGAACGTCACGTTCTAATGTGTTTGCGACGTCAAACGTTGGTGATATACACGTCTGCATGATACCGGAGTCATGAGGCTACCCCGTGATGTCATGAGTTTATCCCAAGGATTAGAACTGCTACTTGGAGAGTCCACCGTACTGAGTCCTCTCGTCAGTACATTATCTCATGTACTTCGAGCGAAGCACATTGTCAAGTTGTTACTATTTCGGGAAATGGAAGCGAGGAACGCTGCAGATGGTGAGAGGCCGTTGATCTGTTGGTCTGATGCAGATGTGCACTCAGGCCACTACAGCATCACTGTGAGCGATTGAATCAAAAGAAAGGCTGTCAACGTCCAGTTTAATCTTTTCTCCTTCTTCCTTAGATATATAGATATCGATGTATAGCATGCTAGCAGTAGAGTATTCATTGACCCAATAATACCCACAGGCAATGAGCTATGATGCACACTTAAAAAGACAGCCATCAAACATTTCTAACAGTCAAACACGTCCGGCTTAAAGGAACGAAAAATAGAATAACTTATGAAACATTTGAAGCTTTGAACATGCTATGCTCTAATGTACCTACAAAAACGAAAATGGATTCAATTTGAGGGGCAAAGAATAAGCCAGGCGTATGTGGAGTAGTCCCTACATAACCTGTTGTATAATCTGCAATGTTTGGTACTATGTTGTGTGTGATGACGCCCACTCACAGCTTCATCCCACATATCCTGGCTTACATAAAGATCATCTGGTAAAGGTTGCTCGAGCAACTGGAAATATTTTGAAAACGTTCAAACGTTTCAGGTTGCACCCTCTACCTTTTATCAGTGACTGAGCAAAATCTGTAGTCTAGCAGGTGTTCAACCAGTATGAATTGATATGTAAATGTATGGGAAATGACATAATTTAGGCAGTTCACATGGAAACAAAGTTAAGAAAAAGGCAAGGCAAGGTCGATATGCTAATGAGTCACTTAGACTTAGTTGGTCGGGCAGCTTCTGGACATGCTTGCCAGTACGCATAAGCACATATCTAGTCCCGAGACAGTTAGAATGATTTGTTGAGCATCATCGATCACTCGGCCATGAAACGTCGCCGTTTGCAGATGCGCAGTGAGGATAGGTACTGGTATACTGGGATGAGAGTCGAATTGGACAGTAAATTCTAGTTGGCACAAACCAAGCAGTTGAAATAGTTCGGAAACACACGACACGGAGATTGGGGGAGAGGGAGGGAGAAAGGGGGGGAGGGAGAGATGAGGGTGGGAAGAATGAGAGAGGGGCGACAGGAAAAGAGAGGGAATTCGAAGAGAGGGGGAAAGAGGAAGATAGGGGGAGAGAGATACAGAGGGATTGAAATGGAGAGAGAGAGGGAAGAGAGCGAGGGTGAAGAGGGGGAGAGAGAGAGGGAGAGAGAGAGGGAGAGAGAGAGGGGGAGAGAGAGGGGGAAGAGAGCGAGGGTGAAGAGGGAAAGAGAGGGAGAGAGAGAGGGGGAGAGAGAGGGGGAGAGAGGGGTAGAGGGGGTGACGGCTAACAGCAAGCGCTAACGCAGCGAGAAGGAGAAATCGCAGACCGGTACGCCAGGGTTGTTGTTTGATATACACGAGCGGTGGGCCTGGTATGAGAGGATGGGACCTCCAGGAATCATGTACCGCTGTATTGCACACATATCTGCAACGTTTCATAAAACCCTATCCGCGTGAAATATACGTTTCCTATTGAGAAGTCCCATCCCTGCCGCACGAAGCTATGATAAAGATCCTCCGTGGGATCAGTTTCAAATCGAGGAGCTGCCAATATTTGTAAGGAGTTGTGGGGAAAGGACAGCGTCAGGTTTCAAACGGCTTCGGCAGTCAAAGACTTTCGTGTTTATATTGAGCCTCTGTTCTACATGTTATATATCATAGTGGATTATGTGGATTATTTTCCAATATAAAGCTGTGAAAATAACTATTACGAAGACAAGCTGTGGGCGGTTCAGTAGCCAATAATTTCAGTTCATATCTGACTTGCATTTCCATTACGGTCATAGGCATTGATGAATTTGCAGGAGGGCGAACGGTATCTAACTGCTAACTGATTGTTGCGTAATAACAATTCCATGAAAAGAGAAATATCCTACAAAATGTCCTATAGTCTCTTACTTTTATAGCATAGTTTGTTGTTCCTGATTCGTGCGAGCACCTCATAGAAGTTATCTTTGACCAGAACCCCTCTTCGGGATCTTGCGTCATTAGACAAAATGCCAGGACCATTGCTTGCCTTTGATCTATACACGTGTTGAGTATGGCATGAGAAGATGTAACCAGGCCGCTTTCAGAGTGAGCTACAAGAGGCAACAAAATGGTCTCAGTAATCCTGGGTACTTGTACTTTCCAAGAAAAGTATTACTCTTTTTTAGCTTTTCTGAGAAACTCTTCTTATGAGAAACTCTCACATGGGAATAAAGCTTAAAGACATTGTTTCTTTGCCATTTCGGTGTCGGCTAACCTTTCAGACGGCTTAATGCACTCCTTGTTTTTGGATGAGGTCACTTCCTGAATCTCGCATCATATTTCTTGTTTGCCCTTTCGTCAATGTGTCACTAATGTCAATGCGATTTAGGAGAAATGTCATTTTATTCATCGCTATGGCCTTCTTTGTGTAAAAGTGCCCACGTGTAGGTCCTATGGTTTTGATAAAAGTGTCTCATTAATGTCAAAGCTATCTAGGAGATTGTCATTTTCCTTATGCCTATACTCTTCTTTGTACACGAGTGCTTACGTGCAGACCCTACGGTTTTAATTAAAGTCTGAAAATCATGAAGGTCTATCTACTCCACCTGAATTACCAACATCTTGGCAACAGCTCAGTGTACTTCCAAAACACTACTTCTTCCTTAGCGACTAGTCGTGTTCCAAAATGATTTGAAAGGCTTGAAAGGTTTCGCCGCAACGCTCGGAATCAGATCACAAAGCGGCGTTCTTCCGCGGCCTCGTCAGTGGGTGTCCGCCCACGTTAGTCCGCGGTAATTTGCAGTAATTTCCCTTTATCTTTCCAGCTGCTCCCTCGAGTCGGTGGTTCTGTACGTAGCGTGGCGTCTGATTGCCTTCCTAGATTGCCTTGAGTCCTAACAGAGTAGCTTCTGTAGATCTACCGCTCCGAAGATTAAAGGAAATTAGACAAAGAGACTTTAACGGGCTTTGAAGATACGGCACGATGGGTGGGGATACAAACGTACGCAACAAGATGGGATAAACTTCGTTTGGATTGAGGTTCAGTTTGGGCTTACAGAAGAGATGGTCGATCAAGACTCTTTAATTGTGAATTAACCCAGATATTTGGAGTTTTTTTTAATTCATTTTGATCGACAAGATTTGATATTTGGAGTTTATTTCATTTTTATTTGACAGGATTTTAGAGAAGGAATAGGCCTTAGGCCCCAAAAAACAGCATATTACTCCTATCGCATTCGTCTCCCGGTAACGGAAGCGTGTTTGGTAGATCAAAATGACGGTTTTACAAGAGTTTTCCATCGTTCTTCCGATCTTTGCAATATGTTCAGATTACATGTATAGCCCTATGCCCCGCCCTCGCACAAAATCCAATTACAAGGTAAGAATGAAGTTCAGCCTCTGCAATTGTTCGTCTCCATGAGGCAACTCCCAGGGTACTCACCACTGGTGCTCCGTTCATTGAAGCTCTAATTTGACGCACAACCTGGCGCCAAGCTCTTATTAATACAACTAAATCCACGCTGATTAGGACTTGATTACGAATCACTCTTTTTCTAAATTTGCTCTGATTACGTCTATGCTAATTATACGTCGGCCCGGCTACAGTAAAAAAAAAAAAAGAATGACATTATTACACCATTCATTCCCAGTTTAGAAGAGGTTAAAAACATGTAGTTTGGCTTCATTGTCTTGCTTTATTTCAAAGAGATTTTGGCACTTTTTTAACGACCCAGCATCAACTTGTTGCACAAAAGCGTCTTCATGACACATGAGGTATAATTTTAAAGGCAAATGCGCAAGATTTCCAACGATATAGCATATTATGCTTATCATTAGAAGAAGAAAAACAGCGGATATATGATGAAAGGAAATTTTGTCACTTTTTTTCGCGACCTGCTCACATTAGCAACCCTTGTGCTCAACCCATGGATGTACGACCATAACAAACAATACCGTTGTGAAGGGAAATAAACAAGCTTTCTAATGATACATAATAAAAAGTAATTGATAAAATATTCAAGGACATATGGTCGACCGAAATCATGTTTTCGAATATCTTGAATATACCTATCTATGTGCAGTTGTTACTGGCAGAGATAGCAACTATTACATTGCCACAGCATATGGCGTCGGCTGAAATATCTGCACGCGCACTTGTTTAACCAGTATAACTGCCCTTGGGCGTAACACACCAGCTAATATCTATCACAGCATGGACTCTCACCTAAAGAATATCACGGATTTCATAACACCATAAAATAACAATTATAGCAATTTATCATAAAATGTATACTGCGCGATGTGACTATAGACAGTAGCCCCTTCGTCCCCTGCTGCCGCTTCAGGGTGATACCTTCATAAATCATCCACGACTTCGGCGTCTTCCAGTTAATATAATACACCCTTGTGCTCCCCCATCATGGCTACAAGATGATAAAAGAAATTGAAGACGATCACTCAAACGACGGTGAGACCGTCAGGACTATAGATGTATAGATTGCTTACGGTACGTACAATTCCCCATCTAATCCAAGGAAAAGCGATGGTACTTGGGTTTATCTTATGGGGGATATCCGTCAAATAGTGATCTACGCAGACGATATGTATAGATGTATACGTCACGGTAGAGGGTGCGATGTGACAGAAGCGCTGATTATGCCGATAGAAATCGCGATCGGAGACCCTGTCGACTGAAGTTGCGATGAGCATGGTAGGCCTTGTGTCAGAGTTAAATTTTTTAAATTATTATTTCAAGTCAATCTATTGATCTTAAGTGGCGTCATCGAAGTTGAAAAGTTCTGACTGCCTTTTGGGAGGAGATCCACATGCACAGAAAACATCATCTGTACAGTCAGAGTCGCCGATTGCAATGGCAGACATCCCGATCACGATCTATACCTGCAGAATTGGCGATTTTGTCAGATTGCAACAGGACATATCATTTTCTTCATCCTCATGGTTTTCTAGTCGATAGTCCTGTAGGTTATCTTCGATTGATTCAGTGTAAGTCGTTGTGGTCTCCCAACATTTAATTGGTATCACAGGATGCATATTCCTAGAGCTCCTGTCACACATAGCCGACCATGGCCTCTCGACCTTCTCCAGACCATGGTTAGGACTTAAGCCCCATCACACATAGCCGACCATGTTCTCCCGACCTTCTCCAGACCATGGTTGGGAGTTAAGCGCCATCACACATAGCCGACCATGGCCTCCCGACCTTCTCCAGACCATGGTTAGGACTTAAGCCCCATCACACATAGCCGACCATGTTCTCCCGACCTTCTCCAGACCATGGTTGGGAGTTAAGCGCCATCACACATAGCCGACCATGTTCTCCCGACCTTCTCCAGACCATGGTTGGGAGTTAAGCCCCATCACACATAGCCGACCATGTTCTCCCGACCTTCTCCAGACCATGGTTGGGAGTTAAGCGCCATCACACATAGCCGACCATGGCCTCCCGACCTTCTCCAGACCATGGTTAGGACTTAAGCCCCATCACACATAGCCGACCATGTTCTCCCGACCTTCTCCAGACCATGGTTGGGAGTTAAGCGCCATCACACATAGCCGACCATGTTCTCCCGACCTTCTCCAGACCATGGTTGGGAGTTAAGCCCCATCACACATAGCCGACCATGTTCTCCCGACCTTCTCCAGACCATGGTTGGGAGTTAAGCGCCATCACACATAGCCGACCATGGCCTCCCGACCTTCTCCAGACCATGGTTAGGACTTAAGCCCCATCACACATAGCCGACCATGTTCTCCCGACCTTCTCCAGACCATGGTTGGGAGTTAAGCGCCATCACACATAGCCGACCATGTTCTCCCGACCTTCTCCAGACCATGGTTGGGAGTTAAGCCCCATCACACATAGCCGACCATGGCCTCCCGACCCTCTCCAGACCATGGTTAGGAGTTAAGCCCCCGTCACACATAGCCGACCATGGCCTCCCGACCTTCTCCAGACCATGGTTGGGAGTTAGTCGGGAGCATTGTGATCTATGGTTAAGAGTTGGTCGGCGAGGTTGTCTACTAGTCTTTAAAAACCATGCTGGCCGACTATCGATTTTGAAAAGTCAAAGTCGATAAAGTCATATTCTGCTTGGACCCCATTAGAGGAGCGAACTTGAGCTAGAATAGGACTCGACTTTTATTGGTTTGGGGATGGTCGGCAGCAAAGCCGTGTGAAAGGCCTGAATATGTGACTGGAGCTTTTGGTCTAAGGACAGGTCCTTCCTCTTGTTATTACGATTTTTCTATGTAGCACTGTTTCAACGTCTTTTGATACGAGTTCTGTTGCATCTTTTACCTGATCTTTCCATGGAAGATCGTGATACACGGTTGTATCTTCAAGAATGGGTCTGATATTTTATAGGTTTATAGATTGCTCCCCTCTGTGGTGGGCAAAAGCTTTTACAATCTTCTTCTGATCAAGTGTCTTAGTAATGGTACTGGAATTCATATACTCTCAAGGTCGTTGAAACCCGCTCAAAGCTTTTAAGGCAGCAACTGTGTTACTTCAAGGACAACTAATACCAATCGTTTTTCTAAGGACTACTGCACTGATATCACATGTCGTTCATTACTTTAGAAGCTTCAGCTTGGGTTTCTTAAAGGCCTAGGGGGAATTGATACCATCAACATGTTTGAAGCATCTCCCAATATCGTGCGCTATTTTGGGATATGGTTTCTCTAAGATATTCATATAACATAAGGAAAACTGAATCATCAATCAATCAACCGCAGGCATCAGGGCAGATGCATGGCGGCTGCAGACATATCTCTCCAGGATGTTTTGTTTTCGGCCAGAGCTCTCCAGTCGGTTCTGCTGTGTTCGAACCCGGGACCTCTGGGTTATGGGCCAAACACGTTGCCGTCACGCGACCCCACTCCATCACAGTTCCGTTGGAGTATGTTGATATTCTGAATAGTAGTTAGTGGAGGTGAATGGCCGAGCGGACACGAGATCGAGACGTCACGGGTTCGATTCCCAGTGTTTCTGGCTAGACGTTGTGTCCTTGAGAAAGGCACTTTACATGTCTTTCCACACTAGCTCCACCCAGGTGTAAAAATGGGTACCTGACTTCTGCTGGGGAGGTAAAAGGCTAGTCTCTACCAGATTAACAACGCTGGCTATCGGGAGAATATCTGCCAGGGTTTTATTTGCAGGCTCCGTTCCTACTCGGGCGAAATGTGATTTTCACCATGGACTGACTCTATTGTCTAATTATTCTGGCGAATTCTACGATCCATTGGCCGCGCGAGGGCCTGGTGGAGGCTAGTAAAATGCAGTGGAAGGAGAAGGCTGGGCTCCGCCTTCCAATACCGTGGCGCAGATAGCGAAATAGAGGGTGCAGAACCAAGCTGCTAGGTTCTGCACGAACAACTATGACAGGGGTGCTTGTGTCAATGAAAACAGATCTACAGTGGAAGTCACTTGAAGACAGAAGAAAAATATCCAGGCTTTGCATGATGTACAAAATGACTAATAAACTTGTGGACGTACCGACTGATAATTATCTAATACCAGCCCAGAAAAGGACAAGAAATAGTCATGCCTTTAAGTACCAGAGTTATCAACCAAGGATTGATGTGTTCAAATTCGTATTTCCCGAGAACCATAGTAGAATGGAACTCGTTGTCATCAGATGCTGTAGGAACACCTTCACTAAATAGCTTCAGAGAACGATTGCAGTCAGATGTGCAAAAGTTAGGTGTGACAGGCCGTTCAGTGTAATATAACCAGCTGCTACCGCGCCGCGTGCCTGCGAAGCTGGTGCGTTACGCCGAAGGGTGGTTATACCGGCTATACAGATACAGATATAGACATAGAATACCGTGGCAAATATAACAACCAACTGCCCTTACGGCCTCAAAAAGGCTTTGGGACTACCTTCACCTTCACCTTTTAAATGATTAGTTGTTGGGTAGACCGTCTGGATTTGATTCTTTGAAAGTACTCAGAAGTGCCTATAAACCTTTTTGTACGTCTTTTAGAAGATAAAGCACCAAGATGAAGACTTGAGAGCACTGGTAGAACCATACATAATTCACATATAGAATCATTGCCCCGTTTCTTTTCTCATAACGATTATGTTCAACGCGCGTAAGCTGATACATCACTTTACATTCACTTAGAGGAATTTCCCAAGTGGACGCAGATACAAGCTTGCGTTTTTAGATTCACCACGAGGGACGTTAAATATCGATTCTAATGTCACCTGTGGCTCATAAGCAGTGAAAAGTTCATTACTTCTGACTTAGAATCTTTAATCTTAGAAAGTGTCGTGCTTCTTGTTGTAGGTGTTATGATCCGTAGTAGATAGAGCTTTCCAATTTTGCCCACGGAATCGATGAGAAATAAAGATAGCCGAAGCAGTGAAAGCTTTTACGGGGAAGAAGAGTAAAGAAGCCACCGGCAGAACATGTCTACATTTTTATTACCCTGTCCCTTGCTAACAGCAGTTAAGCATTCATTATGTTTACAAGCATTTCTTATGTTTGCTAACCCCTTAAGCACCCCAGTCGTATATTTTGAAGTGCTTTAAAAAAAATTTGATTCGAATAGGATTCATTCCCTGATTTTGTCATGAAATATCGTGCGGTTTTCAAATATTGAATTTTGTTGTTGTCCTCAATTGGTATTCTTGGAAGCATAATAACTTCAACATTATGCAATTTCTTACCATTGAATTATTTTCTTGTGGAAAAGTAAGGTGCAAAATTGTAGGAATTAGATCTAGTAACGTTAATGCAAAAGGTAGTCATTCTGATTTTATTTTTGCATAAACTATGATAATGAGAAGGGATAATTCACACTTTAACACGTCAAAATATCCCTCTTACATTAACGAAGCAATGTATGTACAATGATCACCGGAAAATGTACAAAGAAGATATGACTGAGTAAAACAAATGTGGTCCGTTTGGTGGGGTGTTTGAGGGTTAAGGAAGGTGCCAGTTATTGATGACATACCGATAAAAGAGCGCACTTCTAATACAAATCATTTTCCGTTGGGGCATTAACCTCATTTACCTTGTCTGTGATGATCTGTTTTCGGTGTCAGACGATCAGTGCGTCTGGTCTGATGGCGCGCGAGGTCTGGTTAATGTTCTCTAGGACGCTGTACCGTTGAGGCAAAAATGGGCTGACTAATTGTCTCATTAATCAACACTTGTGTGATCCTTTAAGATCCGACAGATATGAACCGCGGGGTTGGTTGAGCGCGTTGAAATGCAGAAAAAGAATTGAATCGATGAAATCTTCAATGTTGTACTCGAAACAAAACAAAAGGCTTTGACTTGACTTGACTTGACTTAGTCTTTTTCTGCTCACAGTTAGTGAGCCATTTGGTGGTCCCGATGTATATGTAGTCATTTGCAAACCACTTAATACATGTCTCTCGTTTGTGAACGGAATATCAGATATACGCTCGTTCTCATTTAAATGTACACATTTTGTAACTTCCGATACCGTTAGAAGTAAGACGTTCCTGACATTAAGATATGCCACCTATAAGGTGCCAAACTGTCGTTTTTGAATAAAAGCCAGAAAAGTTTAAAAATTGTCATAAAAACGACAGTTTGGCACCTTATAACTTCAAACGGTAACGGAAGTTACAAAATGTGTACGTTTAAATGAGAACGAGCGATAATCCGTGTACGACTGATAAATGTATTCCCGATGGCACTGGGATTTTTCGTAATGTCAAACTTGACCAACTTATTCTGTATCGCCAAACACATTCCTCTCCGTTTGTTTTGTTCCAGGCTATGATAGAGTGCTAGCTAGGAATTCGTGGAGAGTAAAATCCGCTTTTCCGTCGAGGACAAAATAATTGATTCGATAAAATCTTCAATGTTGTATTCTTTAGTAACAAGAAAAGTAAGAGACGAATATCCTCTAACATCCAACAGCACCAAAGATGAATATGAGGATGAATCCACATTGCCGTCATATCCGTTTTATCGTCATGAGAATAAAACAGATAGGACGGCAATGTTGCTTAAATGGTCGTATCTCAGACGATAGCGATTCTGACCAAATCATATTCACACAAATGATTGAATAGATAAGCTCTAGGACTATTGTATCACTTGACCGATTGCGTCATACTGACGTCAGCAAATGACGTCATGACTGTAAAGTGTATTTCTAGAAAGGGATCTGCAAAAAAGCTTTCTTTATCTTTATGTCAAGAAAACTTGCAAGACGAATGCTCCCCTCTAGTTAAAGCCGCGTAGTCTTTCATGCAAAGCGACGGGCCCGGAGGTCGGTTCTTTGAAGTCCCGCAAAATAATCGTTGACTATGGACGGCTTTAAAACTTCGGGGCTTAGCTTTCATGGCCAAGAGAAACTTCTGAGGCATTTGTCCAAATTGAATTAAGGACGATGCATCGGTACTAGGAGGATCTAGGAGGGCAGGATTCGGTGCTTACGTTGGTTTCGTGGTCAGAGTGTATGAAGAACTACATGACATACTGTATGTCAGGGGCCGAATTTTGCCATTTTTTCCGAATATGATACATCAAACAAAATAAATGGACACGACAAAGTCGCAAGGACTCATCTTGTGCATCTTATATGTACGACGCCACTTGTACAACAAAAACAAATAGTACAAAACAATCAAACATTTAAATGATAACACTACAAAACAGTTGTGTTCTTTAAGTGAATTCTCACCCAAAATATAAGTACATTGTATGTCTGATACGTACATTATAATCACTGCGCCAAGACAATGTGATAAAGTCGATTATTGTACTGAAACAGCCTGTATAGATGTACACATCAGAGTAAAAATATAATTTCAACTTTAATTTGTACATATCTATACACATTTACGTTTAGAAGTAAAAAAAATATATAGTTTCAACTTATCAGTCTGCGTCATATTTTCTTTGATAAGTTATGAGAGAAAATTGCATTTTTTCAACAACGATGGCAATTTCCGGTCGTGAATACAGTACAGAGGCATTATCGGTAGAAATTTTAACCGGTTTTGAATGAATGGCCTCGTATGACGCCGCATTTTTGGGAAAAAAACAGATTTCTTATGATAAAGCTCAAGCCTAAGATTCATCGAAATCTGATTATATTGAAACGTTTTCCATTAGAACCGTATGGCCTTGTTAGCTTGGGGCCGGTCATTAATTTCCTCAGTCCACTGAGTATGAAGTATGACCATTCCTCTAGAGCTGGCCTCCATGTATCTTCATTTGATGTTTCCTTCGATACCATGGCTGGGGTTTTCTGAATACTCTTTGGCGTATCACACCAGCTTCGCAGGTGCGCGGTGCGCCAGCAGCTGGTTATATTACACCGAACGATCTGTCACACCCAATCTTTGCACAGCTAGCTGCAAGTGTTCTCTAAAACTATCCAAACATCTTGTCGATTTTGCAATTTTATTAAATGGCACAGACCCTTTCGCCATCTATAACAATTCACATCGCTGCTACGGGATCACTTCAACCTTTACTTCTTGGTTTTTGCCAAATTAAGTTGGTATTTTCATGCTTGGTATTCATCTCTATTACAGCTACTGTGTCTTTTTGGTCTCTTTACATACTAGTTTCTGTATAACCGCTCTTCGGCGTAACACACCAGCTTTGCAGGCACGCGGCGCGGTAGCAGCTGGTTATATTACACCGAACTATCTGTCACACTTAACTTTCGGACATCTAGCTGCAACTGTTCTTTAAAGCTGTCCGAACATCCGAAAGTCGATTTTGCAGTTTTGCAATCCGGTGCAGACGTTCACGCCATCTATAACAATTCGTATCGCTACTATGGTCAGCACCTTTAGGTTTGGGCTTTTGCCAAATCAAAGTTGGTATTTTTCTTCCTGGTGTACATCTCTATTACAGCTACCGTGGATTTTCGGTCTCTTTACATAGCTACAGGGAAACGAACCTATTTAAGCATGGGGGAGTGGAGAAAAAGAACGTGTCATTATTTCAGGGATCAAAACTTCAGACCATATAAACTTAGTAATACCCTCAACTGCTAACTTGTCTCCCACTGAGCTTACACGAAGCCCTGACGTTGCAATGTGCGCAAGAATGATTTATTACAATCTGTTATTCGCCTTCCGGCTATTCTCAACATCTCCAAACCAAACCAAACCTTCACATTTTCATTATGCTTGAGTCAGGAAGGTTACACCCTTGTCCAGCGCCTGAAGCCAGGTCTCCGCTGGTCTCCGCCAATATTTCATAAGCCAAGACGGCATTAGGGCCAGTTCAAACTTGTGTGTATTTTCAAGTCCGTATGAGTTCCGTATTGACACTTTTTACCTTTGCCTAGAAGATTATGTTTTGGTCAGCGCTCGTGCGTGTGTCCTTCCTTCCTTCCTTTCTTCCTTTCTTACTTCATCTCTTCCTTCCGTCTGTGGACACGATAACTAACTGAGAATTCCTGAATGGATCGTCGTGATACTTCATATGTGGTTAGAATGAATAGATTTTGAGCTTGTTTTTGTGTGTGTTTTTTGTTGTTGTTGTCAAGTATGTGACCGAAGAAGGCTACATAACGATGGGTCAAACTGAAAAACAACTTCTTCCCAGCAAACTTTACCTAAACCAAAATAAAATGTCAGTATGGAACTCAAACGGACTTGAATATATGAACGGGCTCTTAATGCGAGGGTGCTGACTTTTAGTTTCTTGTGGATACACATAATCTGGCTCATTCAAACAGAACCAATGCGTCATGATTTGTCGTCCTTTATTGTTAAACGATGGTAACACCTTCTAAACCGTGAAAAGAGTCATCAGGTTTGTGCTACTGGAAAATAAGAAGCTTATTTCACAATCTCTTACCGACGTCTTGGTGCATGGTAAATCTTTTACTTAATGAGGAAGCCTGCACTATAAAACCACCAAATAAATTCAGCTAACGTAAACTCTTTGTCTGACAAAGTTTTCTTCAAAAACTACTGAGAAAAATACAGAATTCTTCAAAAGTTGAGACGTCAGTTAATATTCAAATGATTTCTTGTCGTCTGCTCTGATCCCATTCTATTGTTCTCGGAGCCAGACGGGTAGAGATCCCCTACAGAGGATAATTCCTGATGTTGGGATGAGGATTGGAATCAATTTAGCTACTAACACCCTGACAGACGATTTTACAGGAGGAGAACCCAGGGTCCTGATTTTTTGTCTTTAATATTATTGGTGGTACTGATATCTAGTTATTTCATCCCCGAGTAAAGTAGCAGTTAGACTAACGAAACCTCACAGCTAAAAAGTCTGTTAGGTCGTGAAGTAAGAAGCATATTTCTCAGCGACTTATGCGTATTTCTGTTTTCACCTTGTTCAAAGCTAGCACTGAAGTCTTTGTTTGAACCTTTGTTTATTCATGAGAAGTTCAAATGGGCCTGCAGGCCGCTTTTCATTGAGGTCATGGGGAAAGAGGTAAGGTTCGGATTAAATATAACAGAGATACAAATTACATCATCCAAATCCTAATAACTCTATCTACATATATCACTACATATACATGGTACAAAACATACAGCGAAAGCCAGTCTAGTACTGCCAAAGCTGGCAAATGCATGTCGTCAAATGTCATGAGCCATGAAATGGGAACGAAGCAGTTTTGTGACGGTCGATTGACACTAACAAGTCGATTCGAGACTCTCTCCCACGCGAGACATCTCTCTCGTTTATTCAAGTGTGAAAAATAGAGCAAGTCGTCCGTGAGACGCTTGGTTTAGCCTTGTAGACTCTAAGGTCGCTTATTTCTCATCCTTAAGAAGTTTCCCTCGAGTCTTAAAGTTCTCCCATCAATCAGACTCAGCAGGGGATGAACTACAGGGGTCGTCCGGTACCAGTACCGACGTAACACGCAATCAAGCGTAGGCTTAAGTCTGCCCAAAGGCCTCAAGGTATGTACATGTATGATTTGATCATGCACATAGAAATTCAAATAGATCTTGTCAGCACCAAAGGGGCCTTCTATGGGAAAATACGAAAACTCTTGAAACTATAGTATGCTAACGTTTTCTGAGGATTGAAAACTTTGGTGAGGCACGCAAGAAGACCTGGTTATACTGCACAGAGGCAGCACAAAAGGCAGCAAAAATGAAATAGGTTGGATTCTAACACTTTAATCTAATACTAGATCTAACCAATAGTTTCTTTAGATTATTCAGTGGACATGTATAGATGGATACACTTATTATGGAGTATAATTTTGCACCTACACGTGCCGATAGAATTGAAATACAGTTGAATTTCACACTATCCATAATATAATACTAAATCTGATCCAATAGTAAACTAGCTTATTTAGTGGAAAGAGGTCAATCTAACCGCCATTGTTATTCCTCTTAAGTGCCTCCAGTAGGTTCCCGTCTGAGTAATGAGGCTGTTGTGGTGCTTTTCAACGTGCTCGATACACCGCCTCGATCACGGAACCCCCATTTCACGTTCCTTTCAAACGGCGAATACAGCTTCAACCAGGATACCGTTCCCGGATTCGAACCGGGGTCTCCTGAGTTATCAACTAGTTGGAACCAGGAGCTAAACTGTGATGATGCTACCAGCTATGTATTCTTTTCAATCTTCGCTGCTTTTGAGTCGAAGGGTTGCGTAATGCGTACATGTACACATGGGGGTTCCTAGTCTACAGATCTATCTTCATCTTTCGCAGAAGGGACCGTGTAAGGGGGGGGGGCGCACCAGTTATGCTTCGGTCACATTTCCAATCCGGGGCCCGGTCGGGCAGCTTGCGGGAACGAAAAATATGATATAAAAGACAACAAAAGACAAAAAACGTTAAAAATTACTCCTAACTACAAATTGTGCATTTTCTTGATATGCATCTTTTTATTTTCGTTTTCGCCGACACCCCGGCCGGGCCCCGGCTTGGGAATGTGACCTAAGCATTAGCGGCCTTTGCCTAGCCCCTCCGCCGAGAAAGCTCAAATATAAGCAAGAATTTAAAACATTGAAAATCCTCTCTTGGAGGGATTTTTTAGCAGGGTAGGATAATACTAAAACACGCCGTACGGAGATCACCTTTTCATTCCTACCACGAAATTAATTCCCCGTACGTGAAAATAAAGAGATTTACTGTTATTTATTACTGTCCCCGATATTCTGGCCCAGAACATATTTCAACCGCTGTGCCTCGGAACACTGAAGCTTCGATATTTTCATTGATATTCACATCATATTCCCAATTCCTGCGCCTAGCGGATTGCTTTTGACAGCCGTAATCAATTATAAACGCAAGTTTCCGCAAGAATGAAAAGTTTGAACGCAGCCATGATCTCCGAAGCGCGCCGATGCAACAGTTACCCCAACTTTGGTCTTGGTCGGAAGTAACCAATCAGAAAGCACGAGATCTAATTGATTTACAATTACTAACGGATCAGTTCAGAAGGGTGACAAACATTCCTCTCCCGACATTTCATAACTTCACACGGTTGACGTACACAAAACCCATAACTTTTACGTAAGTACGTGTACTTTTTACTGGCTAACGATTAGTTCGCTCATCTTCCAAGAAAAGTCCCCCGCCAAAGCACTAAAACCGGAATACATCGATTCTGACGTTAATTTGTGGGCGCGCTGAGACCTTCCAAGCTCCCTGGGGTCATAACTCCTCGTTAGATCAGTGAGTCTGGGATTTATTTTGGGGCTTCTTCCTTCTTATTAGTACTTTTAATTGAGATGAATGAGATACGTCGATACTTTCTGAGCTATACGGAGGAAGAATTGATTAAACGACAAACACTTTCGCATGTCTTTGAAGAATGAGTTGCCTTTTTTTAAAGAAAGTTACAAAGACAAGATGGATCTGCTTATCAATAATGGAAAATTATCTGTATCATAATGACTTTGACCAACGTGCGGCAATATGTAAGATAAGAATTAGCGCGCACCCATTAGAAATAGAGAAAGGGAGATACAAAAAGCTACCGGTCCAGGACAGAACATGTAAACAGTGTGCAACGAAAGCAATGGAAAATGAAATACATTTTATATGCGAATGTCCCGAATTTGAAACCGAAAGAAACAGATTATTCACGAAAGTATCCGAAATCTCCAAAAACTTTTCTAAATTAAGAAATACACAGAAACTCATATTCCTTTTAAAATCTTCCAACCCACTCATCATTGAAAGTGTGGGACTTTTTATTTTCCACTGCTTTCAGAGAAGAAATCAAACCCCGCATTAGTACCGTAGATATAGAAACTTACTGTAGAATAGCAATATAGAATGATTTTGTATTCATGTATACCTTTGTTTTACCTTACATTTGTATTTCGACATTGTTGTCAACATGCAATTAGCCTACGGGCATGAATTTGCAATAAACTATTATTATCAATAAAGGAATGAATGAATGGATGATCTTTACTTGGACTTTTTTGTTCACATATGTGCTAAATGTAGTAGTTATACTACTACATCAAAGACTAAGGTAAAACATCATTACCTGTAGTGTTGACAGTGAACAAGGGGAGAGACAAAACAGGCATATAAGCTACGCTACCACTAAATCTATCCTTTATAAAGCAGATATATAGAGCTATGCTGCCACCAAACCTATCGTTTGAACATATAGAGCTACGCTACGACTAAATCTATCGTTTATGTGTCTCGTAGAATAAGTGTATAGGAATTCACTGCGTTTTTGTTGTACAACGTTGTCTGAAGATGTCATTATATATACAGATAATTAATCGAGTTTAGTAACTGTTATAAGATCTACATTCAGGGCACGGATAGACGAATTACATATGCTACTGTACAATGTACTCTTTAATACAAAATGAACTTCATTTTCTACTATACGGTTTTAGTTACAAAGTGCTTTTTACTAACAGTTAAACAGATCTATAGTTTGAAACTTTAAATGTTCCTGACAGTACAAATCATCTACTTGAAAGTATGGATTAGAATCTACACATGTAAGGCTCTATCTAGAGGGCAGATAATCTATTTAACCTTGACCTCATCAGCCCCCGTGTGAAATGTAAGCTTCTTTTCGGGCTGAAAGCTTCTTAGTGACTGTTCAAAGTCACTTTGAGCTTAACATAGAAAATTCTCTTTCATAAATGCTGTATACATGTAATATACACATTATGATGATTTATATTTCCATTCCGCCCCCTATCCAGAAAACGGGTAGGTGCAATGTAGCAGAGCACAGTATTCATCCGCGACCCCGGGTCTATGACGCGGGTACATACAGTAGTACGGCCAAAAATCTTGAAGACTATGTAGAAATTCATCTGTGAAAGGCAAGTATAAACTGTGCTGTGTAGTATAGGGACATGTCGACTTTTAGACTGTGAACTTAAATATTTCCAGTTCGTGTATAGATGTGCCTTTTTACACAACTGCCTCTAGAGGTGAACCGGCTGCAGTTCTGTTGACCTCCGCAGAGCGCTACTTCAAAAAGGGCGTGAAAAGCCGATGCGCAGAGAGAATTTGAAAAAAATATATTCTGTAGCTTGTACCTTAAACTCAAACCCATTTGTTTTACGTTTACATCTCAACTGCACCCTACGATAATTTTCCCTTAACAATAGAAATCCCATAGGCCGACAACTGTATTCATCTACAATAAGAAAGGTTATTTCCAAAAAGTTAGCGAGTAACCTTTAAAGGCACCAAATCGATAACACCCAGATACCGTTCTTTCTTATCTCCCCGTCACGTGCATACAGTTACAACGGATTAGCGACGGGGCATCCGTAAGAATCAAGTGTAAAATGGCAAGTTCTTGTCCAAGTTCATGACCTATACTTTGCGCTACACTTTTATTGGACACCGTTTGGAAATAATCCAGGATTATCATCCACTACACCGCGCTACAATCCATTTAACAATTGTGAGATCGCATCCAGACAATGGCTCAATCGACCGCGACATTGTTATAACGTCTGAATGACGCACTTATAGAGACAATGGTCACTTAGGGTAATGTAAAAAATCCATTGTCCTACCCAGAGTGAGGGACAGATAACATCTAAGCAATGTTTCATGACATTATGCTTGTTTGAAACAGACCGTCTGTGGAATTCCTGACCTCTTAATATTCGGGTGTATGGAGGGATGAAGCCACTAACCATTGCAATCGAAAGGCTACATAGGAATGTCTAACTTAATGTCTAGCATGACCTTCTCCAGACCATGGTTCTTGCGTGTTGTGGCGAGCAAGGTCGTCTGTGGTTGGGAGTTGCTCAGTTGGTCGTCGAGGTTGCCTGCTGGTTTCTAAAAGTCGTCTACGCCAGATTTTAAAAAAAGATCAGAGTCATATTCTGCTTGGATGCGATTAGAGGAGCAAACTGGTGCCAAAATAGGATGGATTCCAGGGTACCGGTACTCCTAACCCAGCGCCAAACTTGGTTGAGGAATTCGAATGGTTAGGAGCAAAGTCGTTAGAAGGTCCTGATCGTCTAACGGGGTCTTTATTTTTTTAAGGCATCTTGTACCTATCTTGATTTTCTCGCATTAGTAGATGTACAACCTGCAGATGATGCCATCTGTAGAATTTACCTGCTGTGGCCTTACAATAAAAAAACTCACCCTCTATGCTAGCTGTTGGCTCTGCGTTGGTAACGACGCACAAAAGGATCTGTTAGGTTTAAACTGACGTCATACTAATGACTACTGCCCAGCGGCACTTTCTTGAAAGAAATCTAATTGAGCCCGACAGGATTCTAGTAGATTCCTGTACCTTAAAATGATGGTCATATCTGTAATAAAATCCCACCCAATGGCATTTCAGGAAACGGTATTAAATCAATCCCCATAACCGACGAGAAGGATATCTGTATGGCTTAAGAAAAACGAACGAATGACATCTGAGGTTCTAAAGAGCTTAATGTGATGAATTAAAAGCTCGTTATCCGGAAGAAGAGTATCCATAAAAATATTCTTTAAAATCCAGTCTGGAAAATATTCAGTGACTCTTTGTACAACTTAGCCTGTACAACACATGGATTTTTTTGTTGATGAAGCAAGTATTGGAGCCCCGGAAAACTAAAAAGGATGGCAACTACATATAGTCTATGTGAAACTATCAACAAATGATTAGAGGACATTTTTTTTTCAAAGTTTGAACAGAGAGCGGCTAGCGGATCTTGGGGAGCGGGCCAAAGGCTGGACTCCAGGCTACTGAAACAAGCCATTATCTTGATATAAGCAAATAGAAGAAATAAGACTAAATCCGTGACTTATATAGGAGACTATCAGACAATATCGTCCCTAAAGTGCCCAGGCATCAATGAGCTCAATTAGATTCAATTTCAGAAAATACCGTTGGGCTAGATTTAGATGAAATACCATATACTGTAAACATGGTCTCTATGTTGACCCCAAGTTGAAGCTCATTATTCTTCAAGTTTTTTTGACAGTTTGACTACGATCATATCTGGAAAAAAAATAATCGTCACCGTCCAATGCGCGCGCGTTCACATAATAGTCGTACATTTTTTGCATATCTAATGCATTTTCGAAACCATAATCTAGATAAAAGCAAATAAAAACCCATGATTCATGTTGGAGACAACGCGACTGTCACAAATCTTCAAACTCTTTTTGATTGGGGCGGTTTTTCATTCCTGCCATATATATGATAAGATCAGAAATACAGGATGGGCCGTTTTATCATCCCTTTACGTAATATCATAGATAAAAGCCGTTCGTCTTATCGAGTGGGTTTAATGAGTTTGCTTGTCAAAAAGTTTTATATCCTGGATGCCAGACTGTTTCCAGGACCTACATATGCCAGTTCCTAGTCTCAATGGCCAACATGTCGTAGCCTGGAAACCAGGCTGTTTCCAAGGCTTGCATAGGCTAGTTCCTCATGTTCACTGGGCCTACATGTCCGTGGCCTATATACCAGACTGTTTCCAGGGCCTACACAGGCCAGTTCCTCGGCTCCAAGGAAAACATACCCCCAAGGAAATTTTACCACATACACCCTAATCTCCAAGCAGATCTAACGGCTGCAAAGATCGTATCCAACTGGCAAAAGGATTTTTTATTGCGGGTTACAACAAATACTCATTTTGCCAGTTGGATTACAGACACCCATCAATTAGCTCAGGATCAAATTAAGGTCTAATTGAGGGGTTTCTGTGGCGAAATTTTATTGGGGGAATGTTGGCCCTGGAGCTTAGAAGCTTGTCTGTGTGTGCCCTGGAAACAGTCCGGAATCCAGGCTAAAAGTCTTAGACAGTTGTGCGCTGAATCCGAAAATGAAGCCCATTTGATGGCGCTTTCAGAGTTATCTGGCCGCTTGAGTGTGCAGTACACTTGAATATGTCTTCCTTTCGTTTCTTCACAAAGCACTAGTCGATATATGACATATACTTTCCTCTTCATCAGGCCTTTGAACGCTTTAAATGTGGCCAAAAGTGGCGATAGCATCGAAACTGTGAAAACTCTGGATATCACAAGACATAGCTACAAAGGAGGTAACGTTTAAATGAGGCATTAGATTTGGAAACATGCATAAGAATGCAACAGGCCGTTTGTGTTCCTAAAGTATGCAGGCCGAATCCGGGTGGAATCCGAAAACAGATCTAGATGTGTGTCAAGCGTACACCGCTCAAGTACCCTCTCTAGCGGAATAATATTGAACCGCATCGTCCTGCTCTCCATCTAAGCATGTCATCGGGTACCACTACAGTAGCAAATATAGACAATCAAGAGACTGCTTTTGGTCGAGGCAAATTTCACAAAATACGCATCAAGAAATACAGGAGTGTTGAAAACTAAACGTACAGCCTCACTGCTTGGTAAAAGTATATACAAAGTTTCATTCATTGCATTGTTAACCGGCTGAAGATGGCTTGTCCTCACTTAAAATTATATGCATAGTTTCTGGTACAGCGAAATCAACACACAAACACAGCATATTCGAATAGTATTCAGTGTATTTCACACCATTGGTGCCACATATTGCAACAGTAACTCCTCTTCAAACCAACATATTTAACACAGATGTCTTGACTGACCAACATCTCACACTTTTTTTCATAACCATGGCAATCAGACTTAAATTGACAAACAGCAATTGCCAAACTATAGTTTAAAAGTCACATTTCATAGTGAAACAATGTAGCATATTGTAGCTGTTTTGAGAATAACTTGATAACAGGGTAAGCATACCTGACATACAGAATACTGCAAATCATGCCAGAATGTCTAGTTGGGGAGGGCACTAATCAACATATGTATCGTTTGATGCTGTTACTATGGTTACTGACTGCAAAGGGACAGACCACAAGTCATCTGAGGGGGGGGGGGGGATACGCATACAAATAACTTTCTAATTAAGATATACAGCAAGTACAATGCATTCACCCCCGTAGACATTTTGTTCCGTAGATAAGTGTTTGTAACATGGGTTGTCCATCCGATTTGCATAGAATGCGAGCATTCAACACAATACAAATATGCACCCTGCACAATATCATTACTGCACGTACACATTAACTTAAAACATTAGTGTAACTTATATACATATCTCATTGATACTCGAAAGTATCGCGCAAGTAATGTCATGACTTGGAAGAACGGGTGGGTATGAGTATGATATAACCACGTTGAAGGCGACTGCCTTAACCGAAAGAAGAAGAAGATATAAACAGTTCCAAACGGCGACAACAAGTCATCATCACAACATGGCGGGTCCGTTCGGATTGTAACTTCTGTGGAAATTGTTCTTCTCCTCCATGGTGATGAGATTGTCCACGCCGTTAACTTTGCTCTTCTCGACGTAAGTGTTGAAAGAGTGGTTCCGGGGCATTCCGCAGACGCCCAGGTGTTGGGAAAACTTCTGAGACCTGCCGTGAAACTGCGTCTGCATGGTGTGGACGTTGGGGTTCCTGCCGCCGTAATCTCCGTTTGACGTGCGGTACTGAGGGTGAGGTGCCTTATCCTTAGAGCGGTACCCCTGGAACCAGTCGGGGTTGTCGAATCTCGCCGGCAACTTCTCGTGAACTCGGTAAAACTCGGAGGTCTTGGCCCCCTTCGGAATGCCCAGCTCGTCGACTTCCTTGGGAGGGGCGATGGAATCGTTGTTGGCCTCTTCCTTCGCCACGGAAACGCCGTTTTGGTCGGTGGCAGGCATCGTTGATTCGTCTACACGGATTTCTGGTTATCCACGAAAAGTCAAATGGCTCCAAACTGCACGGACAGTGGCAAAGAGAGTCCACAGGAGCTGTGAAACGCACCGCAATGTCAAGAGGCAGTCGGGGGAACTGTGTTCAGAGCAGCAATGGCGGCGTTTTAATGCCACGGGTCATGTTTGTTTACTGCTATGGTAACCGTTCCCATGGTGACAAAGCATTGTTGGTGACACCAGCGACACCTAGCAATACTTGTAAAAATTGCACTTTGTTAGATGAAATTAGGTTGCATATTTGTCATAGTCACGACATGACAGTGGGTGTCCCAGATACAAACTTGCAATGACATTTCCTTGTCTAAACTTAAAATGTTAAGAAGGACATTCGCCTCTGATATGAAAACTGTATGCCAGAAAAACAGCATCTCTTGTTTGAAACATTTGGCCTTCGAAGACATCCAGACGCAAAGCAACACTAACAATAAAAAAGGATGCCCATGACAAACATTGTAGTGAGACTATTTCAAATGAAATATCAAAAATATTTAAATTGCATGTCTACTCTATTGTCATTTTCGCTCTGATGCAACGAGTCAGAAAATGATTCGCAGAGGCGAAGTACCGAAAGCGTCTTTGTTTACATGCGATACTGCCTAGCAACCTGTTATTCTTGAGAAACAAGATGGCGGACGTCGAAGCTCCAGACGACAGTGCTTACTATTTGGACCGTATCCTTTACCTTAAACCAACGCATGTCACTCTGAATCTCAGTTGAAATATTAGCTGAAGCCTCACATTAGCTTGAGAGGCTCTATATTCCTTTTGAGAAAATATTGCTATGTAGTGTCAGCCTGGAAAAGCAGTGTGTTATGGGAGGGGGGCGCACACTGTACACTATCACTTTGTCCACATTTTTGTGTGTACGATTTCATGTTTATCAACACCATTTGCGCTCTGTATTTCATTTGCAAATAATTCATATTCTTGCCCTATAAGTTGATTATGCCGAACATAAAGTGCAAGTTTTCCTATAGTATCTATTTTCCTGCAAACTCAGGGATATCAGTTTCTGTTTTGTTAGTGTTGTAACAGTTACTGTAACAGTTGTTTTTACTTATCTGTAGAAGAGATACGAAAATGGGAAGTTCATATCTTGTAGGGTTCCATCCAGTAAAATGTTTGACCTTGACCTATGACCCAGAGGTGACCATCACAGAAGACCTGGACGATGACTACCAGTATGAGGAGGTGTCAGTGGATGAGGAGACCATCGCTGGTAAACTTCACCTCCATATATGGCACTTCATTTACATATTGTTTGTTCGCTTGTTTTTGTTTGAATAACATCAGCAGTGCTAGTAATCTGTTTGAAGACATAAGCTTTACTCTTGAGTTAATATGTGGGATGGGTTCATTAATGTATGTGACGTTTTTTGACACTGGACCTCAGGCTTATATAACATCCCATCTAAAAGATTGCAACCATTATCAATATGATTTGTTGGGCAAGCAACAGTAGCTAGGATTCAAACTATTTATTTTCAGGTCTCGAGGCAGGTTAAATTGCTCACTATTGGACCAAGCATACTTCTAATTGTCATTAGTGTATTTCGTATTGTATCATCTATGGATCAATTTCCATGGATCCGTGGTCGGGGTCGATCCTACATTTGGTCTCATGCAGCTTGGACATGTTGTGATTACAAAGCCGTATTGCACTACTAGCTAACGTCTTGCTTCAACAAAGGTCAAACAGAAGGAACGAAAATTCATGAGAAAACTTCATTTTCCCAACATGTTCAGATGGAGATGAGGACCTGGATGCAGCAGTGAGAGTGATCGAGGAGGCATCTCAGGATTTGAAAGCTGCAGTAAGCCATTTATTTGTTTTAACTTATAGTATTTGAAAACTTTTAATCGTTGCCTGAATAGTAACACGTAATGACCTATGTTGTATTTAGCCTCGCAATTCAGCCTTATAATGGGCTGCCATGAGGCCTGTCTGTCAGATGATGATGAATAAACCAGTCTACTATTTATTCTTCAGTTGTATGTCTAAATACATCTGTGTACTACTAGTATTTTCTTTAGCAAGTGTATCCTTGCAAGCACACATGCATCTTCAATCTATGCCCAATTCAACCTGATTTAGAACTTTTAACTACACGTATGTATGTTGAATTTTGCAACCGCTCTTAAATTCTTTGTCTTGAAAGTTGCTAAAGACACATAAGCTATAATATTCTAAAGTCATTGCTTCATGTTCCAGTTGCGTAGAGAGGGTGTTCCCGGTCCAGCTGTTATCGAGCGCCCCGAGGTTGTGGATGATTTTGTGCGGAACTATCTGCTGAAGATGGGCATGAGAAAGACTCTGGAATGCTTCCAGACTGAGTGGTAAGTTTACATGGAAAATCATTCTGCTGTGCTATTGGGTACTGAATTTATTTTTGGGTCGATGTTATTTCGGGGTAGGACTGGAAAGAAGATTTGCACTGTGGTTTAATTTTGCCGCCAAAAACACAATTTGCTGTGTCAGGATTTTGCAAAGGATTTTGAAAAGGCACTGCAACGCGAAACAGAAAAAGCCCCGCCATTAATATTTTGAGATTTACAGTTTATTTTCTAAGACTCACTATATTGATATAAGATTTTATTCTTTTTCAGGTATGAACTTCAACAGAAGGGTCTTCTTAAGGAAGAGGACATACAGACAGTCCCAGATGTTTACTCCAGGTAAGGTTGGCAGTTATGACAAAATACAACATTATAAAGCTTTTGTTCATTTACACAATGATAACAGGGCAACATATATTGATATATATCAAACCTGTACAGTCTACATAACCTGTAGAATGTCTTACACAGCTGTCCAGTTTTGTACAGTAGGTACAACTACAAGCTGCGTTAGACTGGACTGTAAGGTTTGATCCACTCATACCAGTGTCACCCCTTTAATCTTTTTGGAGTTCAGTTGGATCTCTAACATGCTCGTCGAGGTGTGGCTCTTCTCAAACATGTCCCTAACCAAAGCTAAGTACTCAGTTTAATTGTGTAAGGAAATAGCTGTAAAATGCCTTTCCCAAGGGTACAAGGGACTTGAACCCGAGCCTTTTGATTATAAGTCAACAACCCTAACCACAACACCACCTTGTCTCCTCTGTACAGGAACCAGCAGCTTGACGACCATGTCAAACTTCTCAGGAAGGAGGTGGACAAGTTCAAGGATGCTGCCAAGTAAGGCTCAAGTTTCAAACGTAACCTTAGTCCCAACAATTTCATTATCTTCAAAAGAACCAAATTTTAGAAAAATTAAGTACAAGTCATCCTGGTTCTTTACAACCAATACTACTGGTACTACTGTTTATTCATTTTCAGGGGGACTTATGGTAGAAGAGTAGAGGGTTTTGCTATTTTTTAAGTTTGCGGTTGAAACAAATTTCCCTCCCCCCACAGCAAAGCAAAGGACATGTACGTGAAGCTGCGTAAGGAGAGAGATTTCCACCGGATGCACCACAAGAGGGTCGTACAGGAGAAGAACAAGCTGGTCACGGACATCAAGAGGTACTGTATACTCAGTTATTTTTGCGCTGTTTTAAGTTAAACGTAGTGTTTGAAATACATGTAGTTCTGTGGTACAGTAATGCCGTACATTAGAAACACATCTTTGCGGTGTGAATGTGCAGTGGAGAGTTCACCTCAATGATAGACCACTGTAATCATTTCTGAAGATTCACAGTACCGGTACCCTGATTTGAATGTTATACAATCATGTAGGTTCAGAGTCAGATCTAATGCTATACGCGTAAAAGAAAAGTTTGTGTATGTCTTATGTCCAGTTTAAGAAGAAGTGTGTTCTATTGTTCCCAGGCTGAAGAAACACTACGCCTCGTACGAACCAACCCTCCGTCAGCTGAAACACAAGTATGAGACCGCCATGAAGGAGAAGATGTTGTCTAAGCTGGAGAGGGACAGGGCAGTGGGTCAGGTAAGGACTTATGAACAAGTTTGGAATTTAAAAACATCCTCATGCCAGGTCCGCGGCTTGCATATGTCAAGCAATGGCTCTGGCGTACTGGTCGGTGTTCCATGCTTCTCACTGTTTTTGCACTGAGCAGCCCTCATCAGCCAATCACGTTGTCATCTACGATCAAGAGGCAACGTGATTGGCTGTTACCATTCCCTTCAACAATAGTAGGGGAAGTATCTGACTGGTTGATGGCTAGCCAGCACTAACAGTAACACAGCAAATTAAGGAGCATGAATCGTAGGCCCGTACGCCAGGGCTGTTGATAAGCAGCAGGCTTAGAGAGGAAGCATTGATTATCATTCTAACTGAAACTATGTGACAAAATATGCAGATCTAGGATATGCTGTTCATCATTTTAATGATAATATATAGTAGTAGTAGTAGTATTCAGTATTACATGTACAGTATATTATACTGCTGCGGGGCTCCCTGACGCAGGGGTTGGCAGCAGTCGGCCAGTCTTCACACAGCACTTCCAAGTGGCTCTGTCCAGCGGGTCCACCTTGGTGAGGCCACACTCTGTAATGTCCTTCTTAATATCTATGACTTATATTGTTTTTTTCCCTCATCTTGTGACAGGTCAGCGGTCTCCAGGCCACTTTAAAGAACATCGAGACAGGCAGAGGAGAGCCAGTCTTCCTTCAAGGAGGTGGGCAAGGTTTCTTAATGTTAAAAACAATAGTGTCTAGAAATTGCACTAACCATAAGGTCCCAATCATATCCCATGAAATGATACATGCAGTCGCTCACAAGGTAGTCAAACTGGTCTATAGGGACTTGAAGAAGAAAATCAAGTCATAGTAGACAGGTGGTTGCTATAGACCGAATTTGTAATGTTTTCAATTGGTAAATTGGATCCCAAATACTTGCGGACAGGTGGTCCTCGTGTAGAGGTTAATAAGTTAAGTGTACTTTGCGTCTTGAACATTTTGGAACACTTCTATGCAGCAACTTGTTCTCTTATGGCTTTTGTAAGGATTGCAGCCCTTTTTATAATTGGTTAACATTTTTCTGTGTCTGTTCATCAGTTCATAGTTCCCGAGAGTTGGCGAAGGCCGGGATTGGGCCCACCCAGCAGAGCCTGCGTCAGGCTAGGAACATCGAGGGTCTGCCGGGGTACGACCCCAGTAAAGACCCCACCAGGAGCGAGTTCAAGAGACATCCCAATGTGAGTTTAACCTTTAGCACAGTGAATTAGCCGTTTGGCACCCCATTCTATATTGGTTACAGAGTTAGGCAGCAGGGAGAAGGTTAAAGGCCATCAGTTCTTTTAACCTTCTCCCTCTCCATGAATAATACAAATTTGGTGCCAAATGGCTACCTTAGGAGGCTGAACATTAGAGTGTCTTATGTTTGTCACCAATGACACTAAAATACAACTTACAGTCATTACAATAAATGGGAAAAATCATTATTCAATAGACACACACGTTTTTACGAACTTTTCAACTTTGATTCACATCACTTTTGAATTAGATCAATTGATTGATTTGATATTTAGGATGTATGAATGGGAGACAGTAACCTAATACGTTCCTACCATCCTGATTGCCATCTCTGTGTCGACAGAGACTCTGATCACAATCTCTATCGATAGAATCAGCGATTCTACAAGACTGCAATCTTTCCCGACACATATTATCTGATCAGTACTTTCATCCCCTTAACTTTACATTGAAATAGACTCAAATGTTTTGTTTTTTGTTTGCATTAGGACACAGAGTTCCCTATGGACAACAGAGTCAACCCCTACTTGACCAGTCAGAAAACTCCCACAGGACATTTGACCAGGACCGGCGGCTTCCGCCTGACCAACACCCTGCACGCTCACCAACTGGCCATCAGCAAGTAAGTTGTCTGTACGTCTGTCCAACTGGCAGGGATGTGAAAATAAAGAAAAGCAAAGATTGGAAACCCAGAGGTTGTAGGTTTGAATCTTCACATTCCCGTCTACTTCAACAATCAGATCATCAAGGGGACACTCGAGGCTGTAGATTTTAATGGTGGCAAGGTGAGTCCCTGGCATGCCCCAATATTGTGCCCATGGAAAGGGCATTTTTACAGTTCTATTTCCTCACACAACTCGGGGGGAAATGAGTTAGCTTTGGTTAGGAACATCATCTCGGATAGGACATGAAGCCAGAGATCCTCAGTGGTTGAAAGCCTCGAGCATGTTAAAGATCAAACCACACACCACAAGAGTATAGATACATCATGGAATGAGTGGATCAAACCTTCCAGTTCAGTTTTAAGCAGCATCTCTTCGCCCTAGGTTAGAAACATCAATGCTCGAGACAAGCATGACTTCACTGACCCATTAGGAAAAGCAGGGGTTACAAAGGCTGCTCTGGAAATTCCCGTCCCCATTTATACAGATACTTACCCCATTTATACAGATACAGATACATAATGAAATTGTGGCGAATGATGTTTCGTTTTTGTGCCTCAGCCTGGCGCTTCACCCTCGTAAGGAGATCCTGGTCACCACGAGCGACGACCACACCTGGAAGATGTGGGCCATCCCGAATGGAGACATCATCATGACGGGGGAGGGCCACGAGGACTGGGTGTCTGCTGCCGACTTCCATCCAAGGTACCTGTCAATCAACAAATCAATCATCACTTGAAAGTTCATCTGTGTTGGAAGAAGTCATTCTGAATGGAGTTTAAACTGTAAACGCCAACACAATAAATTGGATTGTTCACTCCTTGATAAAGAAGTATAAAAGTCCAATTTATTGTGTTGGCGCTTACAGTTTAAACTCCATTCAGAACAAATCAATCAATCAATCAAACTTGATTGCACAACAAATGTATCAGGTACATTATGTATGGCAGCTTCTTAAGTAGTACTAAATATCAAGACATATATGAATTTGCATATCAAAATCAGCAAATCATACCTGTCACATCAGAATGATTTAGACAACACAACAATTATTTCTTATTTTGACTTTCGACAGAATGACACATGTTTAGTAACTTTAGTAACTTAACTTAGTATTTTGTTGTGGTATTTCTGCACAACCTGGAACCAATTCAGCACCAAGGACAGGCCAAAGTGAGGAGGAAGTTAGCACGTTATTCCAACAGCCCTATCACTGGCAAATGCTCTTTTTTTTTACTGCAACAGGCATGAATGCAAATCATAATCAAGATTATTTGATTCCCACTTTGTGACTTCCAGTGGGACCAAGCTAGCCACGACTGCTGGAGACAGTACAGTGAAGGTGTGGGACTTCGCCAAGACTGAATGTACCGTCACATTCGCAGAACACACACATGCAGGTATGAACAAGTTATTCTGACCTGTCTATAGTGACCACTCAGGGGATCTGAATTTAGGAAATACCTAATGTACAGCATTTGTAAGTGTTTCTATACAGCAATGTCTTCTTGGGACCATGCTTGGCACTGATCTCTTGACAGTGTATTTGCATCTTGAACATTTTAGAACACCTAGATTATACAGCAGTGTCCTTTTGTGACTTTTGTATGTAATGAAGCACTTTTCATTTCCTTTCAGCCTGGGACTGCGCTTGGCACTGGACTGGGGACTTCCTGGCCTCGTGTTCCATGGACAACACGTCAAAGGTGTGGGACCTGAACAGCGAGAGATGTCGCTACACGCTGCGGGGGCACGCAGACTCCGTCAACACTATCACATTCCTGTACTACTCCAACACTCTCTGCACCGGGTCCGCAGACAAGACCATCTCGCTATGGGACGCCAGAACGGTAAAATAATTTGATTTGATTCACCTGGTAGGAGGTAGGAAGCTTTTGGGGAAAGGAGTTTTTGCTGCTTTTCTACATTGAAGCAACTTTGTTGAAGCAATTCTGTAGTCGTGATTTAAGTTAGTAATGCATTAATTGGAAACACATACATGTACTTATTATTACATATTTTGTAAAACTACTGTTAACATTTCAAAATTCACAGTATTTCATATCAATGAGCTTACATTTTTTTATAATTATACTCAACATGTCTTTCTTTCGTTTCATTGAGATCAATTGTAAGACCAGTGGAATTGTGAATGAATGAAAGAAACTAGCAAATCTTTCTGCCATATTCCTAACAGGGACTGTGTGCTCAGACTTTCTATGGCCACATGCACTCTGTCAACAATGTCACCTTCAACCTTAGGGTAAGTATGGACAGGACTCTATTATTAGAATATCATGATAGTAAAATAGCATACTGTATCTAATGTGTATCAGTATACTAAAAAACTTGTTCATAGTATCAAAAGACATTTCCTTTCTTTCTGGGTGTGAATTGGTCCAGCGCCTCGTGTGACTGGCATTTATAAATGATCTCGATAGCTAGGGCCAGTCGTTAAAAATGATTATCATGATTGGCAGGGCGACACCATTGTGTCCTGTGACTCTTATGTGTCCTGTGACTCTTATGCCATTGCACCTTTTGAACGCAAGCTTTAAGTTGCATGTTTTCCTTGCAAGTTTTAGACAAATAATTTTGACAGATGTGTAAATCGTGTTCCCATTCCCAGGGCGACACCATTGCATCCTGTGACTCGTACGGCGTGCTGAAGCTATGGGACGTGCGAGCGATCGCTACCATCACCAGTGTGGACCTGGGACCGCACCCCACCAACAGGGTGGCCTTTGACCCCTCTGGTAAGTCCGTTTTTTTACTTAAACATAATTTTTCCTACCTGGTATCCATCCTATTCTCCATTGCTCCGTTTGTCACTTTCCTGTAGAAATGTCTGGTACCTCAATTAATAGAAAAATGATCACTACATTGTTGTAAAACAAAAACAATATGGAATGTGTATCAGTTTCAGCTTCCAACTTTTTGCTCTATTTGTATTTTTGAAATTCTCGTTAGAGTGACTCTACAATTACTACTTTGTCACAGTTCGGCAGAATCTAGTGTTGCTTAACCATTTACAAAACAAGGATTTGGCTGCAAACTTGTCTTTAAACAAATGATTCTTGAAATTTTTAACAATTTTTTTTCAAATGAATAGTTATATGAAATGTTGGAAGTAAATGTCCTATCTGTGTGTTCATGTTTGTTCTGAGTGTTGATGTTAATTTCTGCACATTTTCAGGGCAAGTTCTGGCTGTTGCTAGTAATGATGGAACAGTGAAGATGTTTGAGGTTGGCTCAGGACAGGTGAGTGAAGAATACTAGTTTGAATATCATGTGCTAGTTAACTGTAGTATGGGAAGCTTTACTTCACATTTGTCAGTTGAAAAGTAAACATCTTTCTCACACCTTTCAGTGTATAGGGGCAGTGCCCATATCTGTTTCTAAAGCCCTTGGGCCACATGAGCCACTACCGTAGCGCGGGCTAGTCCACTGGTAGTGGTGTGTCTTCAACTTTGTCTCATAAGTGCTGATAAGTGCTGAGCAGATAAAGTAATCTGCATCAAAGTTGAACTGTGAATTGCCAAGAACACAAAAATTGGACTGATCAGCTCCAGTACATGGTCTGACTGCATAACGTGATGTCACAAAAGCAGTGGATTTCTCATTCCTTGACAAAGACTGGAGCTGATCAGTCGAAAATTTAAGATGATTACTAGTCAAATTTTTATGTTGGCAATTCACAGTTTAACTTTGATTCAGAATGAATTTTACCAACAAAGATGAACTGTCAAGTGCAGATAAAGCAGTTTGTACCATTTTTCAAATCCTTCGTAAGACTTGACTGGGATTTGAGCCCCAACCTTCCAGATGCAAGGCAAACATATGACCCCCTATTGATAAAGCCATTGCACCAGTCTGCATCATATTTTGTACTTTACCAAAATCTGAAGCTCTCACTTGGAAAGGTTCAATCTTTGTCTGTTATCATGTGGTCTTTTACTTGATTATGTATAGAATGGTCACCAGACCTATTGACCTAAAGCGCGGTGTCTCAAGCCTCCACTCAGTAATAACGCACCATTTATTTTGTCAGCATGAGCACGCTACAAGTGTTACTAAGCACCTCTTGAGAGCTAGGCTCTTGTTGTTTGCATTGTGGCTACTCCCAACCTTTGTAACAGATTCCATTGTGGTAAAAGCATTGGTTCCCAGAAATTACGTCACCAGTTTCCGCTTTCATTCCACTGAATATTTTGTGGAGTGGCAGTTATAAGTTGCTATTTAACTGAGAGAAATTGATTTTAGCATATGAAAGGCCTCTGAGTCAGAATTTTGGAGCCTGGAATCCATTTGAACCTAATTCCGGGATGTATCAAACTTGTGGACAAATGATCTAGAATTGTCCCGAGGAAATGTCACTTCTATAATGCAAGATCTTGAAATTGTACTCAATTGACTGACAATCATGTACGTCTTTGAAAATAATAAAGATCATCAGACATAGCTTATGTATATCTAATTCTAATCTGATTAAGATTTGTAGTCTACCAGCTTCAATTTTGAAAGTTGTTTTCATGATAGCCACAATGCACATTGAGAAAATGTCTAACACTTTTCGTGATTGCAGGTCAGCTCCCTAACCGGCCACGAGGATGCTGTGCAGGCGGTGGTGTTTGACAGGAAAGGGGAGTACCTGGTGTCCGGAGGCTCGGATGGAACTGTGCGCATCTGGTCGTAATCTGGACTCCAGAGCAGTTACTCTGAGAACCTTACTCTTTGTGATCATAAGTTCAGATTGAAGGGGCAATAAAAAATGGCACCCCTTAGCTTCCATAACTTTAACCACTTTACACTTTGTTTTCTTCATTTTCAAAAAAGATGAATATGACTCCCCCCGTCAACCTCTATAAATACAGGACAGGTAGACTACCTCTATAAATACATAAAAAACTTCTGTTTCTAGAGCCATCTCTAGGGCTCAAAATTTTTTTAAGAAGTATATACAGTTATGTCACCAGGAAAAGCTGTCAAACAACGGCACACCTGATGTGGTATCATGGGAGGCACGCCAATTATTTTGGTTGTCGTTTTGTCTAAAATTTCTGCTGTCTTGTAAATGGTCCATTTATATATAGTTGATGAAGTTTTTACAGCACTTAATAGAATATATTATATACATTAAAGTTCATACGTCCTTAGTACTTCTGATAGGTGCAGGAATTGAGGGTTTTTTCCTTCTGTATAATTACTTGCAGTTTTGTTACAGTATGAATTTATAGTTATCATAATTCAGATTTTGCAGATACTATGTATGACTGCACATTTTGCAAGATTGACATAGAAATATTGTTACTTCCTCACACATATAAAGAACCATATATGTACCACATGTATATACGCAGCTCTTCCGATTCTGTGATTTGAACATTTTCATGTAAGAGGCATTAATTTCTGATAGCTTTGCTGAATGAATTCTGATGTTTGATGGAGTAATGTTAAATGTAGGGTTTGGGTTTACCTTTCAAATCTGTATGTTTTGAATAAAAGAAATATGTACAGCATATTACGTTTCAGAACTTGCTTCTGTCAATTATTGTAAGTACTGTCTTGTCTTGTATGTCAATTCTTCTACTTCTTAAGTCATCCTAAAATCGAGGTGAAGCTTGTTGTAACATGCACCGATAAGTTGTTAAATTTCAAATCAGTTCACTCTAAACATGACATTTTTGACTCTTTGCTGCTGAGAATTCAATGGAAGCATCCAAGTAACCAATTTTTAATTTTGTAAAAAAAAAATAGAAATGCAACATAACGTCATTACAGTTAACCTGAGATTATTCTATTTCAAAAGTTTTCAGTCATCACACAAAGGTCTGCTTTTTGAAAGGTTTAACTAAATGAACAATACAAAGATGCATCTTTTGTTGTCTGCTCTTTAATTAGTAGAAGCTGCAGCTTACAGAAAAGCTGCTAGGGGACTTTTTCTTGAAATATCTCTGTCATTAAATATTGTAATAATCTACAGATCTAGACCACAATCTAAATTCTGCTGAGTGTGATTCGTCAGCACTAGGTCAAATTTTACTCATATGAAGAGGAAAACAATTAAGTGATGATATTGGTCAAGAACATATCTGTTATAGTGTACCTCTGCACCAATTTCAATATGCTTACCAAATAATGCGCTGATTTGCTATCTAATTCCATTTCATCACTATGCCCAACAATTCATGGTTATTTTCTAGTGGAAGATTGTATTTCACCGCCAGCAAAAATATGATAAAGGTTTATCACATTTGTCCGTTCAACTTCCCCTTTAGATTTCACTTAGTAAAACCCACCTGTGAATTCTATGAACCTGTCGTGGGCTGTTCAATGTACCAAGTTACCCCCATCATCAACGACTAGTTTTTGCACAAGACTGAGTAATTATATACAACATATGATTAAGATGCTATGAAACGTGATTTCAATCTTTCATTATAAAATAAAAGCCTTTCATTTCTTCATTTTTATCGATTTCTATATGATATTATATAATAGTTCACACTGAGAGGGGAGGATGGTGCTTTGTTGTAACAGCCCTGATACTGCTATCCAAGATGGCGGCTGAAAGAAGGTGTTTATCAACGTGAAGACACAAAATCATCTTTCTTACTCTACAGGTGAGCATTAGACGGGAACTTTAGCTTTCTATCGCACAACTGAAGTATCTAGAATGTTTCGAGCTAGCTTTAATGTGTGGTGTTGATGTCTGTCTTGATATTTCGGCGCTGTTTTTGCATAATTGTTATGCCAGTTCGCCCTTTACTTTAGTGGCTTTACAAACGTGGCCGAAACAAACATATGAAATTATATTTATAGCAATAATGTAACCTTGAGGTGTTTCATGGGAACAAGGCACCATTTCTATCAACTTAACAAGGATCTCTAGTGTATCTGTGTTTCTTCAAACGTATGAGGATTATGAAATTCGTCGTACGTAGCTAGGAAAATTATATTCCCAGTCCTTTGAACGTTAACACAAATATATGCCATTGTATGTTGATCCGGAAGAAAATCATGGCAACTGTTACACACATGTGTAACATACTACGTTTAAGTATGACACATTTATTGACACTGTATGTGGGGTAATTGCAGAAGTTATCCAAAATTTAGCCAAGTCACAAACCAAGGAGGTTTAAATCACCTCCTTACACAAACAGATCAAATTCGGGACATGTTTTCAATAAAAGATACTGTACTGTAAGTTAACTTATTTTTGCAGGAACTTTTTTGGGAGTTTCGCAGTACTTTGATTAAAGGTAACAGTTGACACAATTCAGTAGTAAAATGTTGAAAAAAGCAATATTTTCGAAAGCTGCAAAAAATTATAAAACCACAGTGTCACTGCATACATTTCAAGACTTAAAGTACAACCAGAATGGTAATTAATTATCAACAATTGTTCCACGTGTACACGTTTTTGCTGAGTGATGTAGTAGGTAGAGGTTTCAAGCTATCCTATATTTCCCTGGATACCGTGACCAATTGCCCAGAAGAATGTGTTGTTTATACCTTGTAGTGCCAGTAGTGGCGCATAGGTCAGCAAGTTTCCTTGCTGTTTCGGTAGCAGGGTATATTTTTACAGGGAGGGGTTGCTAGCTCTTCTCATTTAACATGCTTGAGGCATGTCAAACATGGGACCCCCATTTTACATCCCTCCCGAAAGACGGGTGCAGCCCCAAACCGAGATGCCCTTCAATTAATTTTAACCGGCGATGAACTGGGTCTAAGATGCAAATTGATTGAACATATAGTATACCAAATTTCAAATTTATACTGGCCGCAATTAGCATATGCTGTTATTGCAAGATGTGTTTTCCTGCTTTTTTGTAACACCTGTTATCTCTTGATAATGCTAATAAAGGTCTGCCATAGCAATGGCAATAGTCATGCAGTAACCCAATTAAAGTGATATATCACGGCCATTTTATGACTACAGATTGTAGTCAATTGTGACAATGTTCCATAACTTTTAAATGTACTGACCTAATTGTCTAGTTCTGCCTATCACTTTAATGTCAACTGTATGACGCACTTGCTAGAAGCTAAATTATTCATCCCCAATGGATGTTTTTTTAATATTGATCTGGAAGAAAATTGGCTTCCAACAAGTGGATGTAAAGGCAGCTTAGCTCTCCTAATGAAAAGATTACCTTAACATATATACAAATTCAGTTATTTTTGCTGGGTCGTAATTTTCAGTACTAAATGTGCGATTGAAACAATTCTGTTGTACAGTTGTAATATAAGAAACGCATACTTGCAGTGTCATGAATTTGTAGCAGAGAGGTCACCAGTCCACATAAATGAAGTCATTGCAAAGAGTTCAAGATTTACAGCTATAAAAGGTACTTAAGTGTGGTTAAAGTTTATCCATAGTGCAAACTGTATGTTTACACTTGTACGGTAAACGGGAGGATGTTGTCACCGATATCCAATAATTTATTTGCACGTAGATATTTGTATTGTACATATTCAATACCAATGCTACTTGTTACATAGATGTAGATTTAGATGCATGTATTCCATAACAGCTGTGGTAAATGCTGAACAGCTGTAAAGTGTAAATTCATTTATTTTCACAGGGAATTGATTCCACGGTGCCGGTAAGCCTTCTAAGAGGTCAAAGGAGTTTTTTGCATTGTTTAATCAAGGTTGAAACAATTAGGTAGTACAGTACGTACTTAAACACTGGAAATGCATATTCGCATTGTCACGAAATTGCTATGGAGAGGTCACTGTAAAAACTGCAGCATGAAAACTACTGCAAACATTTCAAGATTTCCAAGATTACCAAGTTGAGTTGGTCATCGTGACATGAGCTTGAGGAATTTGAAATAGTTACATGTTCAATTTTCAGATGAGCATGTTTGCTTTGCTCTTGATATTGGGTAGATTTATTTGTGCAGGAATGAGTATTACGTGGAAATATTCCGCAGAAAATTCATTGCCAGGTATGTCTTTGATACTGCCATATGGTAGCATAAAGCTTTCGAAACATTAGGGGTGTAGTTTATTTCACATGATGTAGATCTACCCCAAACAGCAGCACATGTTTATTAAAGAATGTGCATTCATGTCAGTCACCTTAGCTGATGTTGTGCCAATGCATGAGGGAAAATGTTTTAGCAAGGTAGACAGGGTGGAGTCTGATTGTACAGAGGTTTCAGCTCAATCTGATAAGGTTACGTTGATAAGTGATCATACAGTCATACAATGTACATGTTTATAGCCCAAGCTAGGTGGAAGTTGTCGGAGTCTCAATTAAGTGAAATTTAGGATTTGTAAATGGGAGACCATGTTTAGTACAAAGTAGCGACTTGATTGAAGTCTCTAGATCTGTCCTCAGGAACTCCGAATGCAACTTCAGCGATTCTGTCAGATCACAATCTCTTACCCTGACATATACATGTACCTGATTGTACCTCAAATTCAAACCATTCCTTTGCTGACAGATTGTATACAAATACCACCAATACGGTATGGTTTCAGGACAGTCAGACAACTTAATTCCAGAAAGCTAGCTACACCTTATGCTAATGTGTGTGTCACATTCCAGCATAAATTTCATGGAAAAGTGAATTTCCTAATAAATTACAAAAAAACAGAATGTCTTCTCAATACCTCACGGAAAAAGACATGCAAAATGCCTTCAGGGTTAGGAAAATGATTTTTGGACCAACCCTTGTACTGTAAATCTTCAAATGTTCTTAGCAGTTTTACTTTAACCTCAATCTTAAAAGTACACATTTACTAGGAAAGCCTCCTTACTGGAAATAAACTCCCTGCGAAAATTGATGAATTTACGGTATCTTTATCTCCAATAACGCTCACACATCTGGTTGTGATTTATGCTTATGACAACCAAGGAGACAGCCTGGCCTTTAATCCTAGTCACTGTAGTAAGTGTTACTGAGCTGTATTGTCTGTCAGAAAACAAGTTTATCTGGTTGGTAGATTGCTTGACATGATAGGGCTGATGACACTAATGGGGTCATGTGGCCAGACAGACACAGGTCAGTACTAGAACAAGGGGAGTAGATTGTTGTTGTTTTAGCATCATTGTACCTGTATGTTTATAACTATTAAATACATTTTTGGCATAAAAAAGGAAGGGTGTATACATCTTATTACAATCAGTAGTTTTCAACATTGACTGTCTCATGTCATGATGACTTAAAGCAACTTCTAACAAAATGTATCTACTGTAAATCTTGAAATATTCACGGTGGTTTTCATTTTCAATTTTTATTTACCCAAATTAATGACAAGTTGCGAATATACATTTCCAACTGTAAAATAATTAAGTCAATAATTTTATACAGAATTGTTTCCACTGTGAACTTAAAAGACAGTGAAAACATCTTTATCCCTTCTTGAAAAGAAATGAATTTGCAGCTAGCAGGGGTTAATCTAAATCAGGAAAGAAGGGGCGCTGCACCCTCTCGTTTAACCGGGTTAACCCACTTGTCAAATTCAGATTTTAGCTTAATATCCAGCATACAGCCTTCCCTCAGCGAATGATTCTTCCATAAATATATAGAATTCGCTCCCTCGCCTGTGTGTGCTTCCTCTTGTTCAATTTTTCTGGAAAAACCCCTGGCTAGTGCACATGAGTTGGAATCACTATGATCAGATTTGATAACTTCAGCACTAATATTAATGGAACCTATTTATGTCATGGCAAGTAGCTATTATTCCCGTCAATTATTTAGGTTCCCTGTCAGGATTGGAAATACCAACTGTATAATTATGTAAGTTAGTGCAGGTAAAACATGCAGGTACATGTGTATTCCTAGTGTCTGCCTGCCCAACTGGGAGCAGCTTCACAGTTGCCTCCTAGGAAACCCCAGTTCAGTCCTGGGTCAAGACATCTCGGTTGGGGCTGCACCCATCTTTTGGAAGGGAGCATGTTACAGAAGAACGGCTAGCAACCCCTCCCTGTAAAAATATACCCTGCTACTGAAACAGCAAGGAAACTTGCTGCCCTATGTGTCACTATAGGCACTACCAAGGTCTGAACGAACAAACCTGCACCTATTATAACCTGCACCTGTTTACATGTATGCTCTAGGCGCGCATATACATGTACATGTCTGTGATTTTTTTGTATGTTGTTTCTAAAAGTGAAATGCCAAGCAAAGAAATTTAATAGCTGAGAAAGAGTTTCCACTTTGCAGTTTGATGCACTGCAAACATTTCAATATTTAAAGTACAATGTGAATTGTGAGATGAATTTTAAGCCTGAGACAGCCAAAGTTAGAAAACCTTTTTGTATCATAGATGAAGTTCTGTCGGACTAGGACTATGAATAATTCAGGTCTTGTGTCTAGTTGATAGCAAATCGATGTAGCCTTTTGTAATGGGTTGCTGATGTGCCTGAGTTTGGTGATAAGTCGAACGGTTAATGTTTGTTACAAATCAGATGTGAAGGTTCTTGCTGAGGCATCGAAAGACATAGAGGGGTGTTTAATATGCATTCTCAGGAATTTTATGAAATTCATACAGATTTTCATAAGGATTGATAAGGATGCTACACATTTGTAATCTGTTGATAGAGTACAGAATACATGAACTATATACATTGCATATGTTTTGAATACTAGTAACATCAATCAGATGTCAGATAAAAAAGTTTATGTTTTTCGCTAGTGCACGTGGTTGACCCAAAAAAAGGCTAGGGTCAGCAGTTTTTGTGCTATAGTCAGTTGGGTAACTTGAAACACAACATTTTTTTCCGAGGTCTAAGTGATATTTATATATTCTAGTACCACTGATAAGTTTTTTTGTCTCATATATCAGCTATTCTGATACAATATTTCAACCAAATGTTTTTTTCTTATGTTATGTTATTCGAACACTGTGTTATGATGTTGTTTCTCTTCTATTATTTCCAGCTGCTGTCTCAGGAAAGTAGTGAATGGACAATGCAGACAGTGCTACTCCATGTAAGACTCCTACCTTCAACCTGAACCTGATGTTCGTACTTTAAAATCAAGTCACAACTTACAACCCTTTGAAGACGTGGAAGGATCTAGCCATTAAAAAAATCAAGATGAAGACCATGATGAAGTTTCAAGTTCTCATCGCTTTCTGTTTGGTTGGAACTGTCTTCATTTTTTCTTACCTTCACCCGGAGATATATCACTTCAGGAGGACAAACTCCAGTCCAGCACCCTCCAAACGCAGCCAGACTATACAGGACGTACTACACAATGTACAGGGCTTAGACTCTGTTAATAAGACTACAGGAGAGGCTGCTCCTCTGTTAGAAGGGAGTCACAAGACACCATTGGATAATCCCTACAATGCATCTATTCCTGTCTCGCAAGGGGAAGAGAAGGACAACGAAGAAAGTAATCCCGAGAAAAATGAGGTGATCCAAAAGGACGATAAAGAACCCCCAGCTGACGAGAAGGAAACTGACAACAAAGAGCAGGAAAAAGAGGAGAAAGAAGAGGAAAAGAAGGAAGAAGAAAAGAAAGAAGAGCCTCCTAAGGAAGAACAGAAGGAAGAACCAAAGGAGGAGCCAAAGGAACCTGAAGAAAAGCCTGTTGAGAAGGAGCCAGATATTCCTGAATCTAAGAAATCAGTGATTAAGTCAGAGATAGCCTTAAACACCGAGGTTGAATCTCGATCCCACATCAACACCCATCCCTACAAGTTGACCATGAACCACCCTGAGAAATGCGAGGACCCAAACGTGTTCCTCATCGTCATCATCAGTACCGTCCACAAGAACACAGAGAACCGGAAAGCCATCCGCGACACCTGGGGCAGCGAGAACAGCGCGCCGGGCGTCGTCATCAAGCGTCTCTTCGCCCTCGGTAAAAACAGCGACCCAAACATGCAAGCCTTGGTGGAGAAGGAGAACGATATGTACGGCGACATCATACAGGAAGACTTTGTTGACACCTACCATAACCTCACCCTGAAGACCGTCATGTGCCTGCGCTGGGTCTCCAACTACTGTGCGCACTCCAAGTACTTCATGAAAACTGACGACGACATGTACGTAAGCTTCGCGAACCTGGCGAAGGTGCTCCAAGCCCTCCCTGCCGAGAAGGCTCGCCGGATGGCCATGGGGTATGTGATAACGGGGGCGCCCATCCGTAACCCCAAATCAAAGTGGTACATGCCGAAGGAGACGTATCCCGGCAACAAGTACCCGCCCTTCTGTTCTGGAACAGGTTACATCGTGTCCACAGACATCTGCGGAGAGCTGTATCGGACATCCTTAGACATGCAATATCTCTATCTAGAGGACGTTTTCGTGGCGACGTGTTTTGAGAAAATCGGTGTGGTACCGCAGGGACATAAGGACTTCCACAACTGGAGGGTGGGGTATAATTATTGTACATATAAGAGGATTCTGACTGCACATATGGTGACACCACCAGAGATGATTAGGATATGGAAGGACCAGAAGGCTCACAATAGGAGATGTTAGCAGCCTTTTGGTCCTTTCTCAGCTCTATAAGAGTTGGTTCGTTCCAAGACTTCTCTCTGTACAGTATAATGTAGAGTAGCAGGGTGCGAAATCCTTTTTTTTGGTTATTTGCAAAATTGCAAGTAAAGCTCATATTATTTTTACTTGCAAATCTTGAAAATCGCTTGTAAATTGCAAGTTGCATAATTGTATTTCGCACCTGGGTAGTATTTGCAATCATGTGACTTTTAGTAAGTTTTACATTGTGTATTAGCCGGTTCACAGGTTGAACTGCACATGCATAAGGTCAAAGGTGAAGGCCCCTAAACAGCTCTTGTCTAAGCCATCCTTGATACATGTCGCAGGGGCCTTCAACTTTGACATAGCAGGGCTCGAAATGCATTTTTGGAAATAGGTGCACTGGTGCACCCAACCCAAAAAATTAGGTGCACAGAAAGAATTTTGGGTGCACCACATAGAGTACTAGTAAAGTTGAATGTCAGCAAAATATATAAATTACAGAGTTTGACGCTCTTAAGAACTTCAATCTGTAATTCTATAGCTAACCTTGAAATTTCAAACAAGTGATATCAAGTAAAGTACAACAAAGGGTTATATTGCTATTTCTGATACTTAGTGTACAATGGTGTCTTTACACTATAGCCTACAAAAATTTCTAGGTGCACTGGTGCAACCACTGTCAAAAATTAGGTGCACAGCTCCAGTTTTGGGTGCACACAGGTGCACATGCACCCACTTTTTCGAGCCCTGCATAGTATTACCTACAATGCACTTCACTGTTCATGCGCAGTTCGAACAATGAAGTAGCCTATTGTAGCTGCTGTCATGCTCAATTACTTCAAAGTCACATGACTGCAAATACACTTCTGTGTAGGTTATATCTATGAGTATAGTCCAAGAGGCTCAAGTGCAATGAAGGCACATACATGTACATGTAGTATATCTATAACCACGGAACAACACTGAATTTTGTGAAATAATTAAAGGTTACCGAATGCAGTAAGTGCCTATTTTTAGAGCATGTACTAATTATAAAGGCCGTACCAATTTATTTTCTTGGTTTTGGGACGTATTAAAAGTAAAATAAGTAGCAAGAGGTCAAGATGGAAACAGATAGCCCCTACCAGGCTCCGCGCGATCGCTGGGAAAATAGTAGAAATCGGCCAAATAGAGTGAATAGTATGCCAGGGGTAGTCCGCTATACAGTGAAGCTCAATAGGTGTAGATCCGTAGATCGCCTATTGAGCTTCACTGTATGGCGGACTACCCCTGGCTATTCACTCTATTTCTTCGATTTCTATTTTTTTTCCCAGCGAACGTGCGGAGCCTGGTAGAGGCTAGGACACAGACTGCTGGGAGGAAAAATGCATCTGACAGTGTACAGTGGTGCAGACTTTCCCTCAGACTCTGTTTTTATGTTGATCTTCCAGTTTAGCATTATTTCTTTTAAAAAGTAACCAAGAAAGTAAATTGGTGTGATCAAATTTAAGGTATGTTTTAGTTTGTGTTCATCATTAGCTTAGAGAGCTGTCTTGTATATATGTTGCTTTGCTCCACAACAATTGGTGATTTTCAAACCGGGGATTTTTTTGCTGGCTAGCTTTCAATTTGCTTCAGATCGTTAATTTGCATTATTAGTAAAAAAAATTTAATTCTGTTAATTATAGTTTCATCAGGTTGGTAAAACACTGGATAAGAAAGCTCTTTGTACACAACTGAAGAGTTTTTACCCAGCTGACATTTTGGTGACCGTCTGTCAGCTTCCTCAGGGTTATACTGACTTGCACTACTTCCCACTACAGCCCACTACAGCTAGGTGTTGCTGCTGCAGTGGGAAGGCTACGATCCTAAACATGACTACTAGAACTTCTTAGTATTGCCCTGAGGAAAGTGACAGACGGTCACTACAATATTGGCTGGGTATTTACGATAACTCTTTGGCTGTGCACAAAGACCGTTGTCATCTAGTATAGTTTTTAATTCTACTTTCTGCACATGTAGTCTAATCTCTACACAATCTACATGTACAACTTATGAGGGTCAAGAATAGCATCAATGCACATTCTGTTGTTTACTATGATTGTGATGATGTGAGTATAATGTGGACTTCTTGTGTATGTGCATTTGTGTTTCGTTGCCAAAAGGCAAAGGTGTCAACTTCTCAATTAGAGCAGATCAGTGGTAATGACAGTATCCAAATGGCAAAAGCACTGTATTAGTTGTCAAGAGTGCTGCTTTTACCCTTGGATACTGGAATTGCCACTGATAGATCTGCTTGGAGATTAAATACATGTGCTGGTTCAGGTTATCTACGGGTAATACACTGTGTGTATACAAATGTATATAGCCCAACAACTATTGAGACACTTTATCCTGAATTTGAAAAGAGGTGATTGGCAAGGTTACTAATTGCAACAAATTAAAAGAGGTCGTATCTTCACAATTTTTATCAATCAAGGCTGAAATAGCAACTTACTTGTACAGCATTTTGTTCGGCACACACACACCCTGCAGCAGCAATAAGTACAATTCATTGACAAGTGCAAATTATAGATACATGTAGATAAGATGAAAGCTTAGGGCTGCATTAGCAATGAACAATTTCTTTTCTCTGTTGTGGATATAAGGTCATTACTATTTGATCACTGATCAGAGCTGTATAAGATAATATGAGAAAGCTGTACTTTATTCAATGGTGAAGTTTTTTAGGATAACAATAAAGTATGTTATTATGCTGCATCAGTTTCATTGTAATTATTTGCTTAAAACGGATAGTATATTCAAGATCACAGTAATGGTAAGATGATAAGAGTTGGATTCTTAGCGACAGTGAAAAAGGATCTTCTTTTCTCATCACATATGCAAGACAGAGATATTAATCTCCAAGCAGATGTAAGGTTCTCAAGTGTTTTATGGCAGTTCTGAAACATTAACAATGTTACTTTTTTTGGCATGCATACCAGCAATGAATTTATTGTCATTGCCAAATCAAGGAGAATGTAAAAACCAAGGGTTCTTTTTTTGGCTGGCGGACAAAAAGAAAACCTGACAAAGTAGAAAGCCTGATAAAAACACCTGAAAAGGCATAATGGAGATAGCAAAACCTCTGCTTAGAGAGTACTTTATTATTGGAATTGAACCTGTACATACATGTAACAGTATTAGTCTTTAGATGTACATGTAGTAGAATATCACATGTTTAACATCACTGTGATTATTCCACTGCTCTATCACCATTACCTGTACTTAGCTTGCAAAGAGCAGAAACGTACAATAAAGGTCTTTCATTCATTCCTTCATTATTACCAGTATAGACACACCCCCTTTTTAAGTGTCTCAGTCCAGGGTTGAAAGGTTACCTGTTGTTGACTGCAGAGTGAAAGGATGTGGTCATTGACCCATGGCTAGCAGCAGCAGCCCCAGCACACCTAACTACAGCAGGACAACAGCCAGACATCTTGCAACGTTCTTGGTTTGTTTTCTTTACATATAAATTGTTACTCCCAAATGTACTATCACAATGCATAATCCTCTCTTCATCTCTGAATATTGTCTTGACATACATGTATGATAGATCGAGTGTGTAACAATTTTGACCACCCTAAACAATGTTACTTCCTGGTTAGATACATATGGCTTGCAGATAATACTGTGTTATGCATCAATACTGTATGTCAGTGTTTCATGTTCCCATTTTGGAGAAATAGCAAATAACAGTCTGGAAAGTAGTTTTACCCTGTTCAGCCCTAAATGCTGAATTTAAGAATACTGTAACGGTTGTATATTTCAACATTTTTATAAATAGATCTATCTATTATGTCTGTAGATGTTTTGTGTATGGACACAAGGAGAAAGTGCCATATTGATAATTAATTCCAAATTGTCAAATGTATTAAAAAGAAGTCCCCTGTGAATAATTATGTGAAGCAACATTTTTCATTTTTAAGGGACTTGGCACATAAAGGACTAATTTCATATATTATTCAAAACATTTACTGTTAAGTCATTCATTTTTGTTGTCAGAGGGAAAGGTTTTCAGTGTTTTAAGTTCACGGTTGAAACTGTAACGTTAAATTCTGTAGTGCAGTTATTCTGTAGTGATGATGGATTCTCATGTCTGTAGTAAATACACTGGAAACGCATATTCACGATGTCATAAATTTACAGAGGAGAGGTCCCCGCAAAAATGTCAATATTTTACTGTATCGGATGACTACCTGTTCCTTTTCTATGTTTTTTTAATATATTGTAGATCCCTTGAGAATTCTTTCCAACATCTTGAAGTAGGTTCACACGCCAGCCATGCCTCCCAGGAAGAGAAAATCCGCTGTGGAATCAACTTCAAGGGCTAAAATACCGAAGAAGAATGACCCAAAGGGAAAAGGTATTCATGACTTTGTACCTCAATGACTCGTTTAACATTTCTTATTTCTCACATTTCATTAACACAGAAACATTAAATGATAGATAAAGAATAATTGGTTGTACAAAATTTTGATTGATCATTAATTTTCAGGAAAAACAGGTGGAGCATCTTCTGGTGGTTCCTCGAAAGGAAAAGGTATGACTTGGTACTTCAATGACTAAATGTTCAACATTTCGTATTTGTCACATTTTACTAAATAAATGCAAAAACATTGAATGGCAGATAAGAAACAATTGGTTGTATCATTACAAAACAGTCAGGTGAAGCATCTTCTGGCATTTTCTCAAGAGGAAAAAAGTATAATGACTTGTTCAACCCTTCAACATTTCACTAATGAGGAAACATTTAATGACAGATAAAAAAGTTGTATCACTAATTTTCAGGAAAAACAGGCAGAGCATCTTCTGGCGGTTCCTTGGATCTGTTGTCGTTTCTTAAAGATGACACATGGAGGGACAAACTGAAGGAAGAATTCGAGAAGGATTACTTTAAGGGTATTGAGGAGTCCTTGTCGGCTGACTACGCAAAAGGAGAGGAAATTTTTCCACCGAAGGATCTAATTTTCAATGCATTCAATCTAACCCCACTAGACAAGGTAAGTGTAAAGGCATTTAGGTACTGTGAACATATGTGTTGTTTTTCTTTGTGTACATTCAAACCTGCACATAGTCACCACAACTACACAATGGACCACCTGGCCAATGTAACTACCTTTAGTGGTTGCTTACATTGACACAAGCATTAAGAATCCTGTCAAGTAACCACATAGACATAAGATTTAATCGGTCCCTTGCATGAGTGGTCTTCTTGGGCAGTTTTGACAGTACATGATTGTGCCAATATCAAGTACACATTCATTTATAGACCAATCCTTACCAAGGTCCTTGGATCCTGACTGTCCATCACATTGAATTAGCAGTTAAACCAATGATAGCATGACAATTAGCAGTTGACAGAGTGGCTGCATATGCATGTCCATCAAATATTTCCACTTTTTTGTTCTTATTTTGCATTGATTTTGACGGAGGTGGGCGGGGCTTCATACTACATATTGATTGAAAATGAATTAAGATTCTTTGATGCCATGTATTTGATATCTACGGACTGTTATGACAATTATTCGATCCCTCATCTATTGCACTTTTCAATGGTTTGACTTGTGTTACAGGTTAAGGTTGTTCTCCTTGGACAAGACCCTTATCATGATGTTGACCAGGTTAGGTCAGTCTTATTGTTGTTTTGTTGCATAATGTAAGATGCTTGACTTCATTGTCCATTCTCTCACAGTATATACTATTAATAAGTGTACTATTTCTTTGTTAAACCATCGTACTTTAAATTGGCTTTCTGTATTCTGTGAATTGCCTCTACAGTGACCATTCAACAGATTTATGATGAAATGGTCACAGTAAATAGGTGGCCACTTTGGACAGGATTCTTAATATCAATGGAAATGGAGAAAAAAAATTAGTGGGAAAAATAATCAAAGGGTGCACCAAAAAAGGGCCACGTTATGGCCAGAGGTAGACATAGGAATGGTTCGGACTGCATATAACATTATACATCATTCTGTATATCTGTTCAACAATGCATGCCTAAACTTTCATCTTGCAGGATTGTACCAACTAAATACGCAGGAGGTGAGACAGTATAGTCACTTGGAATCGAACCCGGGCCCACCAGCGCACAAACCCAATGAGCCTACCACAAGGCTAAAAGGTCCAGACCAGCTAGACTGGTCAGTAAGTGGCGCTTGAACCACACCGTTACACAACATATAGAACCTGATGCATTTACTGTTACTTGAGAATTATTGAACAGTCCATTACTCCTGTAGGCACACGGACTGTCCTTCTCAGTGCGCCCTGGTGTGAAGATCCCCCCGTCCCTGAGAAACATCTACAAGGAGCTGAGTTGTGACATTTCTGGCTTCACCGCTCCGGATCACGGCTGTCTGGAGAAGTGGGCTGAGGAAGGAGTCTTACTTCTGAACGCTACTCTTACTGTACAGTAAGTAGTCTCTACCAGTGAGACTAACTACGCCAGCTATAGGGAGAATATTTGCCGGGGGACTTTGGATCTTCTCTCCGTAGCCGACTCCTTCCGTACAATTGACTCTATTTGGCCAATTTGTACTATTTTCCCAGCGACCCTCGGAGGCTGGTAGAGCCTACAGTAAGGACGGCAAATCATGATGTGTTCAAATATTTGCCTTTTCCTAAGAACTGCTGCAAAGTGGAACTCCTTGCAACTACAAGTACTGCAGGGACATCCTCCATAGATCAACATTTACAGCTAGATGTGCAAAGGTGTGACAGGTGGTCCAGTATAATATAACCAGCCCTGAGACTGTTTTCAAGACTCTTGCTTGAAAATTTGACATAAGAATATCCAACAACCAATCAATTATATTTGTGTGGCCGAAGCAAGTAGAAACGTTTGACTGCAGAAAATAATTCACCTTTAAGTCGTTCAGTGTAATCTAACCAGTGAGCTACTGTCGCATTCCTCCAAAGCTGACGTATCACGCCAAAGGGTGGTTGTACATGTTACTGTAACATTCGAAAATAATTTCATCAGGTTGGTAGAATATAGGGTATAGGAGATTCTTTTTACACAACCAGGTCTGTCAGACACCTTCATCAGGGCTTCTGACTGGAGTACTGCTTCTCACCGCTATAAGTAGCCGATGTATAGGTGGCGCTTTTGCGGTGAGAATACCATCCCATGTTACTGTAACAATTGGCCAATTCAGATGCAGTGAACAAAAATCTCTTGCTGCTTTTGTCTGTTTTCTTCAGGGCCCACAAGCCAAACTCCCACGCCAAGATCGGCTGGCAGAAGTTCACCGACGCTGCCATCACGGCCGTGAGTGACCACGCCCAGGGGGTGGTGTTCCTCCTGTGGGGGGGCTTCGCTCAGAAGAAGGAGAAACTCGTGGACACGGCCAAACACCGCGTGGTCAAGACTGCCCACCCCTCTCCACTGTCAGTGAGCAAGTTCAAGGGCTGTAAATGCTTTTCCAACGTTAACTCTGCCTTGAAGGAACTTGGAAAAGAAGAAGTAGATTGGTCCTTGTGATCTAATAATGAAGTTGTTAGTTATGTGTATAGAATCATCCTGGCATGCCAGGCCACTTACGTATTTCAAGCTCCTAGCAACCCTTCCTGTGAGTAAGAGCAGTGTGTTATGGAGTTTATTACACTCAAAACCCACGATATATTAAGTCTCATAACTTCATCTATCGTGGTCACACATTACATAGATTGTCATTCACTGCCATATTTCTCTGCGATATTCCCATGACCCTTTCTTCTGTCAGTGAAAGCGAATTTTGCTCTGTCAGTCAGAGAATTTTGCTCCGGGTGGGAGAGAACATGTCTCTCTGATATACATGTAGAAGAGAAACTTTGTCCCACATACAGGACACAAAATTCTCTCCCACGGCCAACACCTCCCAGCATCAGTTTCTTAAAGTGAAAGTGTGTTTTTCTCCTGTGAATGGGAGAACTTTTGTCTGTGAGGTAAACATAATCATATACTAAGAATGAATAAATGAATGAATGCTTTATATGATTATTATATACACAACTTAACAGTATTTGTGAAATTTCATGCTTCAGGGGACTTGATCCATTCTTTCACAAAAGAGGACAGTACGTTCATCTATTCTATTTATTTCCTTAAAGCTCATAGTCAAAGTTATGCAGACAAGGTCAAAGCCATGAATGTTCTTAATTTACAAATGACAACTAAATAAAATCAAACAGCGAAGAAACTCCACAGTACATGTTAGTTCCATTTCTTTGTAACCTGATGACTTGTGTATAGATGTACAATCATGATGTGAATTTTAAAGCAATCTTACCTACTTAATGATTGTGTAATTACAGTATCTTCTCACAAGGTTAGCTCTTGACAATTGCAACATGTTAGTTGGGCAACCTTGGCTGTCTCATGTATGCATGTTTCAGCCAAACCAATAGATAAATGAAAATTCCATTTCAGATAAACAAATAAATGAATAAAAGTTCAATTTCATTCCTGAGAAGCCACCAAGGACATTACATTTACAAGGGGTTTTGCTGTTAACTGTATAATGCTAATGAAACACATATTAGATTGTTATCATCAACACTTGTATCAAAGGGAGATTACTATATGTACATTTGTAGCATGTCAACTTTAACAAACAAGCAAACAAACAAAACAATCAATGCTGTCTTGTCATTAAAATATCAGCCAAAACATATCAGATCAGCATACACTTTTTGATATGATACCCATAATGTATCCTTTTCTTACATGATATACAGCCACCTCCTACTCCAGTCCGTTTCAGTATCACTCCCTCGCTGACTTTCCTTTTGCCAGAAAGATGCTATATAATGCTTTTTTTCAAGTTTTGATTGTCTTTATGTAGATGCATCATTCTTTGTGTCTTTGTCACCTGTTGTCTGTGTCAACTTGTTATACAGAAGAAGACCAGCCTGGAAATAAAAAGAACAAAGTGGGTTGGTTCTAAAAATAGATGTTGTTTGGAACTTCCTAATCATAACCAGATGCACAGCAAATTTACACAAAGACACAGGGTAACATTATGGAAAATGTATTTAACAGTTACTGTGAGAACACAAACTTCACTTTTGGTCGCTCTGGCAACTCTGAACTTCACATCCTGTCACTCTGCAGTGATGAACATGACTAGCATATGGAAAATATATATTCCGTCAGCACGGACAAGCAAGCAGACAAACAGATAGACACCAAGAACAATACTTCCATGAATAATTTGGAAAAATGTGGCACCTACATATAGCCTGAGTACCATTCTCCGTAGTAACCACTGGCTGAATATATTTGCTTGCTAATTCGTGGTTAGCAAGCGATTGAGCCCGCGGTTACTACGAAGGATGGTATTCAGGCTAACCTACATAAGCATCAGCTGCTGCGTACTGTTGTTGTGTAGCGGTGAGGGGGTACTGTCTCCAGTCACTCTTCCTGACTCCGGGGTCCTTGTCCAGTCGTTGCTTCAACTTAGCAAGAACAACATCATGATGGTCAGACTTAGCCTTAGTGTCATACTGCTTATAGTTCCAGACTCTGCGCATGCATGCCTTCGCAGAGCCTGGATCTATAAATAGGCTAGGTCAGACTGGTTTGCAAGACACCTTTTTCAAAGGTGACTTGAATATTCAAAAAATATCTATGGTTAATAATAATATATAGCTACAGCATTCTTTAATGACACCATCAATGAGAAACCTTCAAAAAATGCCAGTTGTAAACTTTAACATTATGTGGGAAGATATGAATTTTTATGATGTCGTTCACTTTATTGTGTGCAAAATAAGAAGAGATTTTATCACCGACCAGACAGTGAATTATTTTGGAAGTGTATGAAGTTACTGTATAGAATACTGCTAAGGCCACACCAATTTAATTTGTTGGTTCTCATATCAAATAAGATGTGCTTAACTGCAAAAGTATGATGAAAACAATGCCTGTGTACCATGTTTACCTTTCGCTTGCTATATTTTCACCTAATAGAATGATAACCAAGGAAATCAATAAGTGGCCTGAACAGCATTCAAAATAGAGTTAAAACCTTACAGTACAACTGTGATTATGAAGAATTTCAAGAGATTGGTGATTGACAAAAGCAATGTAGAATCTGAACAAAATATACCACTTTACCAGCAAAGACGATCATTGATGTACAAAGTTACCACATGTTTGCAGAGGTTGTCCAGGCTCCAGATTTCTGCACTCCCAGTGTTCTGATTGGCCAGGTTGGAGAGGTCCACAGACCCCTTCATCTGTATGTCAAAGTCTCGCAGCAGTTTCCATACATCCCTGTAGTGGACAAGACAAGACCTTCTGTCAATCACTTCATCAAGTTGGTAAACTTACCTTTGGGCATAACACACTTGTCTAGTTTTGTGCTGTAGGTACAAGCATACATTATAAGACCAGACTGTAAGGTTTGATCCACTCACACCCTACTCTTTTAGAAAAGTGCGATGGGATCTTCAAACGCTTTTGGTGTGTCTCTCCTCAAACACGGGACCTCCACCCTATGGCAGAGGTCATCCTTAACCATAGCTTGGCAGTCATTTTCACCTGAAATAGGTGCAAAGTGTCTTTCCCGTCATTGGAGAATTTTGAGACTCTTCTTATACACGGGAAGGAGGTCTGGGAAAATTAACATCTTAGCAGAACTTGATTTGTGATCTAACAATAAGAAATACTTTCTCACCCCTGGATGCCAACTCCAACTTTTTTGATTGATTCAGTCTCAAGAAGTTTCTTCAGTCCACCAGGAAAGCCTAAATGTGACAAGGACCAATGAAAACATAATATCCTTTGCTGCACATAGTGAAAAAAAACTATGGAAAGTTTGGGCATGAAATACATGTCCAGTGTATATAACCATTAGCTATGGAGGTCTTGTTTATATGCATACTTGTAGAAAGATTCCAGTAAAAAGTTAAGTCAGTTCACCCGACTGGACTGTACCATGTTTTCCACCATACAGGCTGGACCACCCTTTCCATCAACCCATATTCCAAACAAACAAGCAAATAACTTAACATATACATTGATGTGCGTACCAGCCATACAAGACAGGTGGAAGAGATAACACTTGTTGTGAGAGGGACAAAGTTGGAGCAGCGCTGTCTTCTCTTCTTTCCCTGCTGTATATGTCACTGGCCACTCTATATCAAACCCCAGAACACAGCTGCGCTCATCTGTTGAGTTACTCCTGTAAATAATAATAATGATTCAAGTGACTAGTGACTATACTATAAGGAGATGAAGAATTATCATTCATTTTCATGTATGTGGAAGAGGTACATGTATAAGGATTGAACATATAAGGATTTTGGATTATCAATCACTTGACATTAATACAGTAGATTCAGTTATCTTTGCCGCGACAACAGAAATGGGAGGCTTTTGTGGTGCCAAAACAGTTCTGTTAACGTTGTACAGTAATACATTGGAAACGTATATTCATAATGGTATGGTGTCATGAATCTGTGGTGGAGAGGTCACTTATAACAACAAAAATAAGACCACTGAAAAAAGTTCAAGGTTTGCAAGTAAAATAGAGAAGGCAAAGAGAATATACTGTCTTACATGATGTCTTCACACATGAACGAACAGTCGCCTGTCTGGTAACAGTACACCACACTACCAGTGAACTTCAGGACTGGGAGGTTCGGAACAAGTGGTGGTTGACCTTTCTGTGGCCCTCCCCGTTTTCTCTTTGTTTTGGTATGATCCTGGGTAAAAAATCAAAAAAGACATAATTTTCGAATAAAGATAGTGTTTAGGTCATTGTTATGACCTTGTGATGGCCAACAATAATTTCAACAATCATTACGGTTTCAAAACCATACACTCAAAAGAATAGAGTACGTGTAGAGTAGAGTAGAGTAGAGTAGAGTAGAGTAGTGTAGAGTAGAGTAGAGTAGAGTAGAGTAGAGTAGAGTAGAGTAGAGTAGAGTAGAGTAGAGTAGAGTAGAGTAGAGTAGAGTAGAGAATTTTTGGATACGTAGGCACGGTAGAATTCTTAACCTTTTCTAAAACGATGTCTTTCATCCATTCTGGCAACCTTCTCTTCGGTTTTTGAGTCTTTCCACAGTCCCCACAGCCGCCCCTGTCAACTTGTTCGTCTGCTTCCGCCATTTTGAAATAGCCGCTCTACTTTGGAACATTTCATATGGAGAAAGGGGGCTAATATTTTTCATTAAAAGATAAAGTTGGTAGAATTTTGTAAGTAGTTGTCTAAATAGCATAATATCATATATCTACAGATTATTCATATGTTTTTGTTGTTGATATTCTGTTTAAATAAAGCCAACTAGTGTAGATATCGTAAAGTTATACACCCCTTGAAAATTAATCAGAAAATCCACTGACCTTCGACCTAATAAAGACTTCCCGATCAGATCAAGTACAGTAGAGTAGATCAGTGTTGCATGTCACTGACAGACGGGGTTTCTCCAAAGAAAAGGACTTTTCAACGTTTCAAACGTCCTGATTTTGTCCAAATATGGCGTCCCGGCTACCAGTAGTCCACCTGTACACGTACATGGCGGAGCCACTGCAGGAATGTCTGCTCAAACTGTGTCCTGGGATGACCGTGAAAGTTGTGGGGTCAAACTTCGGTCAGCAGAATAACTCATTTACTTTTAGTGGTCTGCATGAAGAAGAGGTGTATCGTGTACGTTGGGTATCTGACGTTGGGGTAACAAGGAAACGTATTGCCTTAATGTGTTGAATGAAATTTGGAGAGAAAGTGTCACAACTTTTATCATATATAACCTTGTTCTAGGGCCAAATGAGGTCACGGTCGCGGTCAGATCTTGGTAAGATTGTGGGCGGGGCACTTCCAGCTGGGCCTCCTCAAAGGTTTTTCTTGTCCACAGAAAAGTGCACCAAAAAAAGCATTTATTACAGGTTTGATGAATGTCAAGCCTGCACAATTATTCCTCTGGAACATGGCCAGTCGGCCTTGTTGTAAATGTTTATGAAAAAAGACTAAACTTTAAATGTCTAACATTAACACTAAGAGAAATTTGGACTTACCCAAATGTTTGGCTGACAGACGGAAATTCATTTATGTACCCGTCTACTGCTACATTCAGGAGGGGAAAATCATGTGAGAGTCTGCAGCAATGGGTCGTGAATGCTAGATAACCTGTGTCGCCCCCCGTCTCTGTTCAAAGTCGGACGGTTGGCTCCGCATGCACGCTTCACTCCTCTTGCAAAGAAATCTGGTTCCAAATCTCTAAGATTTTGACTAAGTAAGTGTTGAACGAAAAAGGTTCTATGTGGGTAAGGTACTTCTGCGCCATGGGCGCCACTGAGCCTTGTGCATTTCAATGTATCCTAGTATACTGTTCCCCAACTACAAAGCAGAATCATCTTCTTACCTTTGCCTTTTTTTCTTTCTCCCATTGAAGACTCCCTGGTTCCCTCTGACCCTGCCCCGGAGCATGTAGCTGCTCTGCAGGAGGCGGAGGTACTCCTGATGGACCCAAACCTCATGCCTCCTCTGATGTACCAGCTACCTCGTCTCAAGTGGATGCAATCAACATGGGCGGGTATGACATATCTTATTCTTATCTATACAGGGACCTACGTCATGGGGGTACTGTCAATGCTATACGCTAGAATCAGAAAAGCAACTTGGCTACATATTGCGTTAGATTTTATAGGCTGACTTCGCTAAAAATACACTAGACTCAGGCACCCATTATACTTCACGTGGAAATGCACCGATTACGCTTTACGATAAATTCAAGCAAATTGATCTTCACTATGTCAGATCTTTGTATGATGATGTTTTCTCCCGTGTGTGAAAAGTTTCATCAGGTTGGTACAACTAAGTCACTTGATAACAAAGTTCTTGATACACATTGACAACCAGGTGTTTTACTACATGTACATGTAGTACCTTCAGGGCTCGAAATAGTGGGTGCATGTGCACCCAGTGCACCCAAAATTGGAGCTGTGCACCTAATTTTTGACTGTGGGTGCACTGGTGCACCTAGATATTTTTGTAGCCTATAGGGTTAAGGTACTATTGTACACTAGTATACTATATATATACAGAATATTCTTGAAATGTAAGTATAAAAAACAGCATGATAAGTTTTTGCTGTACTTTATTTAATGTATTATTTGTTTGAAATTTTAAAGTTAACTATAGAATTACAGATTGAAGTTCTTAAGAAAGGCAGCAGCGTTAAACTTTGTACAACTTTATTTTATCTGGTGCACCCAAAATTTTTTCTGTGCACCCAATTTTTTGAGTTGGGTGCACCAGTGCACCTATTTCCAAAGATGAATTTCAAGCCCTGACCTTAAAGCCGACTTTATAGTGACGCAAAGTAGCTAGGTGACAGGCAGTCAACGAAATGATTGTCTTAGGTAAAAACACTTGGTTGTTTATAAAGAACTTTGCTATCCAGTGGTCCCTCCCATTGTATAATGTATGATACATTAACACTGCATATATAGAGAAATTAGTAACAATTATCTGACCTCATCTGGTTTGTTTATAGGTGTGGATTCTATTAAGCATCTGGACAAAACAAAGGTAATGACACTTTGTACACATTTTTGTAGGAGTGTTTTAATTTTTTTGTTAGGTTACATTATTACTAAGCCATTTATATTACCTTAATAATCAATTATGACTCCTTACATTCAAATCATTCTGTTGTTGTTTCCTTACAGCCTATTCCCAACTACACTTTGACAAGGTTTGGTGGCGTGTTTGGACCTGCGATGGCAGAGTATGTGATCTCCCACATTGTAAATACAGAGAGGAGGGCTCAGAAACAATGGGAAAACAAAACAAAGGGATTATGGTAAGTTACAGCGATTAGATTTAATAGTATTGAAAAATATTACCACCAATGTAGGAGAAGGCAAAGAGTTGAAGAGGGGAACTGCTAGAAAGATCTGTTCATCTTATTTTTATTTCTGATACTAATAGATTTTAGATATAACACTTAACTAAAATGTTGCAAACACACTGAGACTGAGCCAGATCCTTACATCTGCTTGGAAATTGATGAATACTGTAGAAAAACCTACTGTCAAGAATGAGCTTGATGATCTGGCTAAGATGATTTACACTCAGTCTGGTAGTTTGTTTTCATTTCCACATGGTCCACACTGTACTGACTGTATAACAACTTTTAATGTATGCATGAATCCACATGTGGATCAGGTTTAATGATGACTTATGATTGAAGATATCACTGATATTAAATAAACTGACAGGAGAATCCATCATTACAATGAAGCTTGACTATCAACCAAGGAAGACAAAGATTTTCTTCAACAGTATTCTTCTAAAGAAATTAAATAAGCCCCAAATTTCCTGTTCGTATTCCATTATAATTTGATTGCTGTTTCAGTACATACATGTATACTACAAAGAGACTTACATTGCTAAAACTTAGTAAAAGTCATGTCAATGTGCACCCTATACAGGGACAGGTCTGGAGGCATTCATGAGTACCGTCCTTTAGAAATGCTGTCCGTGGGTATCCTGGGGGTAGGAGACATCGGGAAGGAGAGTAGGTCTTCATTTGTTATGTTGGGAAGGAGACTAGATTTGGAATACAACCCTGTTTTTTTTAATGCTTTCATGATTTTTGCTATCATGTTAATAGTTGTTTCTTATTCTTTTTCATCTTTATGATGTAAGTTCATGCAATCCTCACATAACAGGGAAAAAGTGACAGTAAAACAGATGTATGGAATATAGGGTAAGATTACATATTACTATGGATCACATATTGCAGGAACCCAAAAAAATCTTTGGAGCCTGGTCAAGATGAAATTTTTTTTAGTATTCTAAGTCCTATAATATGTTAGGCACAAAAAGTATATTTTGTTTGTTTTGCATAACCAAGACTGCTTCCTCCAGGTGTATCACACTAGTTTTTTTTTTAACAAAAATTTGATCCACTCACACCGGAATGAACCTCTAATCTTGATATCAGTAACTGGGGTGGGATCTTTAACTAAATAAATGAATAAATGAACTAAATGCTTGAGGTGTGGCTCTCCTCAAACACAGGGCCTTTAACTTTGTGCCCTATAAACCAAGAGGAAGTCCCTAACCAAAGCTAGGAACTCACCAGATGCAACATATGGATTCAAACCCAGAACCTATTCTACTAGTAAGTCAACAATGCTGTCCACAAGACAACCTTGCCACCTTTGTGTTTCAGTTGCGAGATGTTGTAAGACCTTTGGTATGACAGTGTGGGGCATGGTGAGGAGGGAGCTCAGTCAGGACAAGCGATCTCCTTATGTGGACCACTACAGGTAAAGACACACACTCCTGGCTTACTAGCCTCCGTTGCAGACTCCTTCCATGGTTTTAATGCATGCCCCCATAGAGACCTGGACAGTAAGAGTTTGTGTTACACAAACTAGTATGTGCAGCATTTTTAAAATTATCTTAAAGTTTGCATTTGAGATGGCCATTATCAATATTCATAGTTCTTTCAAAACTTATCTTTTCATTAATTTGTACATTTAATTTTCCAATCATGACGTATTGTTTTATTGATAAAAGATTGTTGCACAAGGTGTCTTTCTTTTGAACACTAAAGGATATTGTCTGTGTTCTTTCTTTGTCCAGAAAGTTTTCTGAGTTGCCAGAAATAATGCAGAAATGTGACTACATCTGTAACGTTCTGCCCAGCACTGCTGAAACAAGGGGACTCCTGAATGGACACATACTTGAAAGCTGTAAAGAAAAGGTCATTTTGTTTGTCTTTATAAGATTCTGTGCCTTTGCTGACATTATCATTCGCTTGAAGTCCTTACCAAACTAGAATGATCTGATCAGCTAGTTCACAGTTTGAAGTGCACATGTGCAGGGTCATGAATTTTGGTTACTACTTCCAAGTTGAAGGCCCCTGACAAAATATAGAAGATAGCCAATTAAGGGCCTTCAACTTTATTTGACATGTTATCCACAATGCATTATGTTGCACATACTCACTTGAAACCATGAACTAGCTTATTAGATGATTTCGGTTTTTCTATTTCATCCTGCAGAAGTCCAAAGAGTGAAATAAACCATCTTATAACTTAAAGCTAGCTAGTGCACAGTTTGAAAGGCGCAATTGTGCAGTGCAATGCATAATAAATGTAGGTACTAATTTCAAAGTTGAGAGCCTCTGACAAAACATAGAAAATAGCCAAGAATCTTTAACTTTGACATGTTATCCATAATACGTTACACTGCACATACTCACTTGAAACTAAACTAGCTTGTTTGATAATTTCATGTTTTTTTCCTATCTCATCCTGCAGAAGTCAGTGTTCATCAATGTTGGAAGGGGAGATGTTATCAGTGAAGAGACCATCGTTAATGCCATACAGTAAGGTTTCATCTATTTCGATACCTATTGTCAATGCTTTTGCACCTTAAAGAACCCAGCACACTTGTCAAAAAGTGTAGGGGTCCTCCCCTGTGTGATCAGTTTAACTTGATGGTTGTACAGTCCTATGGCCGCACCAGGGGCAATGTTGTATTGAGTTCACCTGAATTACTGCTAAATGGCAAATTCATGATTTAACCCTACCAATTGTAAGCTCGCAATTCAGCCCTTACGCCACACCAATTTAATTTCTTGGTTAACAGATTTCTATTTTTAATTTTAGCACACAAAAATCATGAAAACAGAAGGCTGGGGTGAAAACTTGCACCTGACCCTGTTCACTCCCTGAAATTGTGTGCACCAAAGTAAAAATATTCCTCTGAGATTCTGTTTTCATGTTGTTTTTCCAATCTAGCATTTAATTTTTTTTTTATTCCGTTAACCAAGAAAATAAATTGGTGTGGCCTTACCCACCCAATATAACCATAAAGACTTTTATTCAAACTCAAACTTTCAATCAATCAAATTGAATCAATCAATTAAAGCCTTTATTTTCTTTCGAATGCTTGTTCGGCCGCACAGGCCGCTTTTCAACAAGGTCAAAGTGGAGGGGGAGGATTCATGGATTAAGAGAGCAAAATAAACTTTCAACAGATGCATCAGTAATGATTATGATTGATCAAAGTTTCTTAATTCCCTCCCAGGTCAGGATGGATCTCACATGCCATCTTAGATGTGTTTGAAACAGAACCGCTTCCTGCTATCAGCCCGCTGTGGAAAATGCCTCAGGTGAATAAATAGGAATTCAGTTTTTCAACGGATTTGCTTTAAGCTGACATCACACTTTTAATGACCATGGGCCAAATATCCTGATTGCTAGAAGGACGCCATATTTCAAAATCGGCAGAGAATTGAGCGTGACTTTTTGTCACCCTTATCACATCGGGCAGGGCACCAGCCTTATTCTCATACTCATTGAATGATAAAAATTGCTATTTTCCTGGTGTGTAACGGCAGCTGTATATTTGGCAACCATTGAGCACAATGTTCAATGTTCAACTCGCATTCTTTGATTTCAGCAGCATTTTTAAAGATGAAAATTAATGTTCATATTGCTAGCCTTGAAAAGGACAATTCAATATCTCTGTACACACTGGACACATTGATTTTTCATATGTGTTGTCCACTTTGTTTCCAATTTGCAAGTATTGAATGATGGCTGTTTTTTATCATTTGCCTCAGGTGACAATTACACCACATGTAGCTGCTGTCTCTATTCCTTCCCAGGTAGGTCAAAAGTAGTCTTAATTTCTGTCTTATTGACTTGAAATACACAATAAGTTAATAAATAAGAAAAAGAATACACGTACAATCCTTTTTTTAATATTTTGAGACCCCCAGTCCTTGTTGATATGAAGTCTTTCTCTAAGAAATATTTCAGGGCCTGCATGCCCTTTTACATGGACCGTACTCAGCCTTTTTAATTCTACATGGACATTTTCACTGAACTTTAACTTCACGGTGGCGGCAAGTGATTTACAGAATGAATGTGTGAAGGAATCATGAATTATAACAAGAGGTTTTTTCACGGTGATGATAAGGTGACCGTGAAAACAGTGAACATAAAGTTACAATGAAAGAAACAAGAATTACTGTAGGTAATTTCTATGTTAAGTGTAATTGGCCCTGGGTCTAGTGTATAGTGAAGGCAGCAGTATGCTCCGGTTTAACGTATTGCTTAGCTACTGCCTTTGTCAATTCAGCGTAGAGCATTTACAGAACCTTAAGGTCCCTGTAGTACACAACAGTTTTTCTACAAAGTTTTCTTACTCACATAATGTGTTTGTTGTTCCAAACAGGTGGCTGAAATGTTCTATGATAACTACCAGCGATACACGAAGGGGGAAGAACTCAAGTACATCGTCAACTTAGAGAATGGCTACTGAGGATATTTTGGAAATACTATAGATTGACTTACGTTTGTCAGGACTATGATTATGTTGTAGAATGGGAGAAAGAGGTGTTTTAAATTTATAGTTAAAACAATTCTGTAGTGCAGTCGTAACACTAATTTGTGACTGATGTAATGAAACAATTTAAGCTGTGGATTGGACCAAGTAAAGTGTCAATTCTTACTATTTAATATATATGTCCTTTTATATTTTATAACAATAGAGGTACATATATCATTGATATGAATACATTTCTAGGTGAAAAGGACCTGAATGTAGAAATGGTGGAAATGGTTTAGAATAAACGACTCCCTACGTAGTATGTACATGTACATCTAAAGACTGTATCAAGCTAATATATGTACCAGGCTATGATGTGGACTTCTTTTAATTAATCTTGTACTTGTCATAGCTAAAGTCTTAATGCATTTTAAATCAATCAATTATTGATCTATTATTAAGATGCGGTAGGCAATATGAATATATCCTTAAGAGTAACATTACTCTGCAAACTATTTGCAGGTGACGCTATCTATTTCTATTGTGAATGCTTCGGTCCCACGGTGATTGAGGTTAACAGTAAGCCATGAGCCTGCTTATCTGTACAGCAGACAATAGTAACTGTGCATGGGTTTATGAGTTTATAGATAGACTTAACAAGTAAGCTACTCTTTTCTTTTTCCATTGTCATTTTTGATACCACAAACAATGCAGAATAAAACCTATTGTCATCAAATATGATGGCAGCAGGTATACGTAGATGAGTTGTGTATGAACAGTTGTTTGGTAAGTTTTGCATATGCACGTGTATAGGAGAGTAGGATGCTGTAAATGCAGAAATGTTTGCGGTGGTTTCATTTTCACAGTTTTTGCTGTGAACTCTTTACCGTGAACTTAAAATCACTGCGAATAGCTGTTCCATTGTGTGACTGTAGAACAATTGTTTCAGACTCGAACTCAAAACCACGACGAACACTACATTTTTTCCCTACCGCTCAATTAAATCCCCGCAAACATTTCTGAATCTACAGTATTTTGTGAAAGCAATCAAGGAGGCCATTTACATCCGGATGTATATCCAGCGGACGATGGGCAATGTTTTATTTTTAATATTACAAGTCAGGCCATATTGCTCAGGAATGTCAATATGTCTTATTTTTGCATTTTTATTAGAATAACTGCAAATGTCTCCTGACGTTACAGTGATGTGGGTTGAAGTACAATAATATTAAACCAAGGAGGTTTTATATATAAAACCTCCTTGATTAAACATATGAAATAGAATCAACGGTCTAACAGTGAGTCCACATTTATAGTGAACTTGATGACGCTTTCAACATGCAAGGAAAACGTTGGAGGTTTGAGTCCCAATGATAGGATTTTTCTTTTCTTTCTAAACATGCGAGCGTTGGACGATGTTTTTTGTGACATAACATGACATGAATAGCGCATCTTACATAAACTCATGTTGTTATTTCAATTTCGCGCCATACGGTTTATCCAATCAGATCTCACTTTGTGTATCATACCACAAGGGTGACCAATCAGAGCAAGAGTTAGAATGTAGGTCAGAGTTCATCAAGTGGTCAACAACATGGCGGACCATCGGGACAAGCAAGACAAAAACTCCCGTCGTTTTGAAACGATTTCGGGACACGTTGGCTCTGACATGACTCCCAACTCTGCACGAAACGAAGGCAAGGCCCAGCTAGAGATGAAGCAGTGCGGAGAAATCAAGAGCGTGATTTCTAAACACAGGTAAGACTCGGAGCTTTAAGTCGTGACAGGTGTATGGGCGTGGTGGAGGGAGGGGGGCGCACATGTAACTTAGTTACGCTGTAAAAACCCAAAGGGGCGAGTACGCTGCTCCCGGGATTAGAACCCGTGCCAATCCTGATCCGCACGGCTTGGGAAATGAACTCGCTAACCACTAGGCTAAAAGGTCCGGACCAGTTAGACTGGTCAGTTAGTGGAGGTTGATGCCCACTGTTACACTACTCATCCCCCTTTTCTTCCAAGACTCGTCCCGAGTCTCCGAGTGCGATATCCCTGTGTGATCTAATCGTTACTTACAGGGCCGGCGTGGGAACCACTGTAAAAACGCGTGGGAACCACTGTAAGAACCCAAAGGGGCAAGTACGCCGCTCCCGGGATTAGAACCCGCGCCAATCCCGATCCGCACGGCTTGGGAAATCCACCCGTTAACCACTAGGCTAAAAGGTTCGGACTGGTCAGTTAGTGAAGGTTGATCCCCACTGTTACAACGCTGCCATGCCAAGGGTTTTAACTCTGCAATCTGGGCTTAATTATGCTTGTGGTAACTATGGTTTTTACTCTGGGAATATAGAGTGCAATGGAGTCTTTAGAAAATCAACAATGCCTCTATCAGGGCTCAACACAATAGCACCTGCATTTTATGCACATCATGTGGGGCTCGATTTCCTTGCACTTTTGTACACCCAAAATAGGATCCGGAGCTGTGCGCATATTCTTTGACAGTTGGTGCACATTTGTGCCAGGGACACGAACATACATGTTCAATTGCATTATGTAGCAAGTGGCATGACAGCGCTTGTTGTTAGGCTGAACACTGCGAAGGTATTTGCTTGCAAATGTTACCTGACTTGTAAATAATAATTTTTCTATTGTATTGAATAGACAGGAGGTCCTGAAGTGGAATGGCTGGGGCTACAAAGACTCGAAGTTCATTGTCAATAAGAAGGGACTGGCCGAGTTTGTTGGAGAAAGGTAAATACAATGTAGCTACTATAGTTTAATTTGTTTTAGCAGGGACTTGATTTTGCGATAAAGTAGTGTTGAAATCAGAAATGCTTCGTTGCAGTGTCCAATGTTCTCGCGAGGCCTTTTCAGCATAGGGGCCCCCGATACGGTGACCTGGACCCAGATGCTGTGTTCAATGAGCACAGGGGTGTTTCTTTCTGGGAGAACCTTCATAAATCTTATAAAAAGTTCATATTTGGCTTTAGAATGAGGATGTGACAGAGGAAAAACTTAACTTCATTCCTCAAAATACAGGAAATAGTGTCTTATTTGGTTATGAATTTCAAAATTTTGTGCAGAAAATGCCAGACTCCCAATCGTTATCATGTCTTTGGCACTCTGCGAGTGACGTGTGCCATGCAAAGTTGGCCTTCTGTGCCTGACCCCCCGCTGTGAAAAAATCCTGGTGAGAACACTGGTATCATGTGATGGTAGCCTGAGAACCATCCTCTGTAGTGACCGCTGGCTCGAAAAAAATTGCTTGCTATCCGTGGGAGAAGTCACCAGAAAATAAAGTACTTCAAATATTTTAAGATAACAGTATGTGGGAACTGTTATTGCAGGTACCGCCTCAGTGGAATGGTCCTTCCTTCTCTTGTTACTTGGATGGAGAAGAACACAGGTGGAGACATACAGCACATCTCACCGGCACAGGTAGGTTTGTTTTTTGTTTGTGCTTTTTTTATTTTTTTTTATTCATTTTGCAAAATAACAAATAAACACAGTAATAATACAATAAGGCAACACGTATACCACGGATCCAAAGCAAAAGTATGATACAACAAACAAATAAAAGGCAAGAATCAAGAATCAAAATAATACCAGCCAACTAACACAACACCAACACAGGAGAGAAATCAATGATAACATTTTTTTTCAGCAATCAAATAACTTAATATAAATAAAGAATGAGAAAAAGGTAATCAACCTAATGGCAATGCAAGTGAGTCTCATTTAACTAAGGTAATGGGTCTCAATCTTGTTTCTTCTTTCTGCTATGATTTTTTGTTTGTTTGTATTGCATAACTGGTAAACTGCCACATGGCATAACACCCCAGGTTTGTTATGCATATCCGGACAGATTTATTTGATCCACTCACACCGGGAAGGGTCGACCCTTACTCGCTTCGATAATTGTGTTAGATTCTTTTACATGCTTGAGTTATGTGTGACTCTCCCCAAACACAGGACCTCCATTTTCAATATCCTATCTGAAAGACGTCCCCCTTGTGCTTGCTTTATCTATTTGTTTATCTGTTTATTTATTCATTTATTAAAGCTCTTTTGCTTGGGAAGAAGTGACATATAGGTTTTGGCACTCTAGCAGCTTTCTTTGGAACTGCAGGGGTGTTTCAGTTGCAGACTTTTAAACATTAATCAAGAAGTGATGAATGGATTTTTTCCAACTTTATATTTGTTTCTCAGCCTGAAAGAAAGCCAGAAGACGTCCCAGAGCCAGTGACCAATGAAGACTTTCTAAAAGATGTCTCCGAACTTGACATCAGCTATTCGCAAGACCCCCAAGATCGCGAATTCCACGCACACGGTTTGTGAAATGTTACTGTAAATTGATTTAGTTTTGCAGGGACTAAAGTTTTGTGGTAAAAGGGCAAGAAAATTTTGCGGAGCTGTAAGTCTGCATTAGAAACAATTCTTTATTACATACTGATTTTGTTTGTTTCACATAGTACAGTGCTAGGTGTAAAACACCAGTTTTTATGTCTCATTGATGTTTTGACAGTTTGTAATATGATTCCCTCAGTTAACTTCAAGATCTTGTCCTTCCTTCCTTCCCTCCAGGCCACACCTTACACGAGATTTTCATCCTTAGAGAGGGGAGGTTCAAGAGGGTGCCAGATGTCGTCGTCTGGCCAAGTATGTGTCATGAAAAAAATTCTAAAATGTTGCTTTACTGCATTTGTTCCATTGTCTGTTGACTTTGTTGCATAGTAGCACGGATTGATATTCTACCTTTTTCATAGTCAACTGGTTATGAGCAAAATGTTTCTTTTGGTTCCAGTTCAGGATTAAGTTTGACCATCCTAGAAAATAAGACTCAATGCATACGTTTTTTCCTAAATTTGTGCTCCAGATTTTTTGGCTATCAGCAGAGCTACATGTGCAGATTTATTCT